>NC_057721.1:42239076-42279751 GCF_004010195.1 Chiloscyllium plagiosum | reverse complement strand
GTGGGCGCGAGTCTTGCACCTCCTGCGGTTGCAGGGGAAGGCTGCCGGGAGTGAGGTTGGGTTGGTGGGGGGTGTGGATCTGATGAGGGAGTCACGGAGGGAGTGGTCTTTACGGAATGCTGATAGGGGAGGGGAGGGAAATATATCCTTGGTGGTGGGGTCCATAGTGATCTGAGGTTATGCAAGTTCTGACTTAGCAAAGATGAGAAAACAAAAAAATGTCTTTGTGCAAATGGTCAGTATTAATAATCTCAGACTACACCCTGTGTGCTGGCTTCAGTGTATTTCTCTCACCCTTCACAAAGCCAAAGCTTCAATTTATTAATAAGTAACATCCTACTTTCAAAGAGGATATATTCACTTTTGTGCAGTCTCCAAGTCAGCTACAATTCAGATTTAAGGATATTGCAAGATACTTAAGTTTATTGTCTCTGATCTATGTATTGATCTCACTTGGCACGAATAAGAATTTCTTTCAGTTTTAAATTAGTCTTCATCAAATTAAATGTATACAAGACCAGGTATTGCACTTTGAGAAGAATGTGAAGGCAGTAGAATGCAGAAAATAAATCAAACTGTTTCCAGTGTTAAGGTACTTGAATTATAATATTGATTGAAAATGGTGCACTGTGTATTCATGAAAAAAAATTCCAGAAGATTGTGGGATGCTCCTTTCTGGAGTATGTTTTTGGTTTAGTTAATCAAATGTTTGGTTTCTCAGATGGAAGGATATGGGGAGTAGGCTTGAAAGTGGATTTGAGGCAGGAGATCAGCATAACCATATTGAAAGGAAGAGCAGACTGGAGTCCCTATGACATACACCTGCTGCTTCTCCTTGAGTTCTTCTTCCAAATTTCTACAACGCTTTGCATAAACAATCATGATGCTTTCTCACTTCCCTCCTGAAAGGATTGCCTCCCATTTTTAGGCTGTGTTCCTTTGTCTTAAATTTGCCAACAACCCAATGTGAAGTTTTTTTCCCAGCAATTTGTTTTCTTCCATACATTTGTTTACTTCTGGAATCAAACTTTGGAACAAAGTTTTTTAAATTCGTGTAATTGTTAGAGGCATGACACTACATTTAGAAGTTAGCATATTATAGTATTGCTGCAACTGAAAACCCATGAATTTGTAATGCAATCTAAAATGATGATGAGATGGATTATCTAAATTTAGAAATGGAGTGATGAGATGCCAGTGTATTTCATGAAGGTTAAATATAGGATGCAAGTATTTTGAAAAAAATAGTTTGACAAGCAGATATGTAGAAATGCTATTGCAAAGAATTATTAAAAATGATGAACTCTATATTGTTAAGTGTATTTCAGGTTTACCAATGTCATTCACAGTTCACTTCCTATTTATCATTTGTGAACTGCACACTATAATATTTATTATGTGGACTTGCCTCATTGCAATTTATTAAAAATATTTTTTTGTTTTGCAATTCAATTATTGCATTCTTAAGAACTACCTACAGATCTACTTGCCTTTCGTAAGGATACATTTATGATTATGTAAGTTTGTGTTCTAAAATTTAGTATTGCAAGTTGGACTTTGTCATTGAAAAGACTAAATCACAAGGATTAAGGATAGCAATATGTTAAATTATTCAGCTAAATCCTTGTGATAGATATATCCAGTAAGTGGGGTGCTTTTAATTAAGAGTGCAAAATAAAAAGGTAAGTCCCCTGGGCCAGATGTGATTTATCCTATGATTCTCTGGGAAGCTCGGGAGGAGATTACAGAGCCTTTAGCTTTAATCTTTATGTCATCATTATCTACTGGAATAGTGTCAGAAGATTAGAGGGTAACAAATGTCCCCTTGTTCAAGAAGGGGAGTAGACATAACCCTGCTAATTATAGACCAGTGAGACTTACTTCAGTTGTGGGTAAAGTATTGGAAAGGATTATAAGAGACAGGATTTATCATCTAGAAAGGAATAATTTGATTAGGGATAGTCAACATAGTTTTGTGAAGGGTAGGTCGTGCCTTACAAACCTTTTATTGAGTTATTTGAGAAGGTGACTAAACATGTAGATGAGGGTAAAGCAGCTGTGTATGGATTTCAATAAAGCGCTTGATAAGGTTCCCCACAAGAGGCTATTGCAGAAACTTTGGAGGCATGGGATTGAGGTTGATTTAGCAGTTCGGATCAGAAATTGACTAGCTGAAAGAAGACAGAGGGTGGTAGTTGATGACAAAAGTTCATCCTGGCATTCAGTTGCAAGTGATTTGCCCAAAACGTCAATTTTCCTGCTCCTCGGATGCTGCCTGACCTGTGCTATCCCAGCACCACTCGAATCTTGATTCAGTTACTAGTGGTGTACCGCAAGAATCTGTTTTTGGGCCACTGCTATTTTGTCATTTTTATAAATGAACTGGATGAGGGCGTAGAAGGATGGGTTAGTAAATGTGCGGATGGTAGAGTTGTGGACTGTGCCAAAGGACGTTGCAAGTTACAGAGGGACGTAGATAAGCTGCAGAGCTGGCTGGAGAGTTGGCAAATGGAATTTAATGCAGAAAAGTGTGAGGTGATTTACTTTGGAAGGAGTAACAGGAACATGGAGTATTGGGCTAATGATAAGATTCTTGGTAGTGTGGATGAGCAGAGATATTTCGGTGTCCATGTACATAGATCCCTGAAAGTTGCCGCCCAGGTTGATAGGGTTGTGAAGAAGGCGTATGGTGTGTTAGCTTTTATTGGTAGAGAGATTGAGTTTCGGAGTCATGAGGTCATGTTGCAGATGTACAAAACTCTGGTGTAGCAGGAATTGGTGTATGCAACACTTGGGAGTATTGCATACAGTTCTGGTCACTATTATAGGAAGGATGTGGAAGCATTGAAAAGGGTTCAGAGGATATTTACCAGGGTGTTGTCTGATGTGGAGGGAAGGTCTTATGATGAAAGGCTGATGGACTTGAGGCTGTTTTCATTCGAGAGAAGAAATTTGAGAGGTGACTTACAGAGACATACAAGATGATCAGAGGATTAGATAGGGGTGGACAGTGAGAGCCTTTTTCCTCAGATGCTGGTGGCTAGCACAAGGGGACATATCTATCACCCCTCAATTTAAAGCTATAGGACAGATGTCAGGGGTAGGTTCTTTACTCAGAGTAACAAGGGCGTGGATTGTCCTGTCTGCAACAGTAGAAGTCTCGCCAACTTTAAGGGCATTTAAATGGTCATTGGATAAACATATGGATGATAATGGAATAGTGTGGGTTAGATGGGCTTCAGATTGGTTTCACAGGTTGGCACAACTTCTAGGACCGAAGGGCCTGTACTGCGCTGTTATGTTCTATGCAGTGTAAATTTAGCAAATGAACATTGGAATTTCAACAAAAACACAAGGTGCTGGAAAAACTCAGCAAGTCTGGCAGCATCACTAGAGAGGGAAACAGTTAACATTTTGAGTCCAGTCACCCTTTGCCTCTTGCTCTTGCGCTTCCTCTCGCGGGCGCTCTCTCTCTCTGCAAATGTTGCCAGGCTTACTGAATTTTTACATCATTGTGTTTTTGTTTCTGATTTCCAGCATCTGTAATTCTTTGTGTTTGTAACATTGGATTTTCAATTTATCTAGATTACTCTTTACGCTTTCAAATGCATGTTTCTTCCAGCTTTTGCTTTTTTCTCTCTGAGAGTTAACTTCCTTCTACTTGTGCTTTCACCATAAGTGTTTCTTTGTATTATACCCTCATCACTCACTTTACACTTTTTCTCTGTTGACATTCTGTTTTTATCTTTCTTTTTGTCCCTGACTATGGGCTGTGAGAGAGAGCATCATTGTGACTCATCTCAGTGAATTATACAAGAGGCAGTTTGTGTGGAATTGGATAGCATGCAGAAACAGTAGTAGTAGCTGGTCTTGCTGAGTATATTGATGATGGCCATTTTCCAAGTTGTGATGGAAAAGAATGCCATCCTCATGGCTAAGGGGTTATATGATTAAAGCCTTCAAAACATGGTTGTTGGATGTTCCAGGGTTTAAATGTTTCAAAAGGAATGGGGGAAGGTAAAAGAGGTGGAAGAGTGGAATTGCTAATCAAGGATTAGCTGCAGAAATGGAAATGGTCGAGGAGGGTTTGTCTACACAGTCAGAATGGGTGGTAGTCAGAAACAGGAAAGTAGCAGTCACTTTATTGGGAGTTTTCTACAAGCCCCCCATACCCAATAGCAACAGAGACATGGAGGAGCAGATTGGGAGGCAGATTTTGGGAGTGTGTAGATGTAATAGGGTTGTTGTCATGGGTGAGTTTAACTTCATTAATATTGATTGGAACCTACTTAGTTCAAATAGTTTTGAACTACACAACAACACAGACTGGCCGAGCAGAGGCTGATGGCCAAGTTCAGTACCCATGAGGATGGCCTTAACAGGGACTTTGGGTTCATGTCACAATACAGGTGACCCCACTACATTTGTGTACATAGGCACTCACATACACAGTCACATACTCTCACCCCACTCCACACACTGACACATATGCACACATCTTCTCACAGGCTTATACTCTCACTCCCACTCTCTCTCGCGCACACACATTACCAAGCATGCACATATGCAAACACACACACACATGCACACACTCACATGCTCTCATGCAGGCAGGCACACATATAAGTCTATGGGGTGAATTTGCATTTGCAGAATTCTATTTGCAGATACATTTTATTTTGCTCACAAAGCATACAATCTGCAGGCAGTCAATCCATGTAATATTTTATAAATTCCACTTTGGAAATAGAACCAGTCTGACTTAAGACTGAGATACAGATAGACTCTAACCTCACACCTTTAATGCATTATCTGAGCTGAGATGTCACCTTTTTAATAAAATCTTAAGTTATCTCGAGAATGTGACTTAAAAGAAGTTCTGAGATTTACATATTAATGAGCCAAAACCTATAATCCATTCTAAAAGATGAAAGACTTAACAGCAATATAGGTTTGTTTAATATATCATTTTCAGTTGCATGACACTGTAATCCTTTGCTATAAGTTCTGTGTCTTATTGTCCTGCTCCACAGCTACCAGATGAAGGAGCAGCACTCCAAAAGCTAGTGCTTCCAAATAAACCTGTTGGACTATAACCTGGTGTTGTGTGACTTTTAGTTTAGATGGACTGAAAGGAAGGGTTTCTGATGTAATATGTGGATGGGCCGACTAGAGGAGAGGCCATATTGAATTTGGTGCTTGGCAACGAACGATTCCAGGTGTCGGATCTCTTGGTGGGAGAGAATTTGGGTGATAGTGATCACAACTCCATGACCTTTACTATAGTCTTGAAGAGGGATAGGAACAGTCGGTATGGGAAAGTGTTTAATTGAGGGAGGGGGAATTACAATGCTATTAGGCAGGAATTGGAGCACCTAAATTAGGAACAGTTGTTTTCTGGGAAATACACAACAGAAATGTGGAGGTTATTTAGGAAGCACCTGCTGATAGTGCTGGATAGATTTGTCCCACTGAGCAAGGAAGGTATGGTAGGGTGAAGGAACCTTGAGTGACAAGGGATGTGGACCATCTAGTCAAGACAAAGAAGGAAGCTTACTTAAGATTAAGAAGGCAAGGATCAGACACTGATTTAGAGTTGACAAGGTAGCCAGGAAGGAACTGAAGAATGGACTTAGGAGATCTCGAAGGGGGCATGACAAATCTTTAGCAGGTAGGATTAAGGAAAACCCTAAAACTTAAGTGATGAACAAGAGGATGGCCAGAGTGAGGGTAGTGCTAATCAGGGATAATGGAGGAAACTTGTACCTGGAGTTGGAGGAAAATGGGGGGAGTTGGGGGGGGTGGTGTCTTCAATGAACACTTTGCTTCAATATTTACTGCTGATGTTAGGTTCTTTTTTCTTGAGATTCTTACACACTTGATGCAACTGCAATATACCAGTTTCTGTGAACAACCAAAATTTATTAAGCAAGTACAAACTTTTCGAGGAACGCTTAACACCCTTCACTATGCTTGCAAAGCCATGTCAAGAGATCTCCCTGAACAAAGGGACCAGTTCTGCCTTTTATACAAGATTTCACATCACAGTCAGTAAAGCCAACAAGACAACCCCCAACCACTTCCCCCATAGTCACATGCCACTCAAGACACAATGTTTCTGGAAATAGTTAAATCACTACAGTGTGCTGTAGATCATTCCTTAATGACAACATCTGGTTTAAATCATTTTTTTAACTGCAGGGTTTGGTCAGAATTTTAACTGCAATTAGCGAGTTTGGGGAAGATAGTAGACATAAATATAAAGCGGGCCGTAGCACCAGTGCTTCAGTAGAGACTCACTGATTATGTTGTTTAGTATGGTAACGAAACATCTGAAAATGAATCTTCCAGGTCAGCGAGCAAACTTGCATCCTTTAACTGCAGTGTTCTTACTGATTCTGAATACACAAGATGACAATGTAAATTTGCTCTGAATAGCAGGAGATGACAATGTAATTTTTTTTTACATTTTACCTGCAAGACAGAGAAACATAGCACCCTACTCCTGGGACAACTAAGTTCTTACAGGTCAGCAGAACAAATTAACCCCTTAACATCTCATTCTTTCCTTTTATCATTCCATGATAACCAACTAAAAGGCACTCGCAGCTTATTCATAAGAAGCTGACAGCCAGTACTTAAGCAAGTTATTGACACACACAACATACAATAACTAGAACAACAAACATGACTATGCCATGCAGTAGATAGGATTGTCTCACGTGGGAAACAAATATTCACCAGTACAGTTCTTAAATCCACAGTCCCAAGTGACCACTCTACCCTCTCCAAGTTGAGTAGAAACGAGCCAGTTATCCAAAATCTCCTTCAGTAAATGCCAACCTGAAAACAAAATTCAGTCTGTCCTTCTGCATCACCCCACGGAGAAATCTGAATTCTTCGATAAGGGCAGTTAAATACTTAACAAAACTGATGAGACTTCCATCCGTCCGGAGATGCTTCAGATGGAAGATACCGGCGGATCTGAGCATGCAGCAGCAGGCTAGGTGAACGCAGCATTCTTTGCTGCTTCTGCTTCCACTCTGTTGTTTAATGTAACAAAACCAACTGGCTGTTTTGATGATAGCTTGACCGGTGAACCTTCATATCCCTTAAATGATTGAAAGAGAAGGTAAAGCTCACGTTTGATATCCGTAGGAAGATCTCTGACAGAAAGTTTACGGACCTCCTCTTCACCGTTGTTAGTTTCTTCACTTTTCGTGCTCGTGACTGGGGAGCTGATTGAATCCGTTGGATCAGGTTGTGGAGGGGTGGGTAATGGTCCGAAGGCGTGCTCTACCTGTGAATGGAGAAACTCGAGAGACGATGTTAGCTGTTGAAAGTATCTTTACATTTCCTCTCTCATTCCTTCCTTGCCAAGGTGGTTAGCAGTATGAAGACAGTCACACATTTAATTACACTAAATTGTGTCTGTTTATTTCAACATTCTCAGTCAACGGTTACTCTGTTCACTATTTATGACATTATCAATTTATGTTTATGCAATCCATAAACATCTAACTTGTACTGTCAAAACAATTCAATCATTTATGCACAGTAATCAGTGGTCCTAAAATCAAACCCTAGGGGGGACCCCATTCAGGTTATTCAAAAATTATTTTCCTTTAACAAATTAATACTTGGCTAATGTGTAAGCTGCCAGGAAAAGTATTTCCCAGTTCCTAATTTCTAACTAAGTTTTTCTTTAACTTACGTTACTATTTCTTCACTAGCAGTATTCACATATAGATTTTTCCTTGAAGTTTTTTTTTGCTGCTGTATCTATTAGTCAATCTTTAAACAGTCCTGCCAACTGAGAATCATTCAAATGGAACCGATAGCCCATTACTGGACTCATTGCATTGTGTCCCATCTGAAATTACAGTAAGCACGATATCAATAAAGTTCTTGTATCATCTCACACACAAAGATCTCTAATTCTAAAATGTTTGACATAATTGACAGAAATAATATGTTTTACACAGAATATGAAATCAATACACAAATTTATAGAAAATGGAAATGAGTACCCACTTAACAAAACAAAGCAACGCATGAATATTTACAAAACAGCTGCAATTTAAATTGACGTGTGAACTGAAACTTAAAATGATAATATAAACAGAATAAAATTAAATATTCCTAGGTATTATTAGCATTGGTAACAAAGTATCAGATATACACACTTGGCCAACTGGAGTGATCCAGAGGCCTTATGACAGAGTGCAAACACCCATGCGTCTTTCATATTTGTTTTTGTGGGTCAGGGGCATCCCCTGTAAACGCTGCACAGTGACATTGTCTGGTATGCTTGTTGTTTTTGAGGCAGGTGATCATTTTAGTGCACAGAGGGCAGCATATTTGATTGTGGCCAATTGCTTGGGGAGGAGGATGGCTTTGAGAAGATTTTGGACCTTTTAGTGAGTTCTGAATAGGTGTCCCTGAGGAGGTCAGAAATCCGCATTGTGATCATAGCTGGTCATCAGGGTCATTATTTTGAAACATTATTGGCAGACCAGACATGTCAGAAGGTACCTCCATTTTTGTTCTCACATGATAGTCCGGCTTGGCGTTTCAATCCTGATTCCTTATTTTGCCTCTCCTTTCTCAATTTTTCCTATTTTTCTTTCTACTCCTATCATAATCGTGACACTGACTGTTCAGCACCTCCCAAGACTTAGGGTTTCCCTCATTATCACACACTCTTTGACGTGCATTATTCTTCCAGCTGGCCTGTTTAGGTTTGTCCGTAATTTTGCTCAGCAGCCTTTCTCCATGAGGATATTAAAGTTTTTTTCCATTTAGTCCTGTATTACGTTTCCAAATTGCCGCGTCTGTTTTTAAACATTTATCTATGTCCCAAATTCCTGTCGTGGAATTTCATTTCCAAATTTTTTATTTAAACATCCTGAGCCATTCCTCATTTGGGTGTCATCCTGGCATAACCAGTGCAAAGAGATTCCGACACCCGACTTATCCAACATTTGTCCCTTTTTAAAGTCTCTACTTCTTAACTTTATATATTGGTCCAGTGTCCTCAGTATCCACACACACTTCAGGGTCCTGACCTTCACATGGGGGAGTTCCCCTCTGAACAACTGGTCTAACGTTGAGACAGACACAGTAATTATCTTCTATCTTATGTACAATGCTCCAGAGCCTCAAACCTCACTATTAGAGGATTCTACCCTCCGAATTCGAAGGGGACTCTAACCTCCTTTCCAGTAAAGAGGACCTGTTGGGGTGCAAGTGCATAGTTACCTCCGATGTTCCATCACTACAGAGTCCCAGGGAACGAGGGGTTGACTGACTGGTAGATTAAGGAGAACGATCAAGGTAAGTCTTACCTCGTGGGCCCATCTGTCTCTCATAACCGGCACTCAGACGATCACTTATTCAGTCCGCCTAGAAGCTCTGTATATGTTGGAACGCCACCAAATGTTAGGTTCTTTTTTTTTCTTAAGATTCTTACATACTCGATGCAACTGCAATACGCCAGCTTCTGTGAACAGCCAAAATTTATTTAGCAACTACAAGCTTCTGGAGGAACCCTTAACACTGTTTACTATGCTTGCGAAGCCGTGTCAAGAGATCTCCCTGAACAATGGGACCAGTTCTTTCTTTATACAAGATTTTACATCACAGTCAGCAATGCCCACAAGACCACCTCCAGCCACTCCTCCATAGTCACATGCCACTCAAGACACAATGCAGTGATTTGGTTATTTCTAGAAACACATTTGCTGTAAATCATTCCTTAATGGCAAGATCTGGTGTAAATAGTTTTGTTTTAACTGCAGGGTGTGGTCAGAATTTTAATTGTAATGCTCTATTGATTCTGAATAGCAGGAGATGACACTAAATTTTCTTACATTCTACCTGCAAGACAGAGAAACATACCACCCTCCCCCTCGGACATCTAAGTTTTTACAGGTCAGCAGAGCAAATTAACCCCTTAACATTTCACTGAGCAGAAACTTGATATTTCTGAGGACGATGTGAAAAAGACTGACATGCTAGAACAGGTTGCTGTTAAGAAGGAGGATGTGCTGAAAACTTTGAAAAACATAAGGATAGATAAATCCCCTGGGGCAGAAGGATATACCCTAGCTTACTACGGATAGGGAGGGAAGAGTTTTGGTGATGATCTTTGTGTCCTCGGCATTCACTGGAGTAGTGCCAGACGATAGGAGAATGCCAAATGTTTTCCCTTGTTCAAGAAAGGGAATAGGGATAATCCTGGGAATTACAGACCAGTCAGTCTTACGTGAGTGGTGGGTAAAGTATTGGAGAGGATTCTGAGAGACAGGATTTATGATTACTTGGAAAACCATAGTTTGATTAGAGATAGTCAGCATGGCTTTGAGGGGCAAGTCATGCCTCACAAACTTATTGAATTCTTTAAGGATGTGACAAAACACGTTGATGAAAGCAGAGCAATGGATGTGGTATACGTGGATTTTAGCAAAGTATTTGATAAAGTTCCCCATGGTAGGCTCATTCAGAAAGTAAGAAGGAATGGGATACAAGGAAACCTGCCTATCTGGATACAGAATTGGCTGGCCCATAGAAGATAGAGAGTGATAGATAGAGAGTATTCAGCCTGGAGCTCGTGACCATTGGTGTTCCGCAGGGATCAGTTCTGGAACCTCTGCTCTATGTGATTTTTATAAATGACTTAGATGAGGAAATGGAAGAGTGGGTTAGTAAGGTTGGTGGAGTTGTGGATAGTGCGGAGGGCTGTCGTAGGATGCAACGAGGCACTGACAATACAGAACCGGGCTGAGAAGTGGCAGATGGTGTTCAACCTGGAAAAGTGTGAAATGATTCACTTTGGAAGGTCAAATTTGAATGCAGAATACAGGGGTAAAGGCAGGATTCTTAGCCGCAAGAGGAGCAGAGGGATCTTGCAGTCCATTTCCATAGATCCCTCAAAGTTGCCATCCAGTTTGATAGGGTTGTTAAGAAGGTGTATTGTATATTGGCTTTAATTAGCAGGGGGATTGAACTTAAGAGTTGCAAGGTTAAGCTGCAGCTCTATAGAGCCCTGGTTAGACTGCACTTGGAATATTGTGTTCAGTTCTGGTTGTCTCATTATAGGAAAGATGTGAAAGCTTTAGAGAGAGTGCAGAGGAAATTTACCAGGATGTTGCCTTGCCTGGAAGGCATGTCTTATGAAGAAAGATTGAGGGAGCTAGGGTTTTTCTCACCAGAGTGAAGAAGGGTGAGAGGTGTTGTGATAAGAGGTGTACAAGATGTTGAGAGGCATAGATAGAGTGGATAGCTAGAGACCTTTTTGTAGGGCGGAAATGACTCTCACGAAGGGGCATAATTTTGAGGTGATTGGAGGAAGGTTTAGGGGAGATGTCAGAGGTCTGTTCTTTACACAGAAAGTGGTGGGTCCATGGAATGCACTGCAGGCAATGGTCGTAGAGTCAAATACATTAGGGACATTTAAGTGAGTCTTGAGTAGGCACATGTTAGTTAATACAATGAAGAGTATGTAGGTTAGTCTGATCTTAGAGTAGGATAAAAGACTGGCACAACGTCAAGGGCTGAAGGGTCGTACTGTTCTATTATCTGTAACATGAAAAGACAGAGTGGATAAATTATTTCCATTGTTTGGAGATTCGAGAATTGGGGGCGTAACCTAAACGTTAGGGGCTACCATTTCGGAAGATGCTAGGAAGCACTTCTAACATGCTTAATTTGGTGGAGGTTTGGAACTGTTTTCCACAAATGGCAGTTGGTGCTAGATCAGATGTTAATTTTAAATCTGAAATAGGTGCGTTTTTGATCAGCAAAAGTGTAAAGGGAAATGGGCCAAATGTGTCAGCCACAGATCAGCCATAATCACGTTGAATGGGTTCGAGATTGAATCGCCTAGTCCTGCCCTTCTGTTCCCATGATATTGCCATATTCTGGAGGTGGGCCCCATGTGTTGCGCTTTCCAGTTGACTACAAGGCTATCTTACAGGATCAACCTCCATTTGAATGCTAATGATATGCAGTGAACTCTATCTACCCCACTCTTAGAATCTGTGACTACCTCTTTGTTCTTTGATTGCTCATCTGGCATTTTCATGTTTGGATCAAAATGTCAGCAGTACCAAAGTAATTGTTACTCCTGGTTACACACTCGCCACAGATCCTCTGACTTTATTCGCCAATCATGGCTGCTTGCTGAAGCAGAATTAATTTGTGTGAAAATTCAGATTCCTGTTCCAAATAGATTTGAGTTTCATCATAACTTTTTTTAAAATTCCTGTTTCACTACACAGACAATCTCCAACGTTATTTCTCCTTGTTTTCAGGGATTAGCTGATATGTTTAAAAAAGCTTAACAACTTTGAATAACCAGGAGCATAGAATTATTATTTTCTTGTTTTTGATAAAAAGTTAACCGATAATTTGAATAAACAATACAAATTATAATGGAGATTTAATGGCATAGAAATATAAATTACCAGAATCTCGAGTTGATGACTCAAAAATGAGGAGGGGTTGATGGAGAAAAAGCATTTTAAAATTGACAGCAAGATCATAACACATTTAATTTTAGTATTTCACTATTGTAGTCTCATCAGTACTTGCTGTTGGTTTTGCCGTTTATTCATGCATTTTTGAAATTTCTGCACCTTTTGTCAAAGCAAGTCCATTCTCTTGCATGGTATGGTGATAAAAATTGAGTTCAGTGGATTGTAAAACCTTAGTGTGACTTCTGGAAACTTTAGTCTGTGTCCATAACCTAATATTCCACTAAAGTTTTATTTCTTTTTTGCATTCTCCAGATATTGGAAGTGATGTATTTTTATCATTCCTGAATTCCAGAGACTCTGTCTACTATTTTGGTTCCATTAATGATATAACTAATGATTTGTCCCAGATACTTTGGCATGCCTCAGTCAATTTTTCATTTTTCTTACCCTTAAGTCTTTTTTAAATGTTTACAGACCACTAGGGAATTGATCTGCATGGAGAGGATTGGTCTCACAGCTAAGGTGTTTTGTGCAAGTAAAGTGTAAAATTGCTCCAAGGTTATATTCTAGGGGAAAGGGATTTTATCCTCCTCCCCTCCTCTGAAAGTGATTTTTTTTTTCCCCTTTGGTAGCTTTGAAAATAATTTTAAAATTTGTCCAACATTTCTGTGACTAGTAACTTTTAATATTGAGTGAAATATTGAATAGCAATCACTATCTTTTATGTGTACAGTGAGCAATAGAGATAAGTAAAGTGGGCGTACATTGCTCGGACAAACTCTCCTTACTTCGATCTTTATAGACACCTCCCTTTGGTTAATGTCAGTTCTTTTCATTATTACTGCCATGCTGTTCTGCTGATACTTGACCAGGGCACGTTATTACCAAGTATACTGTAGTGCAGTTTCATATTTCAAACATTTCCCCATGTTGTTCACTTTGGCATACAAACAACCAATTGGATTTGAAATTTTATTCCATATCAGTTGCTGTGGTATTTCACATGCATTGGAGTGAAAAATAATACTTTGTTTTTGAATATGCATCCATGGTACAGGACATAGAACGTGGAACAGTACAGCACTGAAATGGACTCTTCGGCCCACCGTTTCTGCGCTGAACATGCTAACATTCTAAACCTATTCTATTTTCCTGTTGTTAGGCTGTTTCACTCTATTCCTTGCTTGTTTGTGTGTCTGTCAAGTGTTGCTATTGTAACTGCTTCTACTAGCTTCCCCAGCAGCATGTTCCAGGCACCTAACACCCGCTGTGTAAAAAAAAAAATAGTTTTGCATACCTCCTTTAAAACTCCCCGCCCGCCTTACCTTAAACCTGTGCCCTGTAGATTTGGCATTTCCACCCATCCATGTTTCTTATAATTTTATATATTTCTCTTGGGTCACCGCTTGGCCCCTGTCACTCGAGCAAAAGCGGTCTAAATTTGTCCAACCTCTCCTTATCTAAGGCACTCCAAACCAGGCATTATCTTGGTAAACCTCTTTTGGACCCTCTCCAAAGCCTCTATGTCCTTCCTATGGTGTAGCAAACAAAAGTACACACATAATGTGGCCTAACTAAAGTTTTATACAGCTGCAACATGAGGTGCCAACTTTTATACTCAGTATGCTGACCAATGATGGCAAGTATGCCATACGCTTATTTTATCACCTTATCCACTTAAGTTGCCTCTTTCAGGGAGCTATGGACTTGCATCCCAAGATCCCTCTGTGTATCAATGCTCCTAAGGGTCCAGTTGTTTACTGTTAAAGAAAAATAATTAAAATAGTTAAAGAAAATCTTGCTGGAAAAGATACTTTGCATCTGTTACCTTTTGTGAATTATTACCTAATAAATCAGAATCACATTATCCAATGACATTGTTAATCTTTGGGGTGGATTCAAATAACCTTTTAGTGCTTTACTCATTGTATAATGATCTAAAACTTGAATACTTCCAGAAATATGGTGATGAAAGCCAATGTACTATAATTTAACAACTCTCTTTATTAGCGAGTTTTGAGAAGATTTGTAGCTCAGATTGAGGTTATGGATATAGGTTTGCTCACTGAGCTGGAAGGTTCGTTTTCGGATGTTTCGTCACCATACTTGGTAACATCATTGAGCCTCCAGATGAAGCACTGGTGGCATGGCCTGCTTTCTATTTGTGTGTTTAGGTTTCCTTGGGTTGGTGATGTCATGTACAGTTCTTTCAAGATATTTTGTAAATGACTTCGTTTTTTTTGTTGTTTGTATAGGATCTTTCAAGTTCATTAGCAGCTGTTTTAGTGTGTTGGTGGGTTTGTGGGCTATCATGATGCCAAGAAGTCTGTAACAAACAGGCAGAAAACTAGCCACCAGGATATATGAACATCAACTAGCCACAAAAAGACATGGCCCCCTCTTAGTAGTATCCTTACATACAGGTGAGGAAGATCAGCACTTCGACTGGGACAACACATCCATCCTAGGGCAAGCCAAACAGAGGCATACATGAGAATTCCTAGAAGCATGGCATTCTAACCAGAACTCTATCAACAAACACATTGAGTTAGAGCCCATTTACCACTCCCTGAGAAAAAGAACAGGAAATGACATCACCTCAGGAAATAATGTCATCACGGAAATGACATCACTACACCAAGGAAACCTAAACACATAAATAGAAAGTAGGCCATGTCACCAGCGCTTCATCCAGATGCTCACTGATGATGTTACCTAGTATGGTGACGAAACGTCTGAAAACTAATCTTTCAACTCGGCGAGCAAACCTATGTCCAGATCTCTCTTCATTATTCAAAATAATTTGTTTTGTGCTACTCTCTTTGGCAATCAATAAAATCCCAATGTACAGATGCTGGTAGTGCAGCTGCATTATTTACACATTCCTTATGAGCGTACATGAGTCAGGAGCAGGCTTATGCCATATGCTCTTTGAGGCTCCTCTGTCATTTAGTAAGATCGTGGCTGATTTGATTGTAACATTGATACGACATACCCACCTACCCCCAATAATCTTTCATTCATTTGCTCAACGTTTTACCCATCTCTGTCTTAAAGCAAAAATCTTTGCATTGTTTTCACCACCTTTTGAGGAAGAAAGTTCCAAAGATACTCACCCTGTATTTATCACTGTGATTCTGAATTATATTGACTAGTTTTGGAAATGTGTATGTATAGAGAACAGGAAAAGACTTGTGGGCATTGAAAGTAGAGTCACAGTTAGACAGGATAGTGAAGGTGGTGTTTGGTATGCTTACCTTTATTGGTCAATGCATTGAGTATAGAAGATGGGAGGTCATGTTGTGGCTGTACTGGATGTTGGCTAGGTCACTTTTGGAATACTGCTCTGGTCTCCCTTCAAAAGGAAGGATATTGTGAAACTTGAAAGGTTTCAGAAAAGATTTACAGGATGTTGCCAGGGTTGGAGGATTTGAGCTATAGGGAGAGTTTGAATAGGCTGGGGCTATCTTCCCTGGAGTGTCTGAGGCTGAGAAGTGACCTTACAGAAGTTTATAAAATTATGAAGGGCATGGATAGGGTGAATAGTCAAGGTATTTTCCCCCCAGGATAAATGAGTCCAAACTAGAAGGCATAGGTTTAAGGTGAGAGGGGAAAGATTTAATAAAAGGGAGCTAAGGGGCATATTTTTCACACAAAAGGTGGTGTGTGTATATGGAATGAGCTACCAGAAGAAGTGGTGGAAGCTGGTACAATTACAACATTTAAAAGACATCAGGATGGGTGTATGAATAGGAAGGGTTTAGAGGGATATGAGTCAAATGTTGGCAATCTATTTAGGATATCTGGTCAGCATGGACAAGTTGGACTGAAGAGTCTGTTTCTGTGCTGTACAACTCTGACTCTGAATGTTTTGCACGTTTTGTGTAGGATGCTGATTAAAGTGTCAGTTTGTCTTAATTTTCTTTCTCCATCGCAAGTGATTTAGCTGCCAGTCTGAAATTCCAACTCAGTCCTATAGAAGATGATTGCATCACATCTGTTTTGAAGTATGATAATCAAAGGAATTAGTTTTCAAAAACCTTAACATTTGTCAAATGCAATTCATGCTGAAAGGTTGTGTTGTTATCAGCCTTCCATTTGTAATTTTAATGGTAAGATAATCAGAAGATTATTGAAACAATATTTGCTGTTTTCATGTTCAATTCCACTACTGTTGGCAGAACGAGTAGATTTATCCTAATGTTGTTTTCTTGATTTTTCTCAAAATTTCATATTTTGCCCATTGTACATCATGGATAACTTGTTTGCTTTGATTTTTGCCCTTTATAAAGGAAGAAGAGAATTCATCCAAAGATTAAAACTTGAAGCTAAATTGAGTGTACATGATGGTTGTGTGAGTATACAATTACATTCTTTTTATGTAAAATTATTTTAATGGACAAAAAAGTATCGATTTTTTTAAAAACTATAACTGAATATAAAGCTGCTTACTACTATGTATACTCGAGTAAAAGTCGACCCCCCCCCCCCCCCAATTTTTGGCCAAAACCTCTGGAAATTTCCCCATATCTCATGTAAAAGTTGACCCTAGTTCTTCACAGATAAAGAATCAACATTTGTGAGTCAAGGTATTACCCTGTACATAACTGTTACGATGAGGAAGTGAATTTTTTTATTCCGTCTTGTCATACGTTTTGATGTACAATTCACACCAACATTAGGCCTCGGATTTCTTAGGTTCGTTATCGAACAAGCACTATAATTAATATAATTAGTATGATACAAGGTTTATCACGCCATCATTTACTTTATAATGCACTGTGCGCATTTGCTTCTCTATAATTACCGTGCAGCTGTTGACAATTTCTCATGACTGCAATGATCGGTGAGACAGTATGAGAGTTAAGTGTCTGATATCTTTTCTTATCAGAAATGAAAGCTTAAAACGTTAGTTTGAAAAAAAAAGTAGACAAGAGAAAACTGAGGGAAATGGAAGAGTTTGGCGCAAAAATTTAAGATGCATCAGGTCAACCTCTGAGTGCAGATTAGCTGTGCTCCATTTCCCTGTAGCACTCTTGCAATTACTGTAATTGTTGTTGTTTCTTCTTTATTCGTTTAGAGATCAGTTGGGCATCTGCTAATGATATGGTATTTTGGACTGTAGCATGAATTTCAACCTCTTAAAAGTAGTGTCCATGTAACAGTCAACCTCGTAAACTTAATCTTAAATAGTCTAAAAATTTGACTTTTACATGATTATATATGGTATATCAAATTATTAACTTATGAAAAATGGAATGGTTTTCATTTTAATCAAGTTAAAAATATTTGCAACAGAGGTTAGCACTGCTGTCACAGCGGCAGGGACCCAGGTTCATCTCCACTCTCTGGCAACTATTTGTATAGAGTTTGCACGTTATCCCCGTGTCTGTGTAGGTTTCCACTGGGCTATTGCCTATAGTGTTCAAGGATGTATAGGATAAGTGCATTAGCTGTGGGAAATGTAGGGAGCAGCAGGCTTGCGACAGAAATGTTGACATGGGAGCATGTTGTGTTGAAATCACAGGCAACTGGAAGTTGAGTCATTTTCACAGGCAGATCCTAGGCGCTCAACAAAGCGTCACCTAGTCTGCCTTTCATCTCCCCAGTTTATAGGGAACCACATTGTGAATAGTGAATATAGTAGGCTAGATTGAATGAAGTACATGTAAATCACTGCTTCACGTGGAGGATATGTCTTGGACCTTGGATGGTGAATAGGGAGGAGGTAAAGGGGCAGGCGTTGTATCTTCTGTGATTGCATGGGAAGGTGCTGTGGGAGTGGAGAAGGTGTTGGAGTGGAGAAGGTATGGACCAGGAAATCCCAGAGGGAACAATCCCTGCAGAAGGCTGACATGGGAGGGGAGGGGAATATGTATCTTGGTGGTGGCATCCCACTGGAGATGGTGGAAATAGCGGCTAATGATCCTTTGGTTGTCGATGCAGATGAGGTGGAAAGTGAGGACCAGGAATACCCTATAGTTGGGACAGAAGAGAAGAGGTGAGAGTTGGAAGTGTGGGAAATCGGCCAGACTTGGCTGAGGGGCATTTCAACCATGGTGGTAAAATCAGGACTTGTCTCAGCACCCCTGTGGAAGATGGTATCATAAGAACAGATGCAATGGAGAAACAGGAGAAAGGAGTGGAATCCTCACAGGAAACAGGATGTAAGGATGTCTGTGAATCACAGAAGCTTAGTTTGCAGGTACAATTTGTAATTTGGAAAGCTAACAATGTTATGGTTTAACACAAGGGGTACTGAATGCAAGAATAGGAAGGTTATGCTGCAGTCATATAGGGTATTGGTGAGACCGCATTTGGAGTACAATGTATATTACTGGTTACCATATTTATGGAAGAATGTTAATAATAAGAATTAGTTCCAAGCAGGTTTACTCGACAAATGCTTAGAATGAACAGGTTGCCTATGAGGGAAGGCTAGATAAGCAAGGACTATATCCTCCAGAGTTTAGAAGAGTTGGAGGTGACTTAGTGGTAATGTATAAGTTCCTGCGAGGACTTGACCAGGTGAATGCAGAAAGGATGTCTCCTCTTGCAGGAGAATATGGAAGTAAGGAATCATAGGTTAAAATAAGGTATTACCCATTTAAGACCGAGATGAGGAAACATTTTTGTCTAAGGGTTAAGAGTCTTTGAAATTCCTTTCCTCAAAAGGTAGTGGATGTGGAATCTTTAAAGATTTTTAAGGCAGAGTTAGGTAAGTTCTTGATTCCAAGTGATGAAAGATTACTAGGGGTTTGTTGGAATATAGAGCCGAGGTTAAAATCTAATCAGCCATGAACTTTGGATAAGAGATTGAATGGCAAAGTAGACACAAAGGGCTGAATGAAAAACGCTGGTTCCTTATTTATATGTTATGTTAATTGTCCTTTGGGCGAAAAGCAATTGTTTTCGTTATGAGCCTTTATTCATTTGCTCAGTTGAAAAAAATCAAATGTAAAGTAATATTTCAGATTTATGAATTAGAACCCGTACAGTGTGGAAACAGGCGCTTTGGCCCAACAAGTCCACACTGACCCTCTGAAGAGTAACCCACCCAGACCCATATCCCTCTCCTATACTTGCCCCTGACTAATACACCTAACCTATACATTCCTATGGGCAATTTAGCATGGCCAATTTACCTAACCTGCACATCTTTGGATTGTGGGAGGAAAGCGGAGCACCCGGAGAAAGCCCACACAGACACAGGGAGAATGTGCAAACTCCACACAGACAGACAGTCGCCAGAGACTGGAATCGAACCTGAGTCCCTGGTGCTGTGAGGCAGCAGTGCTAACCACTGACCTACTGTGCCACCCCTTTTTCTCTGTTGTTTCCTACTTTATGTTCAATAATGCACCAAACAACTCCACCACCCTGTGGCCAACCACTTCAACTCCCTCTCCCATTCCCCCGAGGCCACCTCCACCGCCAAATCAAAGCCACCTGCCAACTGGAGGAAGAGCACTTTATCTTCTGCCTTGGGACCCTACAACCACATGGCATCGACATTGACTTCACTAGTTTCCAAATCTCTCCTTCCTCCACCTCATCCCAGATCCACCCCTCCAACTCAGCACAGCCTTAACCTGATCTGATCTGTCCTACCTATTCATCTTTCCCACCTATCTGCTCCACCCTCCCCACCAACCTATCACAATTATCCCTGATCTGCATCCACCTACCTACATCCCCCAGCCCCACCCCCACCCTTCTATTTATCTCTCAGCCCCTTCCCCCTTCAAATTCCTGATGAAGGGCTCATGCCCGAAACATCAACTCTCCTGCTCTTTGAATGCTGCCTGACTTTGTATGCTTTTCCAGCGCCAGGCATTTCGACTCTGACTCTCCAGCATCTGCAGCTCTTTCTCTTAACTTCTCAAATACTACTATTTAGGGCTGAAAAGTTAGAGGTTTTAATCTGTCCTCAAATATCCAGTTACTGATACCAGGGATTAGGATGGTAAAACACTTCCCGGCATTTACCCAATCTTCCTTGAGTTTTGATGACCAGAACAGAACATAGTATTCAAGATATAGTATCAATACTGTATAGTTGGATTATCATTTTCTATAATTCCAGCAGCCAAACATTTCTACATAATTTAAAAGTTATTTTCTGCTGGTGTGTTGCATATTCCGTGGAATACAGCACAGAAACCGGCAATTTGAGCCATCCAGACAATGCTATACTCCCATTCCAGTTGAATCTCTTCCCATCTTCTATCGTCTAAATCTAACTTTGTAGTTCTCATTCTTTTCTCCCTCATCTATTTGTGTAAACTCTCCTTGAGTGCACCTGTCCTTGCAGATGAGGATGACTCTCTTCCACTGTCAGGGTGAGTCCATAGGTGGCTACACAGACCAATGCAGCTACCACGCATTCTGTTATGCTTGGGGCAGGTGGTGGTTGTGGGGTGGGGCATTAGTGTGGCAGCGCACTCCTTTTGCCTGGCTTCCAAATCAAGTCGCGAGGTGTTCGGCAGCTTCCTGGATGCTGCTCCTCCACTTTGGACAGTCTTGGTCCAGTAATTTCCAGGTGTCTGTGGAAATGCTGTACTTCACCAACGAGGCCTTGAGAGTATCACTAAAGTGCTTCCTCTGTCTACCTGGGCCTGCTGTTTCGAAGCTGGTAGTTGACCACCTGCTTGGAGAGTCTTGTTTTGGTCATGTGTACAACGTGTCCAGTCCATTGTAGCAGATGAAGGATGGTCAGTGCCTTGCTGATGGGGCTGTTGGCCTGGTCAAGAATGCTGGTGTTGGCTCATCTTTCTTCCTAGCATATTCACAGCATCTTGTGTAGATAGTGTTGATAGTACTGCTCCAGAGCCTTGAGATGTCTACAGTAAGAAAGTCCATGTCTCGGCCATAAAGGAAGATTGGAACCACCATAGCTCTGTAAACTATGATCATGCTGTCAGATCTGATGATGTTGTTCTCAAACACCCATTTCCTCAAGTGGCTGAAGGTTGCTCTAGCACACTGGAAGTGATGCTGGATCTCTTTGTTAAACGCTGCTTTGGACAACGCTTCTGAGGTATTGGAAGTGGTCAAGATTCTCCAATGCCTCTCCCACAGAGCTCATCTCTTCACATCTTGACTTGGTCATTTCTCCCTGGTCCAAGCCCTGCCCACTTAAGTTCATGATTCCTCTGACGCTTTACTCCAGTTTTGGAATTTTCAGTTTGCAGGCTCCAGCCACTGCCTCTTCACCATGGATGTGCAATTTCTTTACATCAATATGTTGTCAGGGCTCTCTGCTTCTTCCTGGAGCAAAGGCCCAAACTGTCCCCACCCACTACCACATCTCCACCACTTGGCCGAGCTTGTCCTCACCCTGAACAACTTCTCTTTTAACTCCTCTCATTTTCTTCAGTTCAGAGAGTGGGCCACGGGTACCCGCATGGGGCCCATTTATGCCTGTCTCTTCAGAGGTCAAAGGAGGTCATTTCTCCTCCTTGTTCTGGTCCTATTCTGGCCCTCCACCCACAACTCTTTCTCCAATATATTGATTATATCAACTTGTCTGGAATTGAAAACTTGAAAAAGTTCATGGATTTCGCTTCAAATTTCTATTCTGCCCTCACTTTCACCTGGTGTATCTCTGACTCCTCCCTTCCCTTCCTCGACATCTGTGTTTTGATTTCCTGAGATAGACTGGCCACTAATATCCAGTATAAACCCACCAACTCCCACAGCTACTTGGACTTTACATCTTTGTGCCCTGTTTCCTGTAAAGATGCCATTCCATTTTCCCAGTTCCTTATCTCCGTCGTAAATATTCCGATAAGGCCAACATTGACAAGGGAGCCTCCGAAATATACTTTTCCTTCCTCAACTGAGGACTCCACAACACCATTGTTGACAGGGCCGTTGACAGGGCCCTCGACTGGGTCTGACCCATCTCCCGCATTTCTGCCTTCACTTCCTCTCCTCCCTCCCTCCAACAATGAGGGAGGTTCCCCTTGTCCTTACCTACCATCCCACCAGCATTAACATCCAAAAGATCATCAGCTGCCATTTCTGCCACCTCCAGTGAGATGCGACGACCAGACACACATTCCCCTCCCATCCGTTATCCACCTTCTATGGGGACCGTCTCCTCAGGGACACCCTGGTCCATTCTTCCTTTACTTTCAATACCATCCCCATAGCCCCACAGCACTTTCCTCTGGAATCGCCAGATGTAACATCTGTCCATTTACCACCTCTGTTTCCAAGCATGCCTTCCAGGTATAGCAGAACTTTACCTGCACTTCACACAATCTAGTCTACAGCATTCCCTGCTCACAATATGGTCTCCTCTACATTGGGGATACAAGTATAGACAGGGTGATTGCTTTGCAGAACATCTACATTCTGCCCGTAAAAAAGACCAAGTTTCCAGTTACCTTCTACTTCAACACACACCACCCTGTTCTTTGGCCAACATCTCTCTCTCCGGCTTGCTGCAGTGTTCCAGCGAAACTCAGCACAAGCTGGAAGAACACCTCATTTTCTACTTGGGAACCCTGCAGCTTTCCTGACTCCATATCGAGTTCAATAATTTTACGGCCTGAACACTCCCATGTCCTAGCCCCGACCTCACATACTAGGCCTTGTTGTCTCACAGTCTGCTATTACACCCTACCTATTGTAAGTCATAGCAGTCTCCATTAACAGCTATTCACCACCTAGTCAGATTGTTATCCACTCCTGTCGTTCCAACTGTTCAGTTCTCTCTCTCTCTCTTTCTCTTTCTCTTTCTCTTTCTCTTTCTCTCTCTCTCTCTCTTTCTCTTCTCTCTCTTTGGGCTCTATCCCCACCTATCATTTAGTCCTTACCCCTCCCCCTACTCTATGTTCTGAATTTAAACTGACCTTTTCCTGGCTACCATCAGTTCTGAGAAAAGGTCACTGGATCTGAAGCGTTAACACTGATTTCTCATCACAGTTGCTGCCAGACCTGCTGAGTTTTTCTAGAAACACTGTTTTTGTTTCTGATTTACAGCATCCACAGTTCTTTCTGATTTTATTCTCTAATGCCTCCCTATGGACCTTGATGATCAGGAGTTTACTGCACAATGCCAGGTCAGATTGATGGAGGACCTTTATATTGCAGATGTTCAGGGTGAAACCCGTGCTCTCATTTGCCTCCATAAACGTGCTGATGATGGTCTGGAGTATATCCTCTGAGATTGCACAAGCATCACCTGCATATTGCAGGTTGGGATGACTTTGGCTTTGGCCTGAAGGTGGTGGAGGTTGAATAATGTCTTATAAGTTCTGGAAATTAGCTCTAGTCCAGCAGGGAGCTTGTCGGCAGCAAGGTGAGGCAATGAAGCGACGCAGATCAAGAACACAGTTGGGGTGGCGATGCAGCCATGCTTGACACCGAACGGATAATGGGCTATCAGTGAAGCTGTTTGTCATTACCAAGACTTCCATGTCGTTGTGGAGCAGGCAAAGGATGGTGACAAACTTCACGATGCAACCAAAGTGGAAATAGGTGCTCCATCATACTTTTTGATTGATGGTGTCAAAGGTCATTGTAAGGTCGAAGAAAGCCATGTACACAGGTAAGTTCTTTTCTCTGCATTTGCCCTGCAGCTATTGTGTGATGAAAATCATGTCTGTTGTGCCCCTCCGTGGCTGAAAGCCATACTACAACTGCAGAAAGAGTTCCTCAGCTATAGGGAGGAGACAGTTGAGGAGCACCTTGACAATTACTTTTCCAACAGCCTATAGCAAAGAGATTTCCCTGTAGTTACCACAGTCGGACTCGTTTCCTTTTTTTTTTGAAAAGACTCATGACCACGGCATCTTGGAGCTCTACCAGAATGTTCTCCACCTTCCAGATAAAGCAGGCAAAGGTGTGTTGCTGCAGCAGGACCTCTTTTCCATTTCACTCACATGCCTAAGCAGGGATACCATCTGCTCCAGCAGCCTTGTTGTTCTTAAGCTGGTGGACGGCCTTCTGTACTTTGTGCAAGGCTGGGGAATTGCTGACCTCTTGATGTGTAATATACTGTGGTATGTGTTCAAGGACGCTTGGATCAATGACAAAGTCCTGGATGCGGAGGTCTATGAAGTGCACGCACGCATACACACAAACCCCTAGCATTTTCTGATGGCTTCTTTATAGGAGTCACTCCATCCTTAGTGGGATGGGACCTTGGGTGTTTGGTCAGTATGTGGTCTTGACAGCACAGAAGAAACCATATCTGTCATGGTTGTTGGCCATTCATTGCACCTCCAGTGCTTTCTCCGAGCACCAACTGTTCTTTATGTCATGTGTTTTAGACCTCTACCTTCAGTCACCTATAGGCCTGCATTTTGTCTTCCACGTGTGGTTGTTGTTTTACACTCAGAAATGCCATGCACTTACGACTTAACAGTTCCTGAATCTCATGATCATTCTCATCAAACCAGTTGTGAATCTTGGCTGAGTGGCCGACCAAGTTTTCGCAGGCATTGATGATGTTGGTCTTAAGGGCTGACCAGAGACTGTTGGGATCCCACGACTCGGTGTTGCCAAGGATCGCTAGGTTTGTGGAGAGGATTGTATAAGGCTATTTTTTTCGTGGTCTTTAAATGCCTCAATGTTAAACTTTTTGTGTCATCGCTTCTGTTGTCTCTGTTGCAGCTGGGCTATATTTATGATGATCCCATCTTCTGTCATGGCGAGGGTGATTTTAACGCTTTACTGATCCCTCTGTCTGATGATATAGTCAAGGTGGTGCCAATGTTTGGAGTGCAGGTGCTGTCACATTGTCGTTTATTTATCCCTTTGGCAGACCAGTGTGTTGGTGATGAGGTTATGTTCACTGCATTTCGTCAGTAGAAGGGTGTTGTTGGAATTTTGCTTTCTGACTCATTCTTTCCTGATTACATCACCTGAAGGTCTGTACTTTTGCCGAATCTGATGTTGAAGTCGCTGAGGATGATAAGTTTGTTCATTGCTGGATTCAAAAGAGTGATCAGTCAAGGCTGCAGTAGAATTTCTCCTTGTCCTCGGCTGCTGGATCGAGTGTCGGTGAATGTGCGCTGTGACATTGTAGGTCTGAGCAAGGGTAAATCGGAATGTCATGAGGCATTCACTTACTCCATGGCAGGGTGGTGGGGGGCTCTTTGAATTGGTCCACTAGCTCGTTTTTGATAGCGAAGCGTCTATACTATTCACTTCAACCACTTCCAGTAATGATGAGTTCAACTTTCTCATTACTCTTTAGATCAGGAAATTGCTTCTGAATTCTGTATTTGTCGTCTTCATGACAAGTTATTTTGGTGGCCTCTAGTTCTGTTCTCTCCCACGAGAGGAAACGTTCTGGCTCTGTTGGCTCTGTTAAAGCCCTAGGTATTCCATTTTTAGGTCACGTTCAGCTGCCTTCAAATGAAATGATATCTAACCTGTTCATCCTTTCCTTCTAAATATTCTCTGCACCATTTCCAGTCATGTGAGAGTCTTTTCTATGATTTGGTAGCTGGAACTGTATGCTGTACTCTGTTGTATAGAAAATCTTTCACACACGTTTAGCATAATTTCCCTTTTTTTAATCCTATCCACCTCAAAATAAAGCTTTATGCTTTTTTTATATTCTTGATAATCCTTGGAACAACTTTGTGATTGGTGTATTTGTACTTCATGATCGATTAGTTCATGTTTGTTCTTCTGTTATTAGCCATTCAAAATCTCTGTTTTACGTTTTCCAACTATAACCAGAAGATCCAAGACTTGTTGCAGGCCACTGTGACATGTTTGACTGCATGTTTCGGGTTGTGTAATACCTGCATTGTTTTGATGTGTATCCTGACCAGCCAATCAATTTTGTGATTGATGAACCCATTCTATATGCTGTCCCTGAGTGTATATTGACCTCTAACCATGCACCCACTAAACATTACTCATTAGTTCAGTTCGAACATAGAACAATACAACGCAGAACAGGTTGGCCCTCGATGTTATGCCGACCTGTGAACTAATCTAAGCTCACCCCCCTATACTATCCCAAAATCATCCATGTGCTTATCCAAGGATTGTTTAAATGCCCCGAATGTGGCTGAGGTAACTTACATTGGCAGACAGGGCATTCCACGCCCTTACCACTCTGAGTAAAGAACCAGCCTCTGACTTAAATCTATCACCTCTCAATTTGTAGTTTTATGCCCACTTTTACAAGCTAACGTCATCATTCTAGGGAAAAGACTTTCACTGTCTACCCTATCTAATCTTCTGATCATCTTGTATGTCTCTATCAAATCCCTTCTTCGCCTTCTTCTTTCCAATGAGTGCAGACCCAAGTCTCTCAGCCTTTCCTCCTAAGACCTGCCCTCCAGACCAGGCAACATCTTGGTAAATCTCCTCTGCACCTTTTCCAATGTTTCCACATCTTTCCTGTAATGGGGTGACCAGAACTGTACACAATATTCCAAGTGTGGCCGCACTAAGTTTTGTATAGTTGCAGCATGACATTATGACTCCGGAACTCAATCCCTCTACCAATAAAACCTAACACACCGTATGCCTTCTTAACAGCGCTATCAAACTGGGTAGCAACTTTCAGGGATCTATGTACATGGACGCCAAGATCCCTCTGGACATCCACACTACCAAGAATCTTTCCATTGACCCAGTATTCTGTCTTCCTGTTATTCTTCCCAAAGTGGATCACCTCACATTTATCTGCATTGAACTCCATTTGCCACCTCTCAGCCCAATCCTGCAGTTTATCCAAGTCTCCCTGCAACATTCTTCCACACTGTCCACTACTCCACTGACTTTAGTATCATCTGCAAACTTACTAATCCATCCACCTATGCCTGCGTTTATAAAAATGACAAACAGCAGTGGTTTCAAAACAGATCCTTGTGGCACACCACTAGTAACCGGACTCCAGGCTGAATATTTTCCATCAACTTACCGCTCGCTGCCTTCTTACAGAAAGCCAGTTTTCTAATCCAAACTGCTAAATCACCCTCAATCCCATGCCTCTGCATTTTCTCCAACAGCCTATCATGTGGATATTATCAAAGGCTTTACTGAAGTCCACATCCACATGCTTGGTCACCATCTCAAAAAAACTCAGTGAGATTTGTGAGACATGACGTGCCCTTGATGAAACTATGTTGACTATCCAGTTGGCTTGGTTGGTTTATGATGCAGGGTGACACCAACAGTATGGGTTCAATTCCTGCACCGGCTGCGATTACCATGAAGTCTTTTCTTTCTCAATCTCTCCCCTAACCCTGAGGCATGGTGACCTTTAGATTATACTATCACCAGTTGTCTGTAGTTTGGTAAGACTAGCACCTTTTTACCCATGACCTGTTAACTCCTTCATCTTACCTTGAATCTCCCACCCCTGAATTGTACCTCATGGTCCTGATCTTAGACCATATCCAACAAAATAGTGAGAAACATAGTCACATTCAACAGATGTTTATTGTAATCATTCACTCAATTTTTTTCAAGTGAATAGGCTGCTGGTCAATTGTCCTGAAGATGCCATGGGAATGTAGGGGAGTTTGATGGTAAGATGGTTTGAATGACAATGAAGCAAGTGTAATAGTAAAAATTCAGAGTTTGAGAAGGTATTTCAAAGAGAAATGGTAGGGATGGTGTTGAAATGTGCTGGATAGGTAAAGAAGTAATGGCCACCATAGGCATGAGTTTAGAGGAGGACTAACTGCAGTGTAGGTGACCAGAAAGAGAAGAGAGGTGAGTGCTTGCAACTGACATTAAAATGTAGCATTAGCCCTGAACATTCCTTTACTTTTGCTCCACAACCAGCCTTGGGAGAGGCTTTGCAGTAAGGTTACAACAAGTAGTAGAAAGTGAGGACTGCAGATGCTGGAGATCAGAGTTGAAAAGTGTGGTGCTGGAAAAGCACAGCAGGTCAGTCAGCATCCGAGGAGCAGGAGGGTCGACATTTCAGGCATAAACCCTTCATCATGGCAGGGGGCTGAGAGATAAAAAGGAGGGTGGGAGAAGGTAGCTGGGAAGGCGATAGGTAGGTGCAGGTTGGGGGGGGGGTGATAGTGATAAGTTGGAGGGGAAGGTGGAGCGGATAAATGGGAACGAAGAAGGACAGGAGGACAATTCAAGAGGATGGTGTCGAGTTGGAGGGTTGGATCTGGCATAAGGTGGGGAAAGGGGAGTTAAGAAACTGGTGAAGTCGACGTTGATGCCGTGTCCAAGGCCTGAAAGGATCCTTCCACATCTGGCAGAGATTTTCCTGCACATCTAAACACCTCATCTATTGTGTCCATTGCACTCGATGTGGTCTTTGCTACATTGGGGAGACAGGTGCCAACTCGTGGAACATTTCAGGGGACATCTCTGGAACATGCACCTAATAACCCCACTGCTCTGTGGCCGACCACTTCACCTCCCTCTACCACTCTGCAAAGGACATATAAGTCGCGGGCCGCCTCCACTGCGAAATCCAAGCCACCTGGCAACTGGAGGAAGAACACCTCGTCTTCTAGCTTGGTACCCTTCAACCACACGTCATCAACATCGACTTCGCCAGTTCCATAATCTCCTCTCCCCCCACCTCATCCCAGATCCAACCCTTCAACTTGGCACCCTCCCTCTTGAACTGTCCTACTTGTCCATCTTCCCCTCCCAATTATTTGTTCCACCCTCCTCTCCACCCTATCACGATCACCCCCACCTGCATTTACCTATCACCTTCCCAGCTACCACCTCCCCCACCCCATTCTCCTATTTATCTCACTGTGTTGTGATGAAGGGCTTATGCCTGAAACGTCAACTCTACTGCTCCTTGGATGTTGTCTGACCTGCTGTGCTTTTCCAGAACCACATTTTTCGACTCCACAACCAGCCACTCATTTCCCTGAAGAAATAAAGGGCTGAAAAGAGCAAAAAAATATGCAATTTGAAACAGAGAGCTAGGATGTAAAGCAGAAAAGGAGAGAGGCTGAAGGATACAATAGCATACAGTCAATAGTAGAGAGACTATATTTTTAACCGGCAGTGTGATACAACATGGAAAGTCAAATTATTCAAAGCTACTTAAATATCAGCAATACCTTTATGATTGTAATATTTGCTAATATATGAAATATTTAAACATGTTTTCAGTGTTTGCTTTTGCTACTTTTGGTGTGCAGTCACTCCTTTCTGTGTGTTTATTTTTTCCAGGTCAATTTGCTGCTTTAATTTTCCAACTTAATCTATTTGATCCAATTTTTAGATATTCATCATCTATATATGAATATGTTTCTTTTCAGAAGACCTGTGGATGAATTGATTCTATCGAGGGCTAACTGCATTTCTCTAAAAGTGTAGGAACTATTATTTAAGTGTTTTTTTTGTTCCATATTTGCAACAGGTAAACACAATTTGCTGGAATGATACAGGAGAATATATTTTATCAGGATCCGATGACACCAATCTAGTGATAACCAATCCATATAGTAGAAAGGTAAATAAAGTGATTACGTTGCAATTTCTGTCATACATAATCAAATATTCAAGTATTGCTGAGAAAAGATACATTTCATCAAAGCTTTTCACCTGTGCCATCAGAATGGCTTTCAAGAAATTTTATGAAAAGTAAACAGTATTTTATGCAGAATGAAAAGTGGTATCGAGTGTTGAGCGAGTGAGCTTTGATCATTAGAGTTCGTGTCAAGAAGAACATACCAGTTAAAAATGATTGACAGTTATACCAAGCTTTGTTAAACAGCTTGATGGGATATGCTATTTGATGCAATCTGGCAGTGTCTGGGGCATATGATCAACATGCTAAACATTACACCAGCACTGAAATGCTTCTGCCACCTTACTAATATGTGTGATAGGCAGATTGTCTCTTTGGCTTGAAGGCAGAAACCGGTTAGGTGCAAGCATCACTTTGTGTTGCTACTGCAAGTGGCTGAATGAAGCAGCTAGCTTTACCTGCTGCTAACTTGTTTGTGATTTCTAGGCTAATCTGAAGTAGATTGGGCACATTTTTCGTCCGAAAATGATGGCCTTTGGCCCGTTCCTTAATTTGGGCAAATGCAATGAGAACTTATCAGGGTAGTCTTTATCTGGCACGTCAAAATCATCCTGTGCAAGATGAAAATTTTGGACAAGATATGTCCTATTTCAGCGTCATTCAAGTTCTGTACCACAAAATGGTTAGATATGAATTTGTGTGTATAAAATAATGCACAGTGAAACATCGATTATGTTCAATTCTTTCTATTTAAAAAGGTGGAGAAAGCCTTATCTTTGTGCCAAAGCAAGGCTTTGTTTCTCCTGCAGCTGTTGCCTAACGCTTGTAAGGAAATTATGTAGTTTTCTTTCTGAAATACACTATTCAGAGCACATGCACTTTCCAAAATTGCGAGATGGCACAATTTAATTCTGCCCAGTAACAGAAGAGAAGCTTTTTAGACCACAATAGAAAGGAATAGAGAAGGCCGTTTGGTCCTCGAGCCTATTCTACCATTCAATAGTATCATAGCTGATCTGACATTTCTCACATCTGCTTTCCTGCTATTTCCCTGTAACCCTGATTCCCCCATTTTTTTCAAGTGTCTATCTATCTGAGCCTTAGACATACACAAGGACTCTGCTCCCATACCTCTGTGGCAAAGAATTCCAAAGTTACTTAACCCTCGGAGAAAAATAATTTGGTCCTCGTTTAGTGTTAAATTGGAGCCCTTTATTCTGAGACTATGCCCTATGGTCCTCGACACTCCCATGAGGGGAAATTTCCTCTCAGTTTTTACCCTGTCAGGCTCCTTAAAAATTCTATATGTTTCAATGTGATCACCTCTCATTCTTCTAAACTCCAATGACTAGAATTCCAATCTGTTTAATCTTTGCTCATAAGGCAAGCCCTGCATTCCAGGAATTAACCTCGTGAACCTTCTCTGAACTGCCACCAATGAAATGATATCTTTCCTCACAGGGGTTGGTTCTGGGTCCAAATCAATACATGATTTGGGTGAGAATATAGAAGGCTTGGTTCGTAACTTTGTGGATGACATGAAAATTGGTGGCATAGTGGACAGTAATGAAGTTTTTCTAAGATTACAGAGGGATCTTGATCAAATGGGTCAATGGCAGATGGAGTTCAATCTGAATAAATGCAAGGTATTGCATTTTGATATAATAAACAAGGTAGGGCTTAAACAATTAATGGGAGAGCCTTGGGTAGTGTTATAGAACAGAGGGACCTAGGGGTGCAGGTACATAATTTTGTAAAGTTTGCATCACACAGACAGGATGGTTAAAAAGGTGTTTGGCATGCTTGCCTTCATTGCTCAATCCTTTGAGTATAGGTGTTTGGGTGTAATGTTTAGGTTGTACAGGACTTTGGTGAGGCCTCTTCTGCAATACTATGTCTGTTTCTGGTTGCCAGAATATTATAAAGCTGGAGAGGGTTCAGAAGAGATTTACCAGAACATGGGCGGCACAGTGGCTCAGTGGTTAGCACTGCTGCCTTACAGCACCAGGCTCCCAGGTTTGATTCCAGCCTTGGGTGACTGCCTGTGTGGAGTTTACACATTCTCCCTGTGTCTGTGTGGGTTTCCTCCGGGTTCTCCGGTTTCCTCCCACAGTCCAAAGATGTGCAGGTCAGGTGAATTGGCCATACTAAATTGCCCATAGTGTTAGGTACATTAGTCAGAGGGAAATGGGTTGGTGTGGACTGGTTGGGCCGAAGGGCCTGTTTCCACATTGTAAGGAATCTTAAAACATTGCCGGGTTTGGAAGGTTTGAGTTATAAAGAAAGGCTGGGACTTTTTCACTGGAGCGTAGGAGGTTGACAGGTGACCAGATAGAAGTTTATAAAATAATGAGAGGTATAGATAGAGCTGATGGTAGTTGACTTTTCCCTAATTTGGAGAATTTCATGATTAGGGGGCACATTTTTGTGGTGAGAGGAGGGAGATTTTAAAAAGATGAAGCAAATTTTTTACACAGAGGGTGGTTTGTGTGTGGAATGAATTTCCTGGAAGTGGTGAATGGAGGTACAATTACAACATTTAAAAGACATTTGGATGGATACATGATTAGGAAAGATTTGGCAGGTTATGGGCCAGGAGGAGGAAGGTGTGACATGTTTAGTTTGGAATTATGTTCGGCATGGACTGAGGAGTCTGTTTCCATGCTGTCTGACTCTATAAAAGGGGCCCAAAACACAGCACTCCAGATGCTCAGTTTCTTGTGCATAAATGGTAAGACTTCCTACAATTATACTTCAACCCCCTTGAAATAAAGGCCAACATTCCATTATCCTTTCTGATTACCTGCTGCACCTGGGTGATAGCTTTCTATGATTCATATACAAGTACCCCCAAGTCCCTTTTGTATCTATCTAAATAATAATCTGTGGATTCATTTCACTTCCAAAATGAACAACTTTGTGTTTTCCCACATTATACAGTTAGTTCTGATAATTCGATAGTTCCGTTCTCATGCAATCTCACATTATAAGAAAATCGCGCAATGGCTGCATCATTTAAACTAATGGGACCGGAATCATGTTATAGCCAATACAGGTAAAGAAAGCTCGCATTCTACAAATAACTGTCTAAATTCTGAATCTCGTTAAAGCCAATTCATGTTGAAGAAACACGTGTAATAGCAGAACTGACTGTAATGGCAATTGCCAACTTTTTGTCTGCTTTAACTTGACATCACTATCTCTGTAGACTATCCCTCCAACAACTCTCCTTTCCACCTATTTTAGTATTTTCTACTATTTTAGTATTTGCCTATAGTACATTAACTTCCTTCCTCCAGGCCGTGAATATATATTGTAAACAATTGAGGTCTCAATACTGATTACTATGGAACTCCACTGATCATGTGTCACCAACCAATAAAAGAACTCATTATCCCCAATTGGTGTTTCTTGCCCATGAGCCAATTCTTTATCCATGCCAATGTACTTGCACTGTGGGCTCTTATGACTTAACCTTTTGTGAGCTGCCTTGTCAAATGCCTTCTGGAAGTCCAAATGCAACACATCTACAGGTTTCCCTCTGGCCAGTCTGGTTGAGACTTCCTCAAAAAAACTCTATTAGCCTGACTCAATTTCCCTATCATGAAACCATGTTGACTCTGCTTGATTACATTATGATTTTCCAAAAGTTCCAAAGAAGGGTCACTGGAGCTGAAATGTTAACTCTGCTTTCTTTCCACAGATGTTGCTAGACCTACTGAGTTTTTCTAACAATTTCTGATTTTGTTTCTGATTTCTTGCATCCACAATCTTTGCTTTTTTTCATGATTTTCCAATTGGGGTGCCGCAGTGGCTCAGTGGTTAGCACTGCTGCCTCAAGCACCAGGATCCCAGGTTCAATTCCAGCCTCGGGTGACTGTCTGTGTGGAGTTTGCACATTCTCCCTGTATCTGTGTGGGTTTCCTCCGGGTGTTCCGGTTTCCTCCCACAGTCCAAAGATGTGCAGGTTAGTTGAATTGGCCATGCTAAATTACCCATAGAGTTAGGTGCATTAGTTAGGGGGAAATGGGTCTGGGTGGATTACTCTTTGGAGGGTCGGTGTGGACTGGTTGGGCCGAAGGGCCTGTTTCCACACTGTAGGGAATCTAATTAAACATTCTGCTATTACTTCCTTAATTGATTCCAATACTTTTCAAACAGTAGATGTTAAGCTAATCAGCCTATGCTTACCTGCTTTTTGTGCTCCCCCCCTCCCCATTTGAGTAGGGATGTCATATTAACAGTTTTCTGATCCTCTGGTGCTTCTCCAGAATCCAATTATTTTTGGAAAATTACAGCCAATGCAGCCACGGTCTCTGTAGCTACCACTTTTAGGATCCTCGGATGCAAGCCATTAGAGCTAGGGGAAGTTGCCTGTCTTTAGCCTCATTAGGTATCTAATACTATACTGATGGTAATGGTCTTTTAGTATCAGTTAAATGTTTGAAGGATCTTTCCACTCTGTAAAGACTGATAGAAAATATCTGCTATTTTCTTGTTCTCCAAAACTATTGCTTCAGATTCATTTACTAAGGGGCCTATGTCCACTTTGACCTGAGTTTGTTTCCTGGTAACCATCTTTTCCATCCCACCTGTTTCTCTGAAAGGTCAAATATTCTTGAATGTAAAGTCCCTAGTTTTGATTTTGCAACCATATTTCTGGAATGGCTATGAGATTTAATTGATTTTCCTAAGTTTGCCCATTAGTTTTTCTACCTTGTTTTGAGTGCTTTGTGGATTAAGATAGAAAGCCTCTAAGTTTATTTGATTTATCTTTTTCATTTTATACATTTAAATAAGTTCTTATATTCCTCTTTAATTTGCCCACATAGTTTATTTTCCCTGTCTTTATTATCTTTTTAGTCCTCCTTTGATGGATTTGGAATTTATTCCAGTCTTTGGGACTGTCACTGACTTTGGCCTCCTTTTGTATGCTCTCTCATTCAACTTGATACTTTCCTTAATTTCCTTGGTTTCCATGGTTGGTTTATCCCTCTTTACTAGGAATGTATTTCTGCTGAGAGTCATGAATTACCTCTTTAAATGCCTACCACTGTCTGCTTACTGTTACTCCTGCTAATCTATCCACCCAGTTTGCTTTAGTTAAGTCTATCTTCGTTTCATTGTAATACCTTTTATTTCTGTTCAACACAGTTGTTTCTGACCCAAGTTTCTCACTCTTGAACTGAATATTAAATTCTGTCATGTTATGATCACTAATTCCTAAGGCATCTTTTCCTTGGAAGTCATTTATTAAATCTGCCACATTACTGATTACCAGATCCAAGATAGCCTGCTCCCTGCTTGGCTCCATGACCTATTGCTCTAGAAAACAATATTATTCGACTCTGAGTTTGTTGTTGTAGTTACGCTTTCAAACTTGATTAACTGAAGCCATATGTTATCCATATTTATTGCTCTAATCATTTTACATGCTCCTATTATTTGTTAATTTATAACCTTTCCGACAGAATGGCTACTGTTTGGCTATATGTACACTACACAATAACTTCTTTCCCTTGCTGTTTTCCACCTCCATCCAAATGGATACTGCATCATGTGATCATAGATCATCTCTCACAACTGTCCTTTTCTTGATCTACATTCCCTTTGACTTTGAAAATTGCCCTGCAGTACTTATTCACCAATGCGACTAGCTTTTTGCTGACAGCTAGCTTTGCCAAGCTAAATATGTCCCAGTGTTTTCCCTGACCTCTGATAAGAACAAGAAGCAAGATTAGCAATTCAGGTCCTTGACCTTGCTCAGCCATTTAATATGATTGTGGCTAATCTCATCTTGGATTCAACTCCATTTTCATGCCCAACCTCCATCACCCTTCAACCCACTACTAATTAAATATCTAAATGCTCCTTAAATTTACTCAACAACCTAGCATCCACCTACTCTGAGGTAGGAAATTCCACAGGTTCTTGACCTTTTGAGAAGTAATTTCCTCTCGTCTCCATTTAAAATCTGCTATCCTTTATGCTAAAGCTATGACTTCTCACTCTAATCTAATAAGTAGGGAATCTAATCTAATTGCATCAAAGCATTCGGACGTTTCTCTCCATGATAGAACAACTCTTGATAGGAACCTTTTAAGGCCAGATAGGCAAAAATGCAAAATTATAATTCCTTGTGAAGTTTCATGAGATTTGTTGACTCGTGTTATTAATGGCAGCATTACTGAGAAATCCATGGCATTTGTCTTGATCACTGTTGTTATTTAGTGTGCACCATTGCCGTCTTAATTCTGGGTGTTAGAAATAAGTTGTCCATATGCTGCAGGTTGAATTACTGTTCCAACATTGTGTTGAAAAGTTTTTTTTGTTTCAAAACTGAGCAGTCTTGTTTGTGGCTTTATTCTCTTTTGCTATTCTCATCCTCTTTCTGCTCCTAATAAGCTTGTAACTCAATTTGGTAATTTTATCAGGATCAATTATATAAAGTTGGTGGCCTGGTCTGAGATCATAAAATAATTTGGGAGTTTAGCTGCCGACCAACTCCTAGAACTTAGCCTAAGTTCTAACAGCACAGAGAAATTTGTTTTTGAAACTTAATTCACTGCTCCCTACATGGATTCCAGCTAGTTCAGTTGCCTTCCCTGCAGGACATCTGCAGATCAGCACTTCTAAAAGAACACTTGTTTTTATCTGTCATGGCATGGCTTAGAAGAGCAGGAAGTCTATGTTGGTACTGTACAAAACTTTGCTTATACCACAGCTGGAGTAGCGAATGCAGCTCTGATCACCACACTATAGGAAGGAAGTGATTAATGCAGAGAGGATTCACCAGGATGTATTCTGAGATGGAGCACTTTAGCTATGAAGAGAGGCTAGATACGCTTGTGTGTTTTTTCTATAGAGCAGAGAATGTTGAAGAGGATTCAGCTGTATAAGATTGAGGGGCATGGACAGGGTTGATAGAAAGCAGCTGCTTCTCTTACTTGAAGGATCAATAATAAGGGGTCATAGTATTAGAAGGGAATTGAGGAGAGAACGTTCCGCCCAAAGGGTGGTGTGAATCTGAAATGCACTGTCTAGCATTTGAAGCGGGAAACCTCACAACCTTATTAAAAGTACTTGAATGAGCACTTGAAATGTAACATTCAAGGCTATGGGTCAAGTGCTGGGAAGTGGGACTCATTTTAGAGTAGTTTCGTTGGTGCAGATTTGATGGGTTGAAAGGCTTCTTTCAAGATTCTATGATTGAATGTCTGCCCTGTTTCTGCCTCTTTCTCCAACTAGTTGATTCCTAGAACTGCTTTTCAGTGACCTCTGAATTGTCCTGATTGACTTATTAAAAACCGTGATATAAGGCTTTTCCCTGTTGCTGGGCAGAAAGAAGTGTTGCCACCTAACAGCTTTAGAACCTGTATGTTGCTTTTCAAAGAGTACTTCAGCTTGTACAGTAGTAATGGATTTAATTAGAGGATTTCATCTCATGCTGTTTGGCTTAGGTACTAGATGGATTGAACAGTGCTCTCAGTTATGTGATACAGCATCCCGAATTACGGCTGCTGTAAATCAGAGACAAAAATAGAAATTGCTGGAAAAACTCAGCAAGTTTAGCAGCATCTGTGGAGAGAAGTAAGGATCAGTCGACCTGAAACTTAGAGTTAACATTTCAGGTCCACTGATCCTTATTTGTCTCCACAGATGCTGCTAGACCTGCTGAGCTTTTCCAGCAATTTCAATTTTTGTCCTGGACTAGCCTTTTGTCTTTTTGAATCTTTTTCTGATTAATGTGGCATGTCCTTGGATCCAAATCTAGCTACTTGCAATGAAATCTCAAAATCATATTGAACTGAAAGAAAACTGAACATATGAAAGTAGTTGTAGACTTGTGACACAGTAATAATGTCCCTATTCCTGGATGGAGAGGCCCGGGTTGAAGTCGCACCTGCTCCAGAGATGTATAATAACATATCTAAACAGGTTGATTTGAAAAATCAGTAAAAGTTGCAAGTAAGTATTGAAGAGGATTGTTTTATTGTTATCACATTTTGCTGTTGGACATTGATGAACAAAAATCAATATGAAAGTTCTAGATTATTATTTTATGTAATGCCAAGGGATATTTAATGCTATTGAAGTTAAGTAGTTTGAGGAATTTTGTTCTGTGGTAGGTTCCATTAATACATTATATTTTGTACAATACAGAGAATAGCAGGATAAATAAGCTAGTCCTGTGATGCAGTCTCTTTACATTTGCCTAAAGAAAATTTTATTTTAAGTTATTGAACGGAAACTGAGTTTCTCTTTTTTTTCGAACAAATCTGTTTTCAGATTCTATCAACCATTCGCTCAGGCCATCGTGCAAACATTTTTAGTGCAAAATTCCTTCCACACACCAATGACAAACAAATTATTTCCTGCTCGGGAGATGGTGTCATATTTTATACAGACACAGAGCGAGATGCAGAATCAAATCGACAAAGCCAGTTTAACTGCCACTATGGAACAGCTTATGAGGTAATATAGGAATATTGGTGATAATATTGATATCATGGATGAAGAACAACCAAATATGAGTGCTTGATTTGAATAATCTTCGATTTTCAGAAAGGTTCATGTTTGATGCATGTGTGTATCAGTTATTTTTGTGAGCTAAAGTAAGAATTTGTAAGTTAATACTCTCAGATGCACAATGAATACAATAATTGATGTGTCCTGTACCATAGCTTCCTGAACAAAAGTAGTGAGAGCTCTGAAAGGATAGTGAAACTTTTAATGATCCAAAGCATTACTTCAATGTTTCCTTGCCCTTCTAAATGATTAACCAAGCCTGGAATCATCTGACAATCTGTGTGAATGACAGTCTTGCTGTTGACCGCTCTTCCTCCACACACACCCCAAAATTCATTGAGTATTGTTCACGAAATCTATAGTCCTGCTGGGTGCAATTCTGTCTGGAGGATTTTGGTATCATTTTGCTTTTCTATCTGTTGGGTAATAAAATCCTGACCACAAATGGATAATTGCTCATGATAGAGTCCAAGCATAATTACCCTTGGTGTGTGCTTAATGTACAAAAGGTCGACTAGTGTTCACTATTATTTGTTTCCAATCTCGGTGGAAAGGCTAATAGTTTGTGCTGGAACCAAATGAAAATTTGTAAGCTTAGTACAATCTCCAGCAATTTGATCCTGATCCTGATCCTGATCTTAAAAATAACTGATACAATGAAGGGGACATGGCCCAGCTGTTTAGCTGGGCAGGTCAGTTCAATTCTTGGGTTAGTTGGGATAGGGCCACAGTTGAAATCAGATGCTCTCCCCCTCTTCCTGCCCTTCTGACTTTGTAACCTGAAAGCTTTTCGTGTCAATTTTGCTCTTTGCACTAGGGGGTCTGTTTATTGGGATTGTTACAAGTGTTTTGGAACTGCTGCATTAAGTCAGAATAGCATGTCTGGTTTGGATAGGATAAAATATTTGGGTATTCTATTTTCAGTTCGTTGTGTTTCATTCCGTAATTGTGTAAATAAATTCTGTTTGTTTAAAACTCGGCAGTCTGACCAGCTAACTTACTCTGGGAATATCCACTTGACACTTACCTGAAACAAATAGTAAAGTTACGGTCTGGGCTACCTGCTTAAAAATGTTTTGAGGGGTCAGGCTCTATGACTCTATATTTGGCTCAAAGTGTCTGTGTCAGCTATTTTTAAAAGCTATTCATTTGAAAAATAATTAGAATCTGTTTCCACCATCCTTTCAGAAAGTTAATTGCAGATTGCAACAGATTGTTACATTAAAAATGGTTCTTCTTTGAAAGTTTACATGTTTCTGTCCATAATAACAGTGTTGAATACACACAGTCTTTGTGCAATATTCCTAAATCCATTGCAAGATGGAACCATATTGCGTGCAGGCATTTAACATTTTTTAGATTTTAGACGATGTATATATTTTAAATTCTGTAGATAGCACCCATGTCATCAAGAAAAACCATCCAAATTTGTAATCTTGGAATGTCTCATGCCCCAGTTAGTAGCTGCAGTGCCTTGTGTGGATTACTTTTTCAACACATTAATCGAAAGTGGGTGATATTCACTACCCAAGACATTGAGTAATTCACATAGTGTGGGTTGGTGTCATGTGTACATTAACAATGGTAAGATCTCTTCCCTGCAGGATGTTAATAAACCAACTAAGTTTTTACATCCACCTAACAGCTTTCCAAGTCACTGTTGCCTGTGCTAGCTCACAAATTCCCAAATTTATTGCATTAAATTTTACAACCTGTAATTTGAGTTCATGATCCCTGGATTGCTTTAGCTGTAACATAGTCATTAGGTTTCTATATGCAATAATTATATCCCAACCTCCACTCCTGGCACCTTCCCCTGCAACCGCAGGAGGTGCAAGACTTGTGCCCACACCTCCCCCCTCACCTCCCTCCAAGGCCCCAAAGGAAACTTCCATATCCGCCACAGATTCACCTGTACCTCCACACATATCACCTATTGCATCCACCAGTTTCCTCATTTCCCCTCCCCCCAGCCTGTCTCAGTCAAATCCATCAAATTCAGCACCGCCTTCCTAACCTGCAATCTTCTTCCCGACCTCCCCGCCCCCACCCCAGTCTGACCTATCACCCTCACCTTGACCTCTTTCCACCTATCACATTTCCGACGCCCCTCCCCCAAGTCCCACCTCCCTACCTTTTATCTTAGCCTGCTGGACAAACCTTCCTCATTCCTGAAGAAGGGCTTATGCCCGAAACGTCGATTCTCCTGTTCCCTGGA
>NC_057721.1:42211414-42235133 GCF_004010195.1 Chiloscyllium plagiosum | reverse complement strand
AACAGGAGAATCGACGTTTCGGGCATTAGCCCTTCTTCCAACTTTCCTCATTCCTGAAGAAGGGCTAATGCCCGAAACGTCGATTCTCCTGTTCCCTAGATGCTGCCTGACCTGCTGCGCTTTTCCAGCAACACATTTCCATCTTCTATATGCAAGTAAACTGAGTCCCTGTAGACCTGTTCACTTTGGTATTGAATTAGCTCATCTCTACTAGCATTTCAGTTAAGAAATTGCATGGAGAAGAAAAGTTCATATTTGTGATTGCTAATCGGTACCCTTAAACGAAATTGATCTTGAATACGAATTATTCCAATATCCTAGTAGTCTGCCTAGCTACCTATTATAGAAATTTCCTGATATTAAATTTCATTGATTACAGTGGAAGGGTAAAGATCATGGACTGCCAATCTGTGGTGATAGTTTAATGCTGGGCAGCAGACTAAAAATCTACCCCTTGTGTCCTTGCTGACATGTGAAGCACAGTTATTTGAAATCCTATTTTTCTCCTACCTCTTTTCTCAAAGATATTACAAAATAATTTGACATCTTTTTATTGTTCAGATCATGACAGTACCAAACGATCCTTACACCTTTCTATCATGCGGTGAAGATGGTACAGTAAGGTGGTTTGATGTTAGAATGAAGACCAATTGTACAAAAGAAGATTGCAAAGATGTGAGTTTAAGAAATATTTAAATACACACTTTAAGCGATCCTAATGTAATGGTACTTTTAATAGTCTGTTTTGGCAGATTAGTTTAAGATGTTGTTGAAAGATTTCTTGTAAAGGCCTATCTTTATTATTATTCTTTGAATTATAAATGAATTGTATGATACAGTATTTCTAAGTTGAGTGTGGTAAACTGAGAGATTAAGATGAATTTGGTCTCATTACAAGCTAGATAAGATTGCACCTATATTTTAGATAAAATAACAAGGACATGTAAATAAATCATACATATCTGTTTGTCTTGGAGGGGTAGGAGAGGAGAGGAAGGGAGTTTATTCTGGATTGTTTCTTAGAGTTCCACTTATTTTTGGTAGCAGTCTTCTTTGCATTAGAGGTTTGATTTTGAATGCTTGCTACCAAATAATCACTATGAAATCAAACTTACAAATTCTAAATGTGAAAATATTGTATATCAACATTACTCCAAAAAAATCAACTGAGATGTCAATTTCCTGATAAGAAATGTATATCTTTACTTCGAGAGAACAATTTCCTTAAAATTTCAAACTTTCTTTCAAAACAGGACATTTTAATAAACTGTCGGCGTGCTGCTACTTCAATTGCTATCTGCCCCTTGATGCCATTCTACTTGTCTGTTGGGTGCTCAGATAGCTCTGTAAGAATCTATGATCGAAGGATGCTTGGCACAAGAGCGACAGGTATTTTTTACTTTAACTTTGCCATCCAAAATACAAGAAAAACTTAAATTAATTAAACTGAAAGTTTAGTTTTTATTGCAAGTTAATATTGTTTAAATCTATAACGGTCTTTTGGACCGTTTCAGTGGGAACATGTACATGCAGTGAATCCAAAATCTAATTGTTGATGAAGGATGGAGGTTATGAAGTGTAGTGTGTTGCAACTAAGGACAGGTTAAAGGAAAAAAACACAGGTCTGTGTTTCAGTCAATCTAGAAGCCTTAATTGCTACCAGTTCCAGAAGTTTAATATTGCAATTTGATCCTACTCCTGGGTAATTAACACTTAGCAGTGCTCTGATTTTGTTTTAAATCTGCAGACTGATAGACTGTCCTGTTTTTGAAAGTTCGGTAGCACCAAGTTGCTAATTGAGGGCTGTTATAGTTTTTTAAATGCTTCATTAGTGGCCCAATTCATGTTATTTAATGTTCAGATTTTTTCTTACCACATGTGCCAAACAAACTAAATACCGAGAATTCTTGACATTGAAATCAGAGTAGCTGCCTGTTGACTTCAGCTTGCTGAGGTGGTGAAGGCTGGCACAATTACAATATTTAAAAGGCATTTGGATGGATATATGAATGGGAAGTGTGTAGAGGGATATGAGCCAAATACTGGCAAATGGAACTAGTTTTATTTAGGATATCTGGTTGGAATGGACGAGTTAGACTGAAGGGTCTGTTTCTGTGCTGTACATCTCCATGACTAAGAGATACTCATTGCACATCTAAAGTTATGATTGCTTCTCAACTAGAACATAAGAACTAGGAGCGGGAGTTTGCAATTCAGCCCCGTGTGCCTGTTCTGCTATTCAAAATGATCATGGCTGATCTCGCCTTAATTTCAACTGCATTTTCCTGCCTACCCATCATAATCCTTCAACTGGTTACTAATTAAAAGTTTTGTCTATCTCCCTCAAAGTTTCTGAATGGCGTTCTCTGGGATAGTGAATTCCACAGGTTTATGAAATATTCAGAGAAGTAATTTCTCTGCTGATCTCTGTTTTTAATTTGCTACCCCTTAACCTAACACTGACCTCTCATTCTGGATTGTTTCCTCTTGTGGGACAGTCTCTCTACTTTTACTTTGTCAATCCTCTTTTGCACCTTATTTACTTCGGTTCCATCTTATCTCAATTTTCTAAACCTCAGAGTGTATAAGCCTAAACTGCTTAATCTCCTTTCTTAAGGCAAACCCCTCACCTCTGGATTCAATCTAATGAATCTCCTCTTAACTGCCTCTAGTGCATCTACCTCCCAACTGAAGTAAGTGGATCAAAACTATATGCAGTACTCCATGTGTGGTTTCACTAATACCTTGTACAATTGCAGCAACACTTCCCTACTTGTATACTCAGTTCCTTTAGCAAGAAATATCAAAATTCCATTTGCTTTCACAATTACCTGCTGTACCTGCATACTAGTTTCCTAGCGCGATTCGTGCACAAGGACACCCAGATCTCTGTGCAACAAAGCACTCTGAAGTGTCACTCCATTTTAATGATAAGTTACCTTTCCATTCTTTTGATCAAAATAAGTAGACTCACCTATCCATGTTAAACTCCCATCTCTCAATTTTTTGCCCATTCAGGCCAATCAGGGAGTCCTGGCTGACATATAAACAGGAGATTCAGAGAGTCACCTGATTCTAGGGACTGTTTCTTAGCTGGAAAAGCACAGCAGGCCAGGCAGCAACCGAGGAACAGAAGAATCAATGTTTCTGGCAAAAATCCTTCCTCAGGAAACTTCTTCAGGGCTTTTTCCCCAAATGTTGATTCAGCCCATAGAGTCCACAACAACTATTGGAAGAGCATCCCACCTCTGTACCCTATCCCTGTACCCCTGCATTTCCCATGAAAAACTTGCACATCTTTGAACTGTGGAGGAAACCGGACACATGGAGGAAACCAGACATGTGGAGGAAACTCACGCAGACATTGGGAGAATGTACAAACTCCCTACAGTTTCTCGAGGATGGAATTGAACCTGGTCCCTGGTGCTGTGAAGCAGCAGTGCTAACTACTGAGCCTCTGTGCTGCCCTAATAGAAAAGGTAATTGACCTCCTTCCTATATACCAGACGTTCCTCCAAATTGCTGAAATTGCACTGACCCAGGTGGCATCCTCAGAACAAGCCAGCATCATCTGGTTTTGTGCCCTCCATTACCCACCCTGAGGGGAAGGGTTTGTCTCCCATCTCAACATTCTCTCCAGTATGACTTCCAGGACCCTACCCACAAAGCAGAGCACTAATTTCTCCCTTTCTGCCATGCCTGAGACAAATATCAAGAACTATGCAGGCCAACTTTGGACTGACAGTGCGTGTCCCAGAGCACAAAGTTTAGATTAGAGTGGTGCTGGAAAAGCACAAGGTCAGGCAGCATCCGAGGAGCAGGAAAATCGATGTTTCAGGCAAAAGGCCTTCATCAGGAATAGAGGCAGGGTGCCTGCAGAGTGGAGAGATAAATGACAGCGGGGTGGGGGTGAAGGAAGATAGGCAGGAGGACAGGTCATGAGGGCGATGCTGAGCTGTTTTTACCTGGGCTTTTAAAGTTGGCATGGGCATAAGGGATGCCAGCCTTTTTGTGGATATCTAGTGATTGGTGAGTTGTGCTATTAAATGCATGTGGTAAAATGGGGCTAGAATTGGATGTGAAGGATGCCATAGGGGCAGGATAGGTAGTTAATGAGGCAAGTTTGGAAATGTGCAATGACAAATTTTGCTGGGTGTCTCAGCAAGAATGCCTCCAAATTGCACAACAACAACAACAAAGTAAGGTTCAGCACAGTACATTTAAATAGATAGGTAAATAGTAGACGCAGGACCACAAATAATGGATGAATTAGAGACCATAACAGTCTCTAAAAATACAGTATATATGTTTAAAAAAAAATTAACAGAGCATAGCAAAAGGAAACAGGACAAAGTGGACAGCTCTTTTATTAAGCAAAAGAAGGTAGCAAAACATCTACCTTCTGTGCTATAAATTTCAACTGTTTATCTTTTTTGTTTTTGCAGGTAGTTATAATACTCGATCAACTACTGGAATGTGTGCAAGATTTTTACCACCACATCTTACTAATAAATCTTGTCGAGTTACATCTCTCTGCTACAGTAATGATGGACAAGAAATTCTTGTTAGTTATTCCTCAGACTACATTTATCTTTTTGACCCAAATGATGATCAGGGTCGAGAACTTAAACTCCCTTCATCAGATGAGAGAAGAGAACCAGAGGTAGGCAATTTCCTAGCATTTAATGAGGAGACTGATATTTAATGAGGAGACTGCTGTAACAGTTGATATGCATATTAATTAGAAGTTGATTCCAAGTGCATATTTTTGCAAACTGAAGGAAAAGATTTTGAAGCAGACATTCTAATCAATTTTTACAGTGAATGTCTTAAAATGTGAAATATTACTGTGGCATTCATTCAGTTACTAACTGAGAGTTTGAATTTCCTTTTACAAGTTTTCAGTCGAATACTGTGTATGATTATAGTCTGCTTATTTACTTGGATGGCAGACAATGCAGAGAGTGTTCACTTGGGATGAAATGGTTGTTTTATGAGACAAGGTTGAGTGAGTTGGGGACTGTACTCGTAGAGTTTAGAATAATGAAACATGCAAAATTGTGAGGAGCTTGATAGTGGATAATGAGGATGTTTCCTCTTATTGGGTTATGTGGAACTTGAAGACACCTTTTCAAAGTGAGGACTTTCTTGTTTAAGACAGCTGAAGAGGAATTTCTTTTCTCAGAATCATTATGTTTAGAGTTCTCTTCCCCAGTGAACTTTCTAGGCTGCTTCATTGAATATGTTTAATTAAGGTTGTTATTTTTGATGTACAAGGAAGTTGAAGCCATGATCAGATCAGCTATGATCTTCTTAGATGACAGAGTAAGCTCGAGAGTTGCATGATCTCCTGTTGTTCCTATTTCTTGTGTTCCTTGTGTTTGTATGGGTTGTCTTCTGGAGCCACTGCAGTTTGTGTGATTAAGGTACTTCCAGATGGTTACCAGCTTGAAAGTTGCAGGATTTTGATCCAATCACAATAAAATAATCTTGTTGTTCTTCCTCATGAGGATGGAGTGTGATTTGGAGAGGAAGTAAGTGGTGCAGGTTTTCCAATGTGGCTGCTGCCCTTAACCTTCTAAACCTAAAAGATTTGGAAGTGTTGAAGAAGTTTTGGCGTATTACTACAGTGCTTTGTGTAAATTGTGTACAGTGCTATTACTAAAAGTAGTGAATACCTAAAGTGGTGGATGAGTCACTGATTAAGCAATCTGCTTTGTCCTGGATCGTGTCAAGTTTTGAGACCACTCTTGGAGCTGTACTAATCTGGGCATGTGTAGCCTATTGCATTTACTTCTGACTTTCCTTGTTAAGTGGTGAATAGGCTTTGAGGAATGGGGAGGCCAATCACTCATTGCAGAATTCTCAGCTTTTATCTGTGCCTGCAGTTAGCATTTAAGTGCTGTTTCAGTTAAGAAAACATTCAGAATGATTAACTACGATTGAGCATTTCCTGTAATCGTTCCTGTTTGCACACTTTAAAGTGTCTTTAAAGATACCTGTTTCATCTGGACTCAAGGCATCAATGGTGGTACTTTAAAAGCTAATGGAAGTAATTTAAACAATTAACTTTAAACAGATTACAATATCATGCTATTAGTAGGAAATAGTTCTGTACATATTTTAAAAGTCTTTTTACGTCATTCTGCTATTTAAATTGGGATACTCAGTGGATTTGCAGTGATTCAAATTACTTTGTTTTAATTTTGATCAATTTGAGCAGAAAAGTCTATTTAATGACGCTTACTTTATTTTGAAGTATATTAAGTAGCTAAGACTTCCAAAACAAAAACATTGCTGCCCAGCACCACTAGCTCATCACAACCTTTGCACTTTGTTACGACAAGGGGCAAACCCTCCTGCTTAGCTTAAGCCAGCAACACAAAAGATTTTATCCTGTGCAGTAATCTGTGAGAATTCGAGAGGCCAAGAACTATTTAAAGTAAAAATTAACAACTTTATTTCTTAAAGTATAACCAGGGAATAACTAACTAACAGTTATTTACAACTCCTTCTTATACTTTCCCCTTTACAATACTAGTCTGATAGAACCCTGATTTGAGATTTACAAAACAAAACTTGTTATCTCAAAACCAGGCAGCGTTTGGTTCTTCTCTGTGTTCCTGTCTTTTATCCTCCTTGGGGATTCTGTTTCACAGGTTACTGATCAATAAAGGGACCTTTTAAGAGAGCTATTTTTGGGGCAGTTTTTATATACTGGTAGCTTGGCAGTTCTCCTCCCAATTGTTCAGATTTCCCTAGTCTTATACCCCCAAAGCATTAGATTGTGTCATTGGCTTTTAAGATTGTCAATATACTCAATTCAACTTGATTGGAGGTTGGTATTTTGGGGTATAATTTAAACTGGTTGAATTTAAATTTGTTTATATCTCCAGGCGGCCAGCTAATCGAGTTGTTTGACCAAATATTGCATTTTTTTCAGAACACTTTGTGCTGTCAGGTTGTTCTACTAGCTAATAACTTTCTTAAAGGTGCAATACACCCACATCTTCATAACACCTCCCCACTTAAGAAAACATTAACCATCATAATGAAAAGACAGCTTCATTTTTTTCCTTTTTTAATACATTACCCTAACATACAGATTACATTTTTATGACCCTCAATATGTATGATTTTTAAATTAAAAGTCTATAACATAAGACTCCAACAAAATAGTCTCAGTCTCATTCTTGGCTTTAAAGCATTCTAAGAATGTAAACTGATTGTGACCCTTGTACACCACTGTCTCCGCGCATTGTTCGTGACAGATACATTAAAATGTTGTAATGCCAGTAGAAAACTCAATAGTTCTTTTTTGATTGTGGAGTATTTCCTCTGGTGGATGTTGATCTTCTTTGAAAATTAACTAATTGGCAGTTCAATCCCATCCTTATCTTCCTGTTGGAGTTGGAGCTGTACTCCAATGTCACTAGCATTGATGGTGACTTAAAAAGTTTTGAAACATTTCATTTAGCTAAAACTAGTTTGGTGGTTAATATGGCGTTCAAATGGTCAAATGCTTCCTGGCATGGTTCTGTCCACCGAAACTTTGTGTTCTTCTTCAGCATATCGGTTAACGGTGCCACAACACTGCTGCAGCTGGAACAAACTTCTGATAGAATCCGCTGAGTCCTAAGAATTGAAGCACTATTTCTTCGAGGTCGGTTGTGGAATTCCTCAATGGTCTTCGTCTTTGTGTTCTATGGGGTCAATCTTCCATGACCGATGTTATGTCCCAGGAGCGTCACCTCTGCTTTCGCGAATTCAGTTTTATTTAAGTTTATCACCAGCTTTGCTTCTCATGGTCATTCATAGAGCTCTGCTAACTGTACCATGTGATCTTTCCAGAATGTATTAAAGATCACTTTGTCGTCCAAATAAACTGCACAGTTATTAACCCAGCCACAACTCTGTTCATGAGTCTTTGGAATGTGGTGGGTGTGTTCTTCATTCCAAAGGGCATCACTTTAAACTGATCTAGCCCATTTGGGGTTACAAACGCAGAGATTGCTTTTGCCATCTCTGATGAAGGTACCTGCAAGTAACAATGCATAAGTCCAACTTGGTGACATAACTGGCTTGTCTGACTTTCTTAGTACAGTCCTCCAATCTAGGAATTGGATAAGAGTCCAATTTTGTAACAGCATTGACCTCCCGATAATCCATGCAGAATTGTTAAGTCCCATTTGGTTTGGGAACTAAGACGATCGATGAATTCCACTCGCTCTGGTTTGTTTCGAAGATGTCCTCACCAAGCATGGTCTCCACTTCCATCTGGACCTATCTGGGCTTTGAAAGGATTAAGCCAATAGAGGTGTTGTTTTATTGGAGCAGTATTCCCTACGTCTACTCCATGTACAATAGCATTAGTCCTCCCCATCTGATTCATACGTATGACCTTATACTGCAGTAACAATCTTTCAATTGAGTTCTGTGTTCCTGAGACAGCTTACTAACCTATTCCACTCCTTGAGGAATTCTTCATTGTTTAATAATCTATTTTGAGGCACATCAAAATTCATGTCATCTGAATTTGATTCCACACTCTGCGGGGCAGTAACTACCACCTGTTTCTCCAGTTCTTTCTCTCTAGTATAATATGGTTTCAAAATGTTCATTTGACAGACCCGATACATTTTTTTTTCCTATCTAGCATCTTTACTAAGTAGTTCACCTGACTCAACTTTTGATAGGTGACACTAATACCTGGCTTTGAAGGGATCTCCTAGCACTGGTATCAGTACTAACACATCATCCCCTCAGAAAAATGTCCAAGTCTCAGAGCTTTTATCTACCACCTGCTGCATTCTACACTATGCCCTCTTTAGATGCTGTTTAGCTACTTCACCTACTCTATTCAATCTCTCCCACACCTTCGATACATAATCTAAGTGTGAGATCTCTGACTTTGGTCCTGTCAATTTTTTCTTTAATTAATTTCAAAGGGCCTCTTGCTTCAGGCCTGAATATTAACTCAAAGGGAGTGAACTGAGTAAATTCGTTTGGGACATCTCTAATGGCAAACGATACGAATGGGATACCTTTTTCCCAATCATTCGGGTAGTCCTAACAGTATGCTCTCAACAAGGTCTTCAAGGTCTGATGCCATCTTGCTAAAGCTCCCTGGGATTCCAGATGACACACACTGCATTTAAAGTGCTGTATGCATAAGCTATCCTTAACCTCCTTAAACAGCCTAGCAGTAAAATTTGACCCTTGGTCCAACTGAATCTCTCTGGGTAGCCCATACCATGTGAAAAAGTTACTAGCTCCTCTACCACCTTTTTTGCCTTGATACTCTGTAATGGAATTTCCTCTGGAAATCTGGTCGACATATCCATTATGGTTAACAAGTACTGGTTCCCACTTTTCGTTCTTAGGAGCCCTACGGGTGGCACGGTGGCACAGTGGTTAGCACTGTTGCCTCACAGTGCCAGAGCTGGATTCAATTCCCACCTCGGGCAAACTGTCTGTTTGCACATTCTCCCCGTGTCTGCGTGAGTTTCCTCCGGGTACTCCGGTTTTCTCCTACAGTCCAAAGATGTGCAGGTTAGGTGAATTGGCTGTGCTAAATTGCCTGTAGTGTTAGGTGAAGGGGTAAATGTAGGAGAATGGGTCTGGGTGTGTTGCTCTTCGGAGGGTTGGTGTGGACTTGTTGGGCTGAAGGGCCTGTTTCCATTCTGTAAGTAATCTAATCTACAATCAATTATAACCCACATGAAAGGTTCTTCAAATGCAGGAATTGGCAACAAAGATACTGGTTTTATTACTGTCTGTGGCTTACCTACCATTTGGCACGTATGGCAAAAGTTAATCACATCCATGTGTATTCCAGACCAATAAAAATGTTTTTGTACCTTAGCCTGAGTCTTTCGTATCTCTAGGTTACCTTCTACAGGTACTTCATGCGCTCCCTGTAGTACTTCCTGTTTGTATGCTACTGGCAACACAATCTGGTGCATTTCAGCCCATTTCTTCTCTGCATTAACTTGCTGTGGTCTCCATTTCCGTCTTATTCTCTGAATATTCTGGAATATTCTCTGCCTCCTTTTTGGAGTACGCGTCCATATATATATCTTTTATTGTCTTGTCTTGTAGTTGCAAGTCGCTTAGTCTTTCAAAACTAAACCCTTCTGTCTCACTCTCTGTCTATTCAGGTTTTTGCTGCACAATTACGTCAAACAGGGCATCTGCTAACTGAACTCCTTCATCTTTCTCTTTACTTTTCACTTTATACTATGACTTATGATATAGTGGGATCTGGTTACCATACAGTCTGGAAAAATACTAGGATATTTCTGTTTTAACTCCTCAGTTTCTTGGTCTTCCTTAGGCTTCTCCACAACAAGGGGTGTCACTTCCACCTTGGATCCTGCCAAATCATTCCCAAGAATAAACTGAATTCCTAGAACTGACACTCTGACAATCACTCCCACTGTAACTTGCCCAGTCTTAAGTTGGCATTCCAACCTGATCTTACATGGGGGAATGCTAAATTTCTGTCCATTTATCCCACAAATTACCACACATTCGGGTAGCAGATCAGAAAGAGTGCATATTCACTCATCCCTTATTATCAGTGACGGTGGTTAGATCCTGTGTCTCTCAAAATTATAACTTCTTGTCCTTCTCCCCTTGTTCTTTCTGAGTAAACTTTACCCACAGAGGTGAATTCTTTGTAGAGATCAGGTACTAACTCAATACCCAGTCCCTGCCTTGGCTGTGCACTCCCTGCAGCTCCTCGGCTCTTCTTAGGGCCTCTTTACTACCTTCACTAATGCCACTGGCTTAGCTTTTTTTACCACGTCTTTTCCCACAATGCCTTTCTTTAATGATCAGCACTGTGATTTGACGTGTCCCACCTGGCAATGAAAACACCTTTTCCCTGTGCCCTTCTGAAACCAAGGGCACTGTAATTTTCTGTGACCCACTCCATTACGTTGAAAACACCCGAGGCCTTTCACCACCTGTCCACCCTCTCAGGCTTTATCCTGTTGTTCGTCGTTCGACGAAATGTTACTTTTTTTTTCAGAACATTTGGCGCTGTCAGGTAGTTTTACTAGCTAATAACTTGCTTAATGGTACAGCGCACCCACATCTTCGAAGGAACTTGTTGACATACAGTTGAGCTTGAATAGCAACAGAAACACTACCCCCAAAAGAGGCACAACTTTGAGTGCAATTTGCATCTTTTTCACCATTTTTAAATTCATCAACTATGCAATTGAAGTTGAATTTCCCATTTTCCTTGAGTTGGGAGTTCTGGAGATTTCAAAGATTTGGATATCTGTCTGTTTACAATTACAAGTATCTGTTCCAACTCAAATCCACCCCTTTTTTTTGGATCAAACTAAATCACATTTGGGTTGGTAACTCAATATTGCCTTCAGGACTATAGAAACATTGTTTGTTTCCACTGAGGTTTCTTTATGTATCGTTACAGAATATCATTTACTGTATGATGAAGTGAGGTATTTCAGACTGAATTGCATTGATGTTAAAATGTTATTTAGTTATATTGTAACTGTACTCAACACACCAAAACTGGTTGCAAAATAGACCTCTAACAGAATTAATTCCCTTGGCGACTTTTGCAAGGTCATACACTAAGTCAGCTGTCCTTGCAAAATGCCTAGCCTGTGTTTGCCAAGGTGAATTCATTTCCAAGCACAACGCCAACAGCATGTGATTACTGGTTCAGATTCTGTTTTTAGAACAGCTTTAGAAATATTGCAAGTGCATCTTTTAAAAGCCTGACGTAATTATTTTGTTTTTATAGAAGTCTCTTAAGTTTCCATGATAGTGCATGTTATAATCTTTCAAAATTTTAATGTTATTGATTTTGTAGGAACTGACTTGCTACTAAGAAATGCCCAATCTCATACCACAAATATGTGCATGTTTTATGGTATATATTTTCTCGATTAAATTTTAAATATTTCTATCCATTTCTTAAAAGCTAGCAAGCCATCGTGCTACTATCCAATTCCTAATTTTAAAAAATGCCAATTTGTTTTATAACTCTTATCAGTCATTAGAACTTTCTCTGATATTTGCAAATGAACAAATAAAGGATAAATTATTTTTGATCAAGCTGTTCAGGCATGTTCTGACACATCTCTGGATCAGGTGGGTCTTGAACTCAAACCTCCTTGCAAGAAGTGGGAACACTACTGCTGTGCCATGAGTCCTTTAAATGAAGCTTGTGTGCATGAATGAAACTTTGCCTTCCAAATTAGCCATACAGGAAATATCCTCACACTTGTTATATGCCATAAATCAATCTTTTTTATTCAGTAGTGAGATATGGGCATCGCTGGCTATTCTACTATTTATTGCCCATCCCTCATTTCCCTTGAGAACGTGACGATGAGCTACCTTCTTGAACTCCTCACTTAGTGTAGATAAACCCAAAAATGCTGTTTGGAAGGGAATACCAAGATTTTGATCCCACAATAGTGTAGGAGTGAATATATACTTCCATGTCAGAATAGTGTGATGTTGGCAGGGGGACTATGCAGGTGATGGTGCTCCCATGTGTATGTGACCCTGTCCTTTTAGGAGATACCTATTTTGGAGAGAGCTGTCTATGAAACGTGAAATATGAAATTATGCATTGCAGTGCACAATGGTGCCACTGTGCATCACTCTTCAGTGGTAGTGGGAGTGAATGTTGAGTGTTTTAGATGGAGTGCCAGCTGAGCAGGTTGTTTGTCCTGGATGGTTTTGAACTTCTTGACTGTTGGAGCTGCACTCATTCAGACAACTTGCTGCAGCAAAGCAGGTATAAATAGCCAGATGAAAGTTAGTTTTCATTTTCCTAGTTTTATACAAGTTTGAAAATGATATGTAGTTTCTTCTCTCTCTCTCTCTCTCTCGCTCTCTCTCTCTCTCTCTCTCTCTCTCTCTCTTATTTTGTTTCTCAGTCTGATGTTTCTTCATGCACGTACATTGGGAATTTAACTCCTAAAAGCCAGTGGCATTGACTAAAATGTATCAATGTTTTTTTCTTCAAAATGTTTGAACTCTATGCCATCCAGTTCCCATTTTAAGCAAAATGGAGGTGCCTGGTACCAATGGTTTCCTAAAGTTGTGTTTGTCATTTAAATATTAGAATTAAACTGTATATCTCTGATTTAATGTCTATTTTAAATTTTACCCATTGGCCACGTTTCAGAGGATGTAGGAAATCTGCTACCAAGAGGAGGCAAGGATTGCTGGAAGTGAGACATGTAAATGTCTTTCAAGTTCCTTTGCACCTTCATGCTCGAGCCAACTTGCATTCTTCTCCTTCAACCAGCCCTCCCCACAACTTTAATTGAACTGTCTTTGGTCAAGCATTCGCAGTTAGTTGTGATTCTAAATGGGAGACCCCCAAATGTTTACACTGTCAGATGAGGCAGGATGAGCTGTCTCCCTTTCTTAATTCAGCCCCTGTCTTGTTTGGTTGCAACAGGTTGATTTTTAACAAGGATACCTTGCTTCTGGACACTTTTCTCCTCCAATTCAAATATATTTATGTTTTAAGAGCTTTCTTGAGTTAATGAAACAGCAGTTTATTAGTTAATAAATAATGAGATAAGATGATAAATGTGATATACATGCACAGATTATAAATGTGAGTTGAGTAAAAAGATATCCGTTAAAAAGATGTAGGAATCAGTCTCTGGGTTTGATGGTAAATGTTACAGATGTTGAGTTGGATGATACTGATAATAAACAGTGAAACAGTTGAATTTGAGGTTATTGGCTCTGCAAATTAGTTGACTGGCTTTTAATCTTGTTTCCTTTTCAATGGTAACTCCACCAGCTTACTAGGCTTCCTGTTTTCAAAGTAAGAGTCTTTCTCTATCTGTAGTGCAAGGATAGGTGATTCTGCTACAGATGTGGCCTTCGCAGCGCATTTGCTAATTAGCTCGCTAATTCGAACCGACCAAAGGTTGATGTTTTTAATCCTTTTTTTGTATATCAAGAAAAAACTCTCATATCTGTAGTTTGGGACATAAACCAGAGGCGATAGTTAGTCGGCGCCTCATTATTTCAGTAGCTATAAAAAGATCACAGACGAATTTGATTTGAATAAGATTTCCCTATTGAAGGGTTTATTTTGAAGTTTGAGTTAGCACATTTTCATGTGTCACTTTCCATGGTTTCTCTGTGGGGCTTTATCAGACAATAACTAGATCTACATCTGCATCATCTTGTGGCTGTATGACTTCTTTTCAAAATATGTTGTGATTAAAAGTTCAATATGTCCATAAGGAATTCAAGGTTATAATCCACTGTCATGATTAAATTGAACAATGCTTACAAGCTAGGAACTCCCATAACCTTACTCTTCTGACTGATCTCTTTCTCCCACCACGTTATACCGTGGATTACTTCCTGAAATATCTCAATCATTTTTACAATCAATTTATTGATTGACCCACAATTTATTTTCTTCCTCTTCATTATTTTTCTTTTCTCAACTATTTTCCTTTCCCAACATGCATGTGATTACAACAAGAAACTAGGAAAGCTAATAGAAAGTTGTTGTTTATTGTAAGGATGTTACTAAGGAGAACAGTGAATTGTGAGGACGAATGACTTCTGAAGGACATTGAGAAGTTGGCCAAATGGGCAGGCAGTTGGCAGATGAATTTCAATAGAGAGAAATGTTAAGTAATGCAATTTGGTTGAAAAAACATGGAGGGACAATATAGGCTCAATGATACAACTTTGATGACACAGAAGAGGGACTTTGGGGTTATGAAGGCTTATAGAATTCTTTGGTTTATAAATAGAGGCATAGAGTAAAAAAAATCAAGGAAGTGGTACTATGCCTGTACAAGTCATTGCTCAGACCACATTGGAGTACTGTTTGATCCTGGGAACCTTTTTTTAAGGAAGGATGCTAAGTCCTGGAATGATACCAGGAATGAGGGATTTTAGATACATGGAAAGAATGTAGAAATTGGGCTTGCTGTGCTTGGGCCAGAGAAGATTAAGAGCTGACCTTATTGAGGTGTTTGAAATTATGAGCAATTTTGTTAGGGTAAAGGAGGATATTCCACTAGTTGGCATATTAGTAACTAGGGGTCACAACTTTAAGATTGTTATCAAGAGATCTGGACTGTGATGAGAAGATACTACTTTACTTTAGTATTTGGAATGTGCTGCCTGAGAGAGTGGTGGAGGCAGATTCCATAAGAGGTTTCACAAGAGAGCTGGATATATATTTGAAAGTTATAAATTTTAGAGGGCTGAGGAGGTAGGGCTGGAGAATAGTATTCATGGGTATCTTTTTCTTATGCAGACATGATGGGTTGAATGACCTTCTTCTGTACTGCAAAATTCTATTCTGTCCATAGGTAGGGAGGTTGTGTTTCAATTATTCAGGACGTTGGTGAGACTCCATGTGGTGTACAGTATATCATATTGTTCAGCTTACTGAGGGAAGGATGCAAATATGTTGGACACAGTTTAGAGAAGTTTTACCAGATTTAATACCAAGAAAAGGTAGGTTGTCTTATGAGGAAAGGTTATGCAGGCCAGGCTTGTATCCATTGGAATGTAAAAAGTAAGTTTAAGAGGCGACTTGATTGAAACACACAAAATCCTGAGTGGTCTTGACCAAATACATGTGGAAAGCTTATTCCCTTTTCTCGGAGGATCTAGAGCCAGGGATCACCCTTTAAAAAAATTTAAGGAAGTGATGAGCATTTTTTTTCCTCAAATGGTCATGATTCTTTGAAATTCTCTTCTTCAAAAGACCAGTGTAAGCAGTGCTTTTGAATGCTCTTAAGGCAGAGGTCAGCAAGAGAATGAAAGGTTCTTGGGGTAGATGGAATATAGAATAATTGGGTCAGCCGTGATTGTAAACCAGGCTCGAGGGCCCAGTCATCGATTTCTTTCAATTTGTATGTTTGCATACCACAGAACTTTGATTTGCTCAACTGGCTAGCTGTGGCTAGGAAACCAACAAAAGTTTTTAATGAAGTCCTGTTATTAAATGTTACAGGCCCTAAGAAAGACTCTAAGACTCCCCTCTTTAATCCCCTCAGCTGGTAGCAATAAATATTGACAATTCTTTTTAGCATCACAATTAAAATGCACTAATCAAATTAAGCAGCCAATTACATGAGTTCCTTGTGTGAAAGGGAGAGAAAATTTTAATAATTACTGATCCTGAGCAGAATAATAAAATGTATCATCAAACACACAAACAAGGTCTAAATGTTAATAAGGAGCGTGTGTCTGGTATAAAAGGAAAGCCAAGAATTTGCAGACTCAAAAAAAAAAATCCCTTGAAATATTTGACTTTTAACCTGGGACCACTGAACATCAATGGATTCTCCTCCATGTGAATTCATTTAGCTGCGTGAGGTTTGAGCAGGTGATGTTTCAATGCATCTACTGTTGTTCTTCCAGGTGGCGTATTTGGATGATATTGTTCAAACAGCTTTAGTGAATTACTGCCAGTGTAACTTTTAGATGGTTCACATATCTACCATGAAAAGGAGTGAATGTTTGAGGTGGTGGATGTTGTGCCAATCATGAGCTTTTTTTATTCATTCATAGGATCTGGGTGTCACTGGCTGGGCCAGCATTTATTGCCCATCCTTAGTTGCCCTTGAAGTTGGTGATGAGATGCCTTCTGCTGCATTCCATTTAGTACCACAGATCCAGGACAAACCAGCCTGCTTAATTGGCACCACATCCACAGCATTCCAACCCTCCCTAAATACTCAGTAGCAGCGGTGTGCGCCATCTATAAGACGCACTGCAGAAGCAAGCCATTCAACCCATCAAGTCCACACCGACCCTCCTGAAGAGCATCCCACCCAGATCCAAACCCTTACCCTATTCCTGTAAACCTCCATTTCCCATGACTAATCACCAAAGTACCTGGCGAAAATCCATGCAGACACAGGAAATGTGCAAACTTCACCCAGGCAATTCCAAGGGCGGAATTGAATCCGGGTTCCTAGTGCTGTGAGGCAGTAGTGCTGACCACTGTGCTGCCCCTGCATCCTGCTTCCAGTGCTTATTGTAGACCTGCATTCATTCATGCAAGTGCCATGTAAGACAATAAAATGTAGAAGGAGAAGTAAGCCATTCAAAGCATTGCATCTACTTGGCCTTTCAATCAGATCATGGCTGATTTGATAATTCTCTTCTTGACATTCCTGCCTTTTCCCAATTACCCTTGATTCCCTACTGATTACATATCTTCCTGTTTCAGCCTTGAATATACTTAATGACACAGCCTCCAGACCCTCTGCGACAAAGAATTCTATAGATCCATCTGAGAGAAGAAAGTCATCCTCATCTCTGTCTTAAATAGACAACTTCTTATTCTGAGATAACGCCTTTTGGTTTTAGATTCTACCACAGGGGACACAATCTTTGTGACATTGGCCCATCCATCTTCAGCTGCTTCATCAATGAACTTCCTTCCATGATAAGGTTAGAAGAGGACTATATAATCTTCAGTAACAATTGGGATTCCTACGATCTGAACCAGTCCATGCCCAAATGCAACAAGGTCTGAACAATATCCTGGCGTGGGCTGATAGGTGGCAAGTGACATTTATGACACACAAGCAATAACCATTTTCAACAAAACTAAATCTAACTATTGCCCTTTGCTATTAAATGGTATCGCCATCACTGAATCCCCATCTAACAATATCCTAGAGATTACCATTGACCAGAAACTGAACTGGACGTGTCATGTAAATACTGTGGCTACAAGAGCAAGTCAGACGCTAGGAATCTTGCAGCGACTAATTCATCTTCTGACTCCCTGTAGCCTGTCTCCATCTATAAGTCGTTAGTGTGATGGAATATTTCCCAATTACGTGGATGATTGCAATTCCAATAGCTCTCAAGAAGCTTGACATGATCCAGGACAAAGCAGCCTGCTTAATTGGCACCACATCCACAGCGTTCCAACCCTCCCTAAATGGTCAGTAGCAGCAGTGTGTGCCATCTATAAGACGCACTGCAGAAATTCACCAAGTCACGTTAGCACCTTCCAGACCCTTAACTGCTGCTATTTAAAAAGGCAAGGACAGCTGAAACAAGTCCCCTCCAAGCTACTCACCATCCTGACTTGGGAATATATTGTCATTCCTTCAGTATTAATAGGTCAAAATTCTGGAACTCCTACTTAATGACATGATGGATGTATCCACACCAACCAGGTTGCAGGCGTTCAAGAAGGCAGTTCACCATCATCTTCTCGATGGCAAATAGGAATTGGCAATGAATACTCGTCCGGCTAGGGATGCCTACATCCCACGAGTGAAGAAAAATCTTTTCTGCATTTATTGTCAAGCTGCCTAAGAGCCTTTTACGCTTCAGTACAGTCACATAATTCTTCCGAACTCCCATGACTACAGTCCCAATCTACCTAACATCTCCTCATATATGGGCTGAAAATGTGTTGCTGGAAAAGCACAGCAGGTCAGGCAGCATCCAAGGAACAGGAGAATCGATGTTTCGGGCATAAGCCCTTCTTCAGGAATGAAGAAGGGCTTATGCCCGAAACGTCGATTCTCCTGTTCCCTGGATGCTGCCTGACCTGCTGCGCTTTTCCAGCAACACATTTTCAGCTCTGATCTCCAGCATCTGCAGCCCTCATTTTCCCCCTTCATATATGGGATCAACCTAGTGAACCTTCTGTAGACAGCCTCTAATATCAGTATATATTTTCTTAGGAAGAATAACTAGGGAAAGAGTAAGGTCCATAAGGCCCAAAGTGGAAATTTGTACAAGGAGCAGGAGCAGGGTATGTTTCTAAATGAATAGTTTGAAATAGTGTTCACTCGTGAGAGGGACAATTTGGGTGTAGCAATCTGGGAGAACAACTGTGATATACTTTAAAGAAATTAGCATAGAAAGAGAGGAGATTCTGAATGGTCTGACAAGCTTGAAAGTAGTTAAATTCCAGGGTTTATTGAAATGTATTCTAGGCTGTTGAGTGAGGCAACAGAAAATACTAAGGGTCCTGGCAATAATTGTCAATTCTTCTCTGGCATGGGGAGAGGTGCCAGATGACCGGACGACAGCCAGTGCAGGACTGTTATTCAAGAAGCAAGCAAGGGATAAATCAGGAAACTACAACCAGTCAATCTATAATCAGTGATGGGGAAACTTTCAGACACAATTCTGAGGACAGAATTAATCTGCACTCTGAGAGATAGGGATTTATCATGAACAGTCAACATGGTTTTCTTAAGGGGTGGTCACGTCTGACCAATTTGGTTGAATTGTTCAAGGTGGTGATCAGGTGTCTAAATGAGGGCAATGCTTTTGATGCAGTCTATTTGGACTTCAGCAAGGTTTTTGATAAAGTTCTGCATGAGAGACTGATAGCAAAAGTAAGAGTCTGTAGGATCCAAGGAAATTTGCCTAATCTGTATCCAGAATTGGCTAAGTGGCAATAAACAGAGTGTAATGGTCAAGAGGTCTTTTCGTGCCTGGAAGCTTGTGTCCAGTGGGGCCCCAAATGTTGGGACCCTTGCTGTTTATTGGATATGATTTGGATTGAAATGAAGGGTGGTCGGTCAGTAAGTTTGTATATGATCTAAACATTGTTAAAGTGGTAACTAGTGAGGGGGATAGCCTTCAATTACAGGAGGGTGTAGGCAGGCTGGTCAAATGGGCTTTTTAGTGGCAAATGGTTGATGTGAAGACATATGGGAGACTTGCCTTTATTAGCCAAGGCACACCCCAAGCACAGGGAGGTTATGCTGAAATTGTATAAAAGGTTGGTATGCTAATGATTGAGCATTGTGTGGGGTTCTGCAATCCTTATTTTAGATGAGGATGCAGAGGATATTTACCAGGATAATCCAAAGGGGTGGAGATTTTTCGTGTTACGTAAAGAGATTAAATATGCTGGAGCAGAAGGTATTGCGGGGAGACCGGATTGAGATGTATAAATTTATGTGGTGCATAGATGGGGTAGACAGGAAGAAACTTTTTTTCCTTGGTTGAGGATCATCGATTTAAGGCAATGTGCAGGATGCTTAGAGGGGATATGAGGAAATTCTTTTTCAACTGAAGGTAATGGGAATCTGACACTCAATGACTGTAAGGGTGGTGGAGGTTGAAGTCCTCGTACCATTTAGGAAGCATTTAGATGTGCACTTGTGATGCAAAGGCATTCAAGGCTTTGGGTCAAGTGGTGGAAAATGGGATTTGAATATTTTAGGTGGCTGTTTAGCGCAGACTAGTGCAGATTTTATGGGTCAACGAGCTTTTTCTGTGCTGTAGATCTCAATGACTATAACTCTATTAGGGACCCAGAACTATTCAGTTTTCTGGATGATCTGACTAGTTCCTTGTAGAATTTTAGCAAGACCTCCCTATTTTTATACTCCATTCCATTTGAAATAAAGGCAAGCATTTCATTTGCCTTTCCTATATGATTGTTGAATTTGGATGATTTATTTTTGTTTGTGATTTATGCACGAGAGCTCCCAGATCCCTCTGTGCTGTGGCTGTCGGTAATTTCTTTCCATTTTAAATAACATTCAGCTTCAATATTCACTTGCCAAAGTATGTAAGCCCCAAGTTCCCCACATTACATTTTATCTGCCAAGTTTTTTTGCCTAATCACGAAACCTGACTATGACTTTCTGTGGACTTTGCCATCCTTGCCACTTACCTTTCCACCTATTGTGGTGACATCTGCAAACTTAGACATATTATATTCACTTTCCTTAGTTATTAAAATATATTGTAAAAAATATTATGGCCCCAGCACTGATCCCTGTGGTATTTTACTGGTTACAAGTTTCTGTCCTTAAAATGACCTCTTTTCTCCCAACTGTCTGCCTTCCTAAGGTTTTTGTGAAGATTCAACCATAACAAGCATGTAAAAATAGACCCCATATACAAACACTGCAGGAAAAAAAACAGAAATGACAAAGCCCCCCTTAACAGACCAGATCATACAAATAGGCGAAATTAAGGACTGCAGATGCTGGAGATTAGAGTCAAGATCGTGGTGCTGGAAAAGCACAGCAGGTCAGACAGTATCTGAGGAGCAGGGGAATCAATGCTTCGGACCAAAGGATTTCCTGATAAAGGGCTTTGGCCTGAAACATCGATTCTCCTGCTCCCTGGATGCTGCCTGACCTGCTGTGCTTTTCCAGCACTACGCTCTCAGATTATATAAATATCAAGCAGAGTAGAACAACACCGTTTCATGGAAGTCACACTGATGTTAACTAGCATAGTGATGAAACATCTGTATGACAACCCACCAGCATGGAGCAAACCAACAACCACATCTCTGCTTTCCATTAGTTAAACTAATCCCCTATCCATGCAATATACTTCCTCTAACACCAAAGGCGATTAAATAGCCTGATATATGGTACCTTATCAAATGCCTTGATGGACAGGATTTGGGTGAGTCAGGAGGTGTTGCAGTATAGAATTCATAGCATCTGAACTGCTCTTATAGCCCTAGTATTTTTATTGCAACTCTAATTCAATTTCTGTTCAAAGTGGTATCTGATACCAAATCACATCAAGAGAAAATTGTAAGAATCTATTTTGTTGATATGGTCATTGCCTGTGTGTGGTATTTGCCACTTATCAGCTGAGGCCTGGAAGTGGTTAGGTATTGCAGCCTGTGCATGCAGACTTCTTAAGATGTTTGAGAGTTGTGAATGGTATTGAGGTTTCCACAGTTATCAGAGAATAACTGTATAATAGAGGGGAGGTCATTGATAAAGGAACTGAGGATGTTTGGGCCTAACACACTATCCTGAGGCGCTTGGATTCATGTGGTGCAGTGGTAGTGTCTGTGTCTCTGAGTCAGGAGACCAGGGTTCAAGGCCTGTATGCTCCAAAGGTTGTAATATCACATCTGAACAGGTTGAATAATAATCTGTCCTGAGAAACTTGGGGTTCTTGTGGGCACAGTGAAAGTGTCCCTATCTCTAGAACAGATACCTAGGTTCAAATACCAGCTGATGCAGAGCTGTGTCATAATATGTCTGAACAGGTTGATTAAAATATCTATCCTGAGGGACTCCTGGTGATCTCCCTGCTATAGGAAGGATAGAAAGGGAGGCAAGAGAGGACGGGGAGTGGCATTTTTGATAAGGGATAGCATGACAGCTGTGCTGAGGGAGCATATTCCCGGAAATACATCCAGGGAAGTTACTTGGGTGGAAGTGAGAAATAAGAAAGGGATGATAACCTTATTGGGATTATATTATAATCCCCCGAATAGTCAGAGGGAAATTGAGAAACAAACTTGTAAGGAGATCTCAGCAATCTTTAAGAATAATAGGGTGATTATGGTAGGGGATTTTAACTTTTTAAACATAGACTGGGACTGCCATAGTGTTAAGGATTTAGATGTAGAGGAATTTGTTAAGTGTGCACAAGACAATGTTCTGATTCAGTATGTGGATGTACCTACTAGATCCACTTGGGAAATAAGGCAGGGCAGATGACTGAGGTGTCAGTGGGGGAGCACTTTGGGGCCAGCGACCATAATTCTATTAGATTTAAAGTAATGATGGAAAAGGATAGACCAAATCTAAAAGTTGAAGTTCTAAATTGGAGAAAGGCCAATTTTGACGGTATTAGGCAAGAACTTTCAAAAGCTGATTGGGCGCAGATGTTCGCAGGTAAAGAGATGCCTGTAAAATTGGAAGACTTCAGAAATGAGATAACGAGAATCCAGAGAAAGTATATTCCTGTCGGGGTGAAAGGAAAGGCTGGTAGGTGTAGGGAATGCTGGATGACTAAAGAAATTGATGGTTTGGTTTAAAAAAATGGAAGCATATGTAAGGTATAGACAGGATAGATCGAGTGAATCCTTTGAATAGTATAAAGGAAGTAGGAGTATATTTAAGAGGGAAATCAGGAGAGCAAAAAGGGGACATAGCTTTGGCAAATACAAATACATTAAGGACAAAAGGGTAACTAGGGAGAGAATAGGGCCCCTCAAAGATCAGCAAGACAGCCTTTGTGTGGAACCGCAGAAAATGGGGGAGATACTAAATGAATATTTTGCATCTGTATTTGCTGTGGAAAAGGATATGGAAGATATACACTAGGGAAATAGATGGTGACATCTTGCAAAATGTCCATATTACAGAGAAGGAAGTGCTGGATGTCTTGAAATGGGTAAAGGTGGATAAATCCCCAGGACCTGATCAGGTGTACCCTAAAACTCTATTTTGAAGCTAGAAAAGTGATTGCTGGGCCTCTTGCTGAGATATTTGTATCATCGATAGTCACAGGTGAGGTGCCGGAAAACTAGAGGTTGGCTAACGTGGTGCCACTGTTTTAAAAAGGGTGGTAAGGACAAGCCAGGATAGACCAATGAGCCTGATGTCGGTGGTGAGCAAGTTGTTGGAGGAAATCCTGAGGAACAGGATGTACATGTATTTGGAAAGGCAAGGACTGATTAGGGATAGTCAATATAGCTTTGTGCGTGGGAAATCATGATTCATAAACTTGAGTTTTTCAGAGAAGTAACAAAGAGGATTGATGAGGGCAGAGCAGTAGATGTGATCTATATGGACTTCAGTAAGGTGTTCGACAAGGTTCCCCATGGGAGACTGATTAGCAAGGTTAGATCTCATGGAATACAGGGAGAAGTAGCCATTTGGGTACAGAACTGGCTCAAAGGTAGAAGACAGAGGGTGGTGGTGGAGGTTGTTTTTCAGACTGGAGGCTTGTGACCAGTGGA
>NC_057721.1:42198589-42210666 GCF_004010195.1 Chiloscyllium plagiosum | reverse complement strand
AGGATTTGGAGGGATATGGGTTGGGTGCTGGCAGGTGGGACTAGATTGGGTTGGGATATCTGGTCAGCATGGACTGGTTGGACCGAAGGGTCTGTTTCTATTTCCATGCTGTAGATCTCTGTGACTCTATGACTGAGATGATTGACCTTCAACACCCACAACATCTTGCCTGTGCTTAGAGAAAACTTTCCTGATTCCCATTGACACCTGTTTTACCACTACTGCTTGATGTCACATACTAGTGAAATGCTGCATTAATATCACAACAATCATTCTCCCCTCCCTTTTGTAGTTCAGCTCTTTCTTTAATGTCTAGACCGAGGTCATTCAACTTCTAACTTCCTTATCGCCCTGGCAGAACCTAAATTGAGCTTCAATATGCAAGCAATTGCTGACTAATTGCCACTTGATTGCTTTGCTGATGACCCCTTTCATCATTTGTTATCAAGAGAAGACCCTATAGGGTAGTAATTAGTTGAGTTAGATTTGTCTTGCATTTCTTGGACATGACATATCTGGATATTTTTTCACATTGCCAAGTAGATGCCATTATTATAGTTGTACTGGAGAGTTTGGCAAGGAGCAAAGTTAATTCTGGAACATAATCTTTAGTGTACTACCAGAATTTTGTCAAAACCGCACCCTTGCAGTGTTCAGTGCTTTCAACCATTTTCTTGATTTTTGTGTGTAGTGAACAGAGATGCCTGAAGACTTGTATCTCTGATGCTGGGGCATTCAGGACAAGGCAGAAATGGATTGTGCTGTCAACATTTTTGATTAAAGATAGTTGCATATTCAGCTATTGTCTTTATTGATGTTCCAGACTTCCATTGAAGTTGGGGATATTTATGTTGCCCCATCCTCCTGATAGTTGCTTCATTGTCCACCACAATTCACTCTTAGATGTAGTAGGATGGAAAAGCTTAGAACTCATTCATTAGTCGTGAAATCGCTTAGCTCGATTTTGTAGCATTCTGCTCCTTGTGTTTGGAAATGATAATAGTCTTGTGTTATAAGTTCACACCTCAAATGTAAGTATGCATGATGCTGCTGCTGGTGTGTCCTCCTGTCCTCTTGAATCAGAACTGATCCCCTGGCTTGATGATGATGATAGGAGGTATATACTGGGCCATGAGATTACAACTTGTAGTTGAGTACAATTTTACTGGTGGTGATGTCACAGTCTTGAGAATTCCCAGTTATGATTTGCTGCATTTATTTGCAATCTGTTCCACTCAGAGCAGATTAGCACGAACAGTGCAAGTTTCATCCCTGACCCTGATTTGGTAGTTTTTGTTGGTTAACCTCCTTGCCTTGCCCCATGCATGTTTGTGCTCCACAAGTTGATTAGCCACTTTTCTGTCTCTTGTCCAGAGATTGCCAGTAACGTCTCATGGACAATGGTGAATTACAGTTTACCAGTTATTTATATTTCAAAACATTTAAATGGAGCTTCTTTTCTTACACATTCAATGTATTTCATCCTCAGATCAGACAGCCGCCTGTCAAACGTCTGAGACTTCGAGGGGATTGGTCTGATACTGGGCCAAGGGCTAGACCAGAAAGTGAGCGAGAACGAGATGGTAAGAACTTCTTACACTAGGTGTAACTAGATTATCTTTAATGATAAAAGGTTTGATTTCTAGAGCGAACAGTGTGTGTAGATTGGACATATAGAAAGCAAAAGGGCTTCGATTTAACTTAAATGTTATACTTTTCTTGATCATAGCTTTAAGTTCATGATATAGAATGGCAAAACTTGAATGTACTTAAGATAGTACTTGCAATTAGATGCTGTTCAAGTAAAAGTGTTATGTCTCTTGCTTTGTTCAAATAGTTATAAATATTTTGTAAATCTTGAAATGATGTTTCCCATGCACTCCCACATATTAAGGTGATATCTAATAACTCTCAGCAAAGACCTTTCATAGTGTGAAAGAAAGTCTATTTGAGAAGGACGTATTATCCATGGCCAAATAAGGATGTCAAGGATGGTACTAATTTGAAAGAAATGATGTATAAATATGTAACAAGGTTGGCATGAGGTCTGGGCAGACTTCAAGAACCAGTGAATTTTTTTTTAAATTCACTTGTGGGACGAGGACATCGCTGGCTGGTCCAGCATTTATTGTGTATCACGAATTGCCCTGGAAAAGGTGCTTTTGAACCCCTGTAGTCCATGTGCTACAAATACACCAACAATGCCATTCAGGAGGGAATTCCAGGATTTTGACCCTATGATAACGAAGGAATGGCAATATATGTGGGCGGCACGATGGCACAGTGGTTAGCACTGCTGCCTCACAGTGCCGGGAATCTGGGTTCAATTCCCACCACGGGCAACTCCCCGTGTCTGCGTGGATTTCCTCCAGGTGCTCCAGTTTCCTCCCACTGTCCAAAAAATGTGCAGGTTAGGTGAATTGGCCATGCTAAACTGCTCGTAGTATTAGGTGAAGGGGTAAAAGTAGGGGAATGGGTCTGGGTGGGTTGCTCTTCGGACGGGTCAGTGTGGACTTGTTGGGCCGAAGGGCCTGTTTCCGCACTGTAAGTAATCTAATCTAATAATTTCTAAGTCAGTGGCTTCATGGTGAGTGGCTTGAAGGGGAACTTGCAGGTGGTGATGTTCCCATGTCTCTTCTAGATGGAAATGATTGTGGGTTTGGAAGGTGCTGACTAAGGACCTTTGAATTTTTACAGATCATATACACTGCTGCTACTGAATGTTAGTGCAGGTGTGAAAAGGTGTTTGTGTATACGGTGCAAACCAAGAGGGTTGTTTTGTCTCGGAAGGTGTTAAGTTGCTTGAATGTTGTTGGAGCTGCACTCAGTCAGATAACTGGGGAGTATTCCATCACACTTCCGACATGTGCCTTATAGATGGCAGACAGGCTTTGGAGAGTCAAGAGATAAGCTATTCACCACAGGATTCCTTGCCATTATACTTATGCAGCTAGTCCAGTTGAATTTCTGATATCTGCAGGATGTAGATACTGGGGGACTTAGTAATGGTAATGCCATTGAATGTCAAGGGGCAGTGGTTAGATTGCCTCTTATTGGAGATGGCCTGGCATTTGTGTGGTGCAAATATTATTTGCTACTTTTCATCCTAAACCTGAGTATTGTCCAGATCTTGTTGCATTTGAACATATACTGTTTCAGTATCTGAGGATTAGCAAATGGTGCTGAACATTGTGCAACCATCGACAATCATTCCCACTTCTGACATTATGATTCAGGGAATGTCATTGATGAAACAGCTGACAATGGTTGGGTCTAGACACTGCCCTGAGAAACTCATGCACAGAACTCCTGGAGCTGAGATGACTGACTTCCAATAACTGCAACCATTCTATGTGCCAGGTATGACTTGAACCAACAGAGTTTACCCCTGATTCCCATTGATTCCAGTTTTGCTAGTCTCCTTCATGCCAAACTTGGTCAAATGCTGCCTTGATGTCAATGGCTATTACTGTCACCTCATCTCTGGAATTCAACTTTTTAGTCCATGTTTGAGCGAAGGCTTTTATTACTTAAGGCGTGGTCCTGACTGAACCCCAACTGAGTGCATTTTTAGGATAACTTAAAAAAAACTTGAGGCAGAAAACAGAGTTAGAGGAAAAAGCCAGCTAATAGAATGAAAACAGACAGGAAGATTTCTTCAAGCATTTGAATAAGAAATGAGAAACTCAAGCTTGTGCTTTTTCTCAACACCAGTGGTCCCTGTCACTTTCAATGTCGAGGCTTCAATGAGACACAATTCCTTGGCACATCCACTTTTCTAAGCTGAATTGATTGCTCATAATCATGACATTTACTTGCAATTACAATGGTTATAGCCTTACAAGAGAGCTTTGCATAATGGGGCATGCACAAGCTAAATAAGGGTCAAAAGCCTTAACGTTTAAAATTTACCGGCAAAAATACAGTCTTCAACTGCGAGCACAGAAGTTTTCAAAATTTGCTTAATTGTTTCTAGCTATCATGAACAATGGATCTAAGCAAACACAGCAGAGAGAAATTTGTAATTAACCAGGTTAGTGGGAAACCTGGGAATGTCAGTGTGCACAGAGCCTTTCATCTGCGGATTGCTGGGGGGTTGGGGGTGCAGGTGATATTGATGAGAGGACCACCTGCAACTCTTGCTCCAATTTCTAAGGTATGCCAGTGTTGAAAATGCTACCTCATAAATTATGTTGTGACAAACAGCAAGAGTACAGAAATGTCATGATCAGAGATCAGATATTTAAGTACAGCAGATAGCCAAAATGCATATGAAGGCACCATTCCAAAGTTTGGCTTCATTGTGTGATCTATCCATGCCTATATATATTCCTCTTTTACTTTTAATGTCAGCTTTTGTGATGTTTCAAAACACAGTGAACTAAAAGGATCAGTATCCAGTACTAGTCTTCCACATCTGTTGATGGGAGGTAGAATTTGAACATTTCTTGCACTGGTGTGAGGTGTCTGAGTATGAAGTTGTGCATCTTGACAGCTGAATCTGTTGCTGATGAAGCCAGTGGATACAGTTCAAGTGAAGCCCTGCCACTGTCTCTTGCCGAAGGCCCAGTTTTGACCTGAAACCTTGAAGTTTATCTGTATTAGAATCATCTCATTATCCCCCTGCATTTTATCACTTAGGTGACTGAAAAGGTCTGTGAGACTGCCAGCTTAGCCCACCAGTAATCTGTGGAATTCATTGCCACAGAGGGCTGTGGAGACCAAGTCATTGAGCATCTGTCAGACAGAGGTAGATCATTGATGAGTAAGGAGATCATAGGTTAGAGGAGAATAGGGTTGTGAAACATATCAACATAATAACATCATCAAATCGTGGAGCAGATTCGATGGAGTGAATGGCCTGATTTCTGCTCCTATATCTTATGGTCTCATCATTAGATAGCACTTCTTTAAAATGCAGTTCATGCGTTAATCAAAATTCTGTTAATTCTCTTGGGAACTCATGAACAAAGGAGGGAACCTTTCCCTGCGATAGCTGTCACACCTCTGCGTGTAACAATCAACTTTGATACTCAGCCCCTATTTCTACAAATACAATGGTGAACAAACATGATTTCAGTGGCTGTAATTTTGTGTAATTTATGATTTTCACGGCTTGCTCTAGTATTGCAGTAACTTTGGTTGCATTGTTTTGGCTACAAAAGCTTTGCAGTGGCAAGTGTAATGGGTGATTGGAACATCCGGATTTTGCTGTTTCATCTTACTGACAAATTTCTTGACTTTCCCCATCGTGGAGGTTACTTTGTCGGTGCAAATGTACCAACTTGTGGTCTAGATAAGTTTATTTTGCCTCAAGTTGGCATCTGTTACTGAACTATTTGTTCACCAGTCGCACGACTCAATAGCTCCTCACAAATGCAAAAAATCTGCAGAATGAAGGTCCTATCGACATGCAGAATATTGCCAGTGGGCAACAGTTGCCTCATGTATTGGTGGGCTCATCAATTTGCAAAGCAAACTTTCTACTCGTAACTAACTTTTCTTGCAACACCTTGTCAATAATAGCTGACATGTTGTCAATTTGCTATTTACCTGTGTAATTAAAGAGTGGCATTTTATTGATCTCTTTTGCAGCATCAGTCCCTCACATCAAAACCTCAATTTTCTTTATGAGCAGACGTGATTAAGGCTTCAGCTAATGAAATGGGTTTTTTTTGCTACAAACTCAGCCACCAGGTAACTAGCCTGTTGAGGTTTATCTGATACTGCACACACTTCATCAGACGATGAGTCTGCTTGCTATTTTGTTCTCTCACGCTTTTGAAGTACTCTGTGTGTTTATTTGCAAAATGTTGACTGTAAATGTTGACTTAACTTAGTTGGTGCTATCTTTCTGCAGATGAGATATTCAGGATAGGCACAGTTGGCATATCCTATCCATGAAAATCCAAAAGCCATGAGCTCTCAAACTATGTCTGAACAGTTCTTGTTTTTCTGATTTGTGTTCAGATGTTTAATTGACTAAATTAGCAGGAAAGATATCTCTTTTCACAAGAAACCTATCAATTTCTTACATAAGTGGTAGAAGTTTTTAAAGAGAAAAATCCAAATGTAATCATTTTAAAATATGTGTTAGCAGTGGAAATATGTCCAGACAGGCAGGCCAAATCAACAGCCATCCCAACTGTGTGCTTCTTTACTGAGCATACACAGTTTCTTCTAACAGGTTTGGTTTTGTGCACATGTAGGATGCAAAGCAGTGCTGCTCCTGAGATTTTTGCAGCACACTACTCACCTTGCTGTGGCACACCAGTTGAAAACTTCTGGCTCCAGACAGAGTGTGACTGATATTTGCTGGAAAACAAAGCATTATTGGAGGCTTTGAATGCTTATTTTGTGGCTGACTTCCCAATTATCTTCCCAAAGATAATTGAAAGTCAAGATGTGATAGAGAGGGATGAACTAAAAACATTCACCATCACAAGGGAATAGCTGCTAAGAAAACTAATGGGCTTAAAGGTTGATAAGTCTCCTGGACAAGAAGGCCAGCATTCTAAGATCTTAAAAGAAGTGGTGGCAGAGATATTAGATGTATTGATTATAAACTTCCAGAATTTCTTAAATCTGGAACTGTCCCAGCTGATTGGAAAATGGCAAAGGCACCTTTTATTTGAGAAAAGAGGAACGCAGAGAGCAGGAAACTATTTGATCATAGACTAATATCTGTCACAGGGAAAGTCGCAGAAACATTATTAAGGAGGGTACTTTATTAGCAGGATACTTTGCAAATCCCAATTTGATCAGGCAGAACAAACAAGGCTTTTTTAGTAGGAAATTGTGTTTAACTAATCAAATTGAGATATTTTTGATGAAATAACATGTACAGAGAAAAAGCAGAGCCAGTAGATGTTGTGCAGTTGAATTTCCAAAAAGGCATTTGATATATCTGCTGCACAAGCTGTGCATTTGATATAAGATATTAAGAGTCACAGTCACACAGCATGGAACTTGTCTGCACCGACCAGATATCCTAAATTGATCTAGTCCCATTTGCCAACATTTGACCCAAATCCCTCAACTCTTCCTATTGATTAACCCCATCCATCTTGTAATTGTACCCACCTCCACCACTTGCTTGGAGAGCTTATTCCATATGCACAACACCCTCTATGAAAAGGTTACCCCTTGTATTGTAAGTATAAAGGATTGATTAGGTAACAAGAAGCAGAGATTTAAGGTACATGAATTGGGTTAACAAGCTATCATTAATGAAGTGCCACAGGGATCATTGAGTCCTCAACTGATAATCTATCTCACTGATTTTGATGATGCTGAATGTATTGTAGCTTAAATTTGTCAAAAACGCCAATACGTGCAGATAAGTAATTTGACTCGAAGAGGTGGAGAGTGTGCAAAGAGGTACAAACTGATTAAGTAAGTAGGCGGAAATTTGGGCAGATGGAATATGTAGGTAAATGGGAACTTTCCCTTTTGGAAGGAAACATAGAAAAAGCAGTATACTGTTTAAATGGAAAGAGATTGAAGAGCTCGGTACCAAGGGTATTTGAAGCATATAAGAGTTACATACGAGTGATTAATAAGGCAGCTGGAATATTGTCATTTGTGTAGGGTGTAGAATGTAAAAGTTGGGCACCTTTCCTATAGTTCAGTGATACACCAGGAATGGAATTACATTTCCAGGTCAGGATGGTGACTGGGTAGGATGTGATCTTTTAAGTTCCCCTGTGTCTGATATACTTGTCCTTTTAGATGTAGTTCCTATAGGACATCGGGGAAGTGATATCTGGAGTACTGTGCATAGTTTTGTCTAATTATTTTAAAACACATGTAACTGCTTTCAAAGCAATTCAGAGGACAGTTCATCTGACTTATTCCTGGGATGAAATGATTGCCTTATGCAGAAAGGGTGAACAGATTAGGTTCAAACGATTGGAGTTTAGAAGAATGAGAATGAAATACTTGGCTCCTGACATCTGGCAGCCTTGGATAAACATGGAAAAAAGTGCAGAGGTGAGGTGAGAATGACATCCCTTGACATCAAGGCAGGATCTGACCAAGAGTGCCATCAAGGAGCTATAGCAAAATTGGAGTCAGTGGAAATTTTGGGAAAAATTCTTTGTTTGCAGTTGTACCTAACACAAATGAAGGTGATTGCAGTTGTAGGAAGTCTATCCTCCTAGTTCAACAATATCACTGTAGGAATTCCTGAGTCTTAGACCCAATAATCTTCAACTTCTTAGAAAACAAATTCATGCAATGTAGGCTATGTTGGATAGATCAGAAATTTTTTGCCCATTCTAGTTGACATTGAGAAAGTGGTTTTGAGCTGTCATTTGGAAACACTGTAGTCATTTGGTGTAAGTAAACCCATAATGCTATTAGGGAGGGAGATGTGAGATTTTGACTCAGTGATACACCAGGAATGGAATTACATTTCCAGGTCAGGATGGTGACTGGGTAGGATGTGATCTTTGAAGTTCTCCTGTGTCTGATACACTTGTCCTTTTAGATGTAGTGACTGCCACCTCATCAATGATCTTGCCTCCATCGTAAGGTCAGAAGTGGAGATGTTTGATGATAATTCCACAATGCTCCACACCATTTGCAACATCTCAGATACTGAAGTCCATGTGTGTGCAGCAGAACTTGGCCAACATCCAGACTTGTGCTGATAAATGACAAGTAATATTTGTGACACACACAAGGTGTAAAATCTGTGCTCACACCTCTCCCCTCACCTCCATCCAAGGCCCTAAAGGAGATTTTCCTGCATGTCCACCCACCTTATTTACTGAGACCATTGCTCTCGATATAGTCTCTATACCGGGGAGACAGAAGGCCAACTCGCTGAGCGATTCAGGGTACATCTCCGGGACACACTCACCAAACAACCCCACTGCCCTGTGGCTAACCACTTCAACTCCCCTTCCCACTTCCCCAAGGAGAAGTCCTGTGCCTCATCCACAGCCAAATCAAATTTCCCCTCCCCTACCTCAATCTCATCCAAGGTCCAACCCTCCACTCAGCACCACTCTCAACCTGTCCTCCCTGTCCATCTTCGTTCCCATCTATCCATTCCACACTCCCCACTGACCTATCATGATTACCTCCCACCTGCATACACCTATTACCTTCTCACCTACCTTTCCCTCAGCCCCACCCCCATCCCCCTAAATATCTTTCAGCCCTCTTCCCCTCCACATTCTTGGTGAAGGGCTTGTACCGGAAAAATTCACTCTCCCGCTCCTCAGATGCTGCCTGACCTGATGTACTTTTCCAGTGCCACACTTTTCAACTTGGAGGACAGGAAAAATTTCTGGCTGTAACACCTGCTCCTCTTTTAAGGTATTTTAGGTGCTGGAGGTGATTTCCTCGAATTGCAGGAGCAACAATTACTGTTTTGTATGCTGTTGCATAGTTGTGGAACTTTGGAGAAAAACAAAAGTCAAAACAACAGCACTTTTAAAAGGGAGAGGAACAAGCAAAGGCAGCACATGGTGAAGTCAGTACAGGAGAGAGAACAGAGAGAGAGAGAGAGACACACACACATTGCTAAATGACAGAGCAGTGAACCTGCGCAGTTACTGCCTTTGCTGTTGTATTCATGTATCACTGGACATCGGAGTGCATCTGGGAAAATTAACAAACAGTGAAATTCACAACTGATCTTGGAGGAACCTGTTTGGGAGAGGTCTCTGCACAGAAACAGATAAGTGGATGTTTTAAGCATGGCCTGACAATAAATCTGCAATAGTGCGTAGAGTGGGGATGTTCTTGATATGTTTTATTGAGATATGTCTCTTGATTAAACTCAAAATATAAGCCATAAGTATTAAGTTAACCTGGAGTAGTGTTTTGTAGAGGAATAAGACAATGCTACTTTCTGGGTCTGTCGATTGAAAGAAGCAAAAATGGCCTTTCATAGAATGGTATGCTCTTCTTGTCGGATGTGGGAGTTTAGCGAGAGTTTACGGATTACTGAGAATTATATCTGCACTAAATGCCGTTGGTTGCGAATCCTATCAGATCAAATGGATCGGTTGGAGAGACAGAGGCAATGAGGAATTTACAAGAGCAAGGGGATGTGATGGATGGCAGTTATAGGAAGGGCGAAAAGTTGCAGACAGAGTCACATATATGGGTTAATTCCAGGAAAAGTATGAGAGGTGGGCAAGTAGTGCAGGAGTTTTCTGTGGCTATCCCCATTTCAAACAAGTATGCTGTTTTGGAAAATGTGGGGTGTGATGGATTCACAGGGGAAGAAAGCACGAACAGCCAAGTTTCTGATATTGAGACTGGCTGTAATGCAATGAGGGGTACATTGGGTTCCAAAAGATTGATTGTGTTAGGGGACTCTCTAGTCCGAGGTACAGATAGATGTTTCTGTGGCCAGCAATGAAAAACCAGAATGGTGTGTTGTTTTTCTGGGTGCCAGGATCAAGGATGTCTCAGAGAGGGTGCAGAATGTTCTCAAGGGGAAGAGGACCTAGCAGGAGGTCATTGTCCACACTGGAACCAATGACACAGGAAGGGAAAAGGTTGACATTCTGAAGGGAGAATATAGAGAGCTGGACAGGAATTTAGAAAGGAGGTCCTCGAGAGTAGTAATATCTGGATTACTCCTGGTGCTATGTGCTAGTGAGGGCAGGAATAGGAGGATAGAGCAGATGAACGCATGGTTGAGGAGCTGGTGTATGGGAGAAGGATTGATATTTTTGGATCACTGGAAGCTCTTTTCGGGTAGAAATGACCTGTACAAAAATGACAGATTGCACATGAATTGGAAGGGGACTAATATACTGGCAGGGAACTGCTTGGGAGGATTTAAACTAGTAAGGTGGGGGAGGGGGAGAGGGGACCCAGGGGGGGGGGGGGAACGCGGGGTCGGGGGGGGGGGGGGGGACCCAGGGAGATAGTGAGGAAAGATTTCAACCTGAGACTGGTACAGTTGAGAAAATAAATGAGTCAAACTGTCAGGGCAGGCAAGGACAAAGTAGAGAACAAGGTAGGACCAATAAATTAAACTGCATTTATTTCAATGCAAGAGGCCTAACAGGGAAGTCAGATGATCTCAGGGCAAGGTTAGGAACATAGGACTGGGATATCATAGCAATTACAGAAACATGGCTTGGGGATGGACAAGACTGGCAGCTTAATGTTCCAGGAAACAAATGTTACAGCAAGGTCAGAAAGGGAGGCAAGAGGGGAGGGGGAGTGGCGTTTTTGATAAGGGATAGCATTATAGCTGTACTGAGGGAGGATATTCCCAGAAATACGTCCAGGGAAGTTATTTGGGTGGAACTGAGAAATAAGAAAGGGATGATCATCGTATTGGGATTGTATTATAGACCCTCTAATAGTCAGAGGGAAATTGAGAAACAAATTTGTAGGGAGATCTCAGCTATCTGTAAGAATAGTAGGGTGGTTATGGTAGGGGATTTTAACTTTCCAAACATAGATTGGGACTGCCACAGTGTTAAGGGTTTAGATGGAGAGGAATTTAAGTGTGTACAAGAAAGTTTTCTGATTCAGTATGTGGATGTACCTATTGGAGAAGGTGCAAAACTTGACCTACTCTTGAGAAATAAGGCAGGGCAGATGACTGAGGTGTCAGTGGGGGAGCACTTTGGGGCCAGCGATAATAATTCTACTAGTTTTAAAATAGTGATGGAAAAGAATACATCAGATCTAAAAGTTGAACTTATAAATTGGAGAAAGGCCAATTTTGACAGTATTAGGCAAGAACTTTCAAAAGCTGATTGGGCGCAGATGCTCGCAGCTAAAGGGATGGCTGGAAAATGGGAAGCCTTTAGAAATGAGATAACAAGAGTCCAGAGACTCCTATAAGGATGAAAGGAAAGGCTGGTATGTGTAGGGAATGCTGTCTGACAAAGAAATTGAGGATTTGGTTAAGAAAAAGAAGGAGGCATATGTCAGTAATAGCTGAATGTGTTGCTGGAAAAGCGCAGCAGGTCAGGCAGCATCCAAGTAGCAGGAGAATCGACGTTTTGGGCATGAGCCCTTCTTCAGGAATGAGGAAAGTGTGCCAAGCAGGCTAAGATAAAAGGTAGGGAGGAGGGACTTGGGGGAGGGGC
>NC_057721.1:42197897-42198458 GCF_004010195.1 Chiloscyllium plagiosum | reverse complement strand
GAGGCCACATCGGGTGCAGCGGATGCAATAAATGATGTGTGTGAAGGTGCAGGTGAATTTGTGGCGGATATGGAAGCATCCCTTGGGGCCTTGGAGGGAGGTAAGGGGGGAGGTGTGGGCGCAAGTTTTGCATTTCTTGCGGTTGCAGGGGAAGGTGCCGGGAGTGGAGGTTGGGTTGGTGGGGGGTGTGGATGTCAGTAATAGACAGGATAGATCAAATGGATCCTTAGAGTATAAAGACAGTAGGAGTATACTTAAGAGGGAAATGAGGTAGCTTTGGCAAATCGAGTTAAGAGAATCCAAAGGGTTTTTACAAATTAAGGATGAAAGATTACTAGGGGTAGAATAGGGCCCCTCCAAGATCCGCAAGGCTACCTTGGGAGCTGCAGGAGATGGGGGAGATACTAAATGAGTATTTTGCATCAGTATTTACTGTGGAAAAGGATATGAAAGATATAGACTGTAGGGAAATTGATGGCGACATCTTGCAAAATGTCCAGATTACAGAGCAGGAAGACTGGATGTCTTGAAATGGGTAAGGGTGGATAAATCCCCAGGACC
>NC_057721.1:42155911-42197397 GCF_004010195.1 Chiloscyllium plagiosum | reverse complement strand
ATATAATAAATATGAGGTCTTGCATTTTGGAAAGTTAAACCAAGGTGAGAGTTTTATGGTGAAGGCAGCTTTTGGCACACTGGCCTTCATCAATCAGGGCATTGAGTATAGAAATTGGGAAGTTAAGTTGCAGTTGTACAGGATGTTGGTGAGACTGCACTTGGAGTATTGAGTTCAGTTTTGGTCACCTTGCTGTCAGAAGGATGTTATTAAACTGGAAAGTGTGTAGAAGAAATTTACAAGGATATTGCCGGGACTCAATAGTCTGAGTTATTGGGAGAGGTTGGACAAGCTAGAATTTTTTTCTTTAGAGCTAAGGAGACTGAGGGGGTATCTGATAGAAGCGTATAAGATCCTGAAAGGCCTGGGCTAGGATGAAAGCACTCAGTCTTTTCCCAGGGTTGGAGAATCGAGGACAAGGGAGTATCAGTTTATGGTTAAAAGAGAAAGAATAAAAGGCAACCTGAGGGGGCAACTTTTTTTACAGAGAGTGTCGTACACTATGGAATGAGTTGCCAGCAGAAATGGTTGAGGCGGGTACATTGACAACATTTCAAAGGCATTTGGACAAACATAGATAGGAAAGATTTAGAAAGATATGGGCCAAGAGTAGGGAAATGGGGTTAGCATGGATGCACATTTTGGTCAGCATGGACCACTATGAACTCTGACTGTAATTGCAGTGAATCAAGTTAGTTGAAGACTAACATCTGTGATGCAAGGGAAGAAGGCTGAGGTAAATCATTCCTTCCCCACTTCTGACTGAGGGTATTTGCAAATGTCTCAGCTTTGTCTTGTGCACTGACATGCCAGACAGTTCCATTATTGCACGTAAGGATGTTTGTGGAGTCTCCTCATGTTAATTATTAAATTACACCTCCCCTTTATCATTCATGACTGGATATGGCAGACTGCAGTGCCTTAATTTGATCTGTTGACTGAGATCATTTAGCTCTATGTATAAAATGCTGCGTCTGTTTCGCATAATAAGGTGGTGCTGGAGTTGGGCTGGGGTGGACCAAGTTAAAAATAATGACAGCAGGTTATCGTCCAACAGGTTTATAAATTCCTACTTTGGAAATAGAACCAGTCTGATTCAATATTGGAATGCAACCTCACACCTTTAATACATTGTCTGAGCTGAGATGTCACTTTTTCCTATAAAACCTTAAGTTATCTCGGGAATGTGACTTGAAAAAAGTTCTGGGATTTACATAAGGAATTGAAACCTGCAACCCATTCGAAAAGATGAAAGACTTAACAGCAATCTAGGTTTGTTCAATATATCGTATCAGTTTCATGATACTAAGATTTCATGCTATAAATTCTATATATTATAATCCTGCCCCACTAGCTACCTGACAAGGGAGCATGCTCGAAAGCTGGTACTTCCAGATAATCCTGTTGGACCATAACCTGGTGTTGTGTGATTTTTAACTCTGTTTATCATGTTAGTAATTCTGTATTGTAGCTTCACTGGGTTGGTACTGGATTTTAGGTATATACTTTGGCATTTTAGACATCTTACACTCCTGATTAAACTAGGTTTGGTCCCCTGCCTTGTGGTAATGGTGGAGTGAAAGATATACCCAAGTGTTGAGGCTTCGTATTGTGGTTGAATATAATTCTGCTGCTGCTTAGATTAGATTCTGGGAGTATACTCATGAATAGGGATAACAGCACTCCTCGGGTGAAGATGTTAAACTGGGGGAAGACGAGCTACAACAATATTAGGCAGGAACTGGATAATGTTGATTGGAGATGGCTGTTTGAGAGTAAATCACATTGGATGTAGGAGTGTTTCAAACGTCAGTTGGTAAAAGTTCAGGTGAGAATGAAGGATAGGTATGGCAAGTTAGGTAAATCTTGGATGATCAGGGATGTTATGACCTTGGTCAAAAAGAAACCATGTGTAATGTCTAGGAGGATGGGAACTGATGAAGCTCCTGAAGTATATAAGGAAGTAGGAAAGAACTTAAAACAAGGAATTCATAGGGCTAAAAGGGGTCATGAAAAGTCATTAAGGATTAAGAAGAATCTCAAGGCTATCTATACATATAGAAGTAGCATGGGGGTAGCCAGGGAAAGGGTTGGCCCACTCAAGGACAAAGGAGGGAATCTATGTATGGAGCCATTTGAGGTAGATAGGTCCTAAACAAATACTTTGTTTTGGTATTCACCAAACAGAATGAATTGGAGGAGGATGATGACCTTGGAAGGGAGTGTTGAGTTTCTAAGCCAAGTTGCTGTTAAAAAGGAAGTGGTGTTGTGTGTCTTAAAAGGCATTAAGTAGCTAAGTCCCTTAGTTCTGATGGGATCTATCCCAGAGTATTGAGGGAGGTAAGAGAACAAATTGCTGGAGCATTGACAGACACCTTTGTATCCTCTTTGGCCACCGGTGACGTCCCAGAGGACTGGAGAATAGTCATCATTGTCCCATTGTTTAAGAAGGGTAACAGGAAATTACTGACATTTACAGGCCTGTGAGTCTTAAGTCAATGGTCAGGAAATTATTGGAAAAGATTCTCGGGGACAGGATCTATATGTATTTGGAAGCAAATGGACATATTTGCAATCGACATCATGGTTTTATGCAGGGGAGGTCATGACTAATTAACTTGATAGAGTTTTTTGAAGAGGTGACGATGATGACTGATAGAGGAAAAGTGGTTGGTCTCTACGTGGACTTCAGTAAAGCCTTTGACAAAATCCCTCAATGACAGACTGGTAAAAAGGTGAAATCACATGGTATCGGGTGAGCTGGCAAGATGGTTACAGAACTGGCTTAGTCACGGGAGACAGAGGGTAATGGTGGAAGGATGTGTCTCAGAATGGAGGTTTGTGACTAGTGGTGTTCTACAGAGATCAGCGCTGGGACCTCTGCTGTTTGTGGCCTACATAAATGATTCGGAGGAAAACGTAGCTAGTCTAATTAGTAAGTTTGTAGATGATTCCGAGATTGGTGGAGTCGCAGTTAGTGAGGAAGATTGTCAGAAGATACAGTAGAATCCAGATTAATTGGTAGCATGGGCAGAAAAATGGCAGATGGAGTTTAATCCAGACAAATGTGAGGTGATGCATTTTGGCAGGTCAAGTACAACTGGAAACTATACAGTTAATGGCAGAACTCTTCGGAGTATTGATATGCAAAGGGATCTGGGTATATAGGTCCACAGATCACTGAAGGTGGCAACGCACATAGATAGGTTAGTAAAAAACGCTTATGGCATGTTTGCTTTCATTGAAAGGGGAATTGAGTATAAAGGAAAGATAAGTTATGCCGCAGCTTTGTAGAACTTTAGTTAGGCCACACTTGGAGTACTATGTACAATTCTGGTCATCACACTACCAGAAGGATGTGGATGCTTTGGAGAGGATACAGAAAAAGTTTACCAGGATGTTGCCTGTTATGGGGATTTTAGCTATGTTGAAAGGTTAGCTACACTGGGTTTGTTGTTACTGGAATGCAGGAGGTTGAGGAGCAACCTGATACAATTTCATAAGATTGTGAATGGCATGGATAGAATGAAAAGTGAGAGGCTTTTTCCTATGGTGGAAGGATCAACTTCTAGGGACACAAGTTTAAGGTGCGAAAGGAGGGGCGGGGTTTAAAAAAGATGTGCGAGGCAAAGTTTTCAGGATGGGTGATGAGTGCCTGGAGCGCTTTGCCAGAGGAGGCGGTGAAAACGAACACAACAGCAGCATTCAAGAAACACCTGGCCTAATACATGAATAAGAAGGGGATAGAGGAATACATATCCTGGAAGGGAAGACACTTTTAGTATGGAAGGGCAAAATATATTGGCACAGACTTGGAGGGCCGAAGGGGCTATTCCTGTGCTGTAGTGTTCTTTGTTCTTTGAATTTCGCTTCATAGATGCCAAATTTTAAACTTGTCAATCTGATCTGAATCTATCCCATTTTACACAGTGATAGTAACATACAACACAATGGAAGATGTCCTCCACTGTGACAATGGACATTGCCTTGTGTAAAGCAAGCTAATTTGTCTTTAACATCAATACAAGGAACCTTATAAATCAGCTCCCAGAAGTCACATGACTTTCATTACAAATTGAGCTGGTGTTGGAACCAGACTGTACTTATCTTGAAAAGAAATCATGAGACCTTTTGAAAATCTAGGAATATTTCCAAAGGTGTATGGAAACTCATTGACAATGGCTTCAGTGGAATTTTTAATAGCTCTTCGTATCTCACCAAAAGCCTGACAATTAGAACAAATTCAAACTAATGGCTTGGACATTTAAAAAATTAATTCACTTTGTGTAAAAGGTGATGAATGTATCTGTTTCAGACCTGGGCTATCCAGTATCTGATACGGAAATATGATTTGTATTTTTAAAGTATTGAACTATATAAATCTCTGTCTGTGAGCAATCATTAGGGCCGAGTAGAGAACTTTGAATGCCAACAGGGAGGTAGAGGATTCAAGGCTGCTGTCCAGAACTAGGCTATTATGAGCTGCAATTTGCAGTACCACAAAAGTGAAACAAGAGAGCCTTCATTCACTTCCAGGTTTGTTCTGCACACTCCACCTATGGGATTGACATCCATTTACTTAACCATGGAAGAAATTGCAACTATTGAATATGACTTCATTTTCAACCCATTACTTTACAAAGAGAATCTTCAAGCAAGCCAGGCCTGTAACAATTAGAAACTGATCTCATGTTCATCTCCATACATAATATCTATCATTATTTACACCAAATCCTTGTAACTGTATTTTAACTAATAACTTACTACTGAACTAACTTGATAGTAAACTTTTATCTTATTTGAAGCATAAAACTTGTGCTGCTTTGTTGTTTATTCATTCATGGGATAAGATAGTCATTAGCTGGCCCAGCATTTGTTTTTGCCTATCCTTGTTTGCTCCTGAGAAGCTCGTCAAACTGCCTTTTTAAAGCACTGTAGTGCAATTTGTGCATGTATACGCACAATACTATGAGCAACTTGGATGGAACAAAGAATTTTCCAAGTCAGAATAGTGAGTGGCTTGACAGGGAACTTGCAGAAGGTGGTGTTCCCAAGTACCTGGTACACTTGTCAATCTAAATTGTGGCTTTGGAAGATGCTAACTTATTAGCCTTGGTGATTTTATGCAGTGCATTTTGTAGATATGCTGATTCTATAGAGCATAGAGTGAATGAATGTACATAATGTCAGTCAAGTGGACTATTTTGTTGTGGATGCTGTCAAACTAACATTATTGGAGCTGCACTCATCCAAGCAAATGAGTATTCCATCACATTCTTTACACTTGTGCCTTGTAGGTGGGCAGGCTTTGGGGAGTCGGGATGCAAATTATTCATGGCAGGATTCCTAGTCTGATTTGCTCTTGTCAGCACAATATTTACATGGTTAGTCCAGTTCAGTTTCTGATCAATGATAACTCCCACAATGTTAGTGGCAGATTCAACGATGGCAATGTCTTTTAATGTCAACGTGAGATGGTTCGATTCTCTATAGTGAAAGTGCTCATTCCCTGACACTTGTGGCAAGTAACATTCATGCCACACTTTTCAGCTCAAGACCAGTATACAGTCCTGGTCTTGCTGCATTTGAATATGGTCGCCTTCAGCATCTGAGGATTCATGACTGGTGCTGAGCATTGTACAATTATCAGTGATTCCCACTTTTGATTTAATTATGGGAGGAAGGTCATTCATGAAACAGCTGAAAGTTGTCAGGTGAAGGACACAAATCGAACTCCTGCAGAGATGACTGCAGCTGAATGTCTAATTTTCAATGACCACAGCCATCTTCTTTTGGTTCACATCCTTCCTGCTGCAATGGAATGTTTACTCTAATTCCCATTGACTCCATTTTTGCTCACTATTTTTAAATTGGAGCACTTGGAAATAAAAGTAGCTTACACAAATTCATTGCTCATAGGCATTTGAAGCTATGCCAGGTGTGTGCCATGATATGACTACTGGTGAAATAGAGCACTACATCTGCAGCAGACAGGTTGGTGAGGGCAAGGCAGAGCAGTGTTTCGAATTGAGAGTGTGTTGCTGGAAAAGCACAGCAGGTCAGGCAGCATTCAAGGAGCAGGAAAATCTGACAGTTCCGTAGGCAGGTACTGAGGAAGATGTGGCTGTGTTAACAAGTCTGCTTGAGGATGTGGCGGAAGAGCTTCAGGGCAGTGGAGAGAACTTGGAGTACATTGAGAGAGGGACTCACTGAGATCTTTGTAGAGAGAGGAGGAGAATTTCCTCAAGGTGGGCATTCTTGGAAGAGGCTTCGCAGTAAGGTTGAAATCAATTAGGAGACAGTGAGGTCTGCAGATGCTGGAGATCAGAGTTGAGAGTGTGTTGCTGGAAAAGCACAGCAGGTCAGACAGCATTCCAGGAGCAGAAAAAAGGAGCAGTCGTGTTTCCGAGTGTTGATATGCCTGAAGGTGTCCTATTATAGCAGGTTTGTCTTGAGTGAGCTGGACATTACTTTGTAGGGAAAAGTGGAAGATAGTTAAGAAAACAGAGATTCAGATGAAGAGTTAGACACCTAAAATGTTGACTTTGTACACACAGGTGCCCTCTCACTTTGCTGTACTTTTTCAGTCATATCGTATTTTTTCATATTTCCAATACTTTTTATCTGTTATACTTCTTAAAGTGCAAATATACCAGCTGTGTATGTGTATCCACGTCAGTCAAAATACTAGCTTCTTTTAGAAACCTTGTTTTTAATTTGACAAGAAAATTAATCAAACGTTGCACTGCTAATGTGGAACTGGTTTACAGCAGTCTTTAGTATTGTTGATGCTTGCTTTTTAACTGATACTGAATGTATTCTGCATTAACAAGCTATATTTAGTGATAGACATTTTAAAATCTAAATTAGAGTGCATTCTGTGCCTTTGCTTTCTGTACCATCTGTGCTTCTGTGTAATGTTCGATTTGGAGAATTACTAATCCATTAGCTGAGGAAGGACTGTAGATGGTAGGAAATCATTAAGAGACTTCTTGACTGGATCCAAGTAACTTCATACATTCCAAAGTCAAAATGGGGTCTGTCAGAATCACTTTCTTTCAGTTACATATTTGCTTCCATTCCTAGTTGGTCTGCCCCACCCAAGGGATGGGACATAGCAATATTCTCAGCCATTATCAGAGGTTCCTTGGATATTAATGCATAGCCATCAGGCTTTTGTTGGATTTGTCTGTGGGGCAACTGTCCCTATTTTGATAGAAGTTAAAATAAGGAAATCTTTGCAGGGTCAACTGGATTAGTTGTGCCTTTGTTATAAGACCATAAGACATAGGAGTGGAAGCAAGGCCATTCAGCCCATCGAGTCCACTCTACCATGTAATCATGGCTGAAGGGCATTTCAATTCCACTTACCTGCACTCTCCCTGTAGCCCTTAATTCCTTGCGAGATCAAGAATTTATCAATCTGTGCCTTGAAGATACTCAACATCCTGGCCTTCACTCCATTCTGTGGCAGGCCCACCACTCTCTGGCTGAAGAAATGTCTCCTCATTTCCATTCTAAATTGACCCCTCTCTAATTTTAAGGCTGTGCCCATGGGTCCTAGTCTCCCTGCCTAACAGAAACAACCTCCCAGCATCCACCCTTTCTAAGCCATGCATTATCTTGTAAGTTTCTATTAGATCTCCCCTCTATCTTCTAAACTCTAATGAATACAATTCCAGGATCCTCAGCCAATCACATGTGAGACCTACTATTCCAGGGATCATCCGTGTGAATCTCCGCTGGACATACACCAGTGCCAGTATGACCTTGCTGAGGTGTGGGGCCCAAAAATGGACACTATTCTTAATGGAGCCTAACTAGAGCTTTATAAATTCTCAGAACCATGTCGCTGCTTTTATATTCCAACCCTGTTGAGATAAATGACAACATTACATTTGCTTTCTTAATCACAGACTCAACCTGCAAATCAATCTTTAGAGAATCCTGGACTAGCACTCCCACATCCCTTTGTACTTTGGCTTTATGATTTTCTCACTGTTTAAAAAAAATAGTCCATGCCTGTATTTTTTTCCAAAGTGCAAGACCTCACACTTGCTCACATTGAATTTCATCAACCATTTCCTGGACCACTCTCCAAAACTGTCTAAATCTTTCTGCAGCCTCCCACCACCTCGGTACTATCTGCCTAACTTCGTATTATCGGCGATCTTTGCCAGAGTGCCCTCAGTCCCTTCATCCAGATCATTAATATATAAAGTGAACAGCTGCGACCCCAACACTGAACCCTGCGGGACCCCACTTGTCACCAGCTGCCATTCCGAAAAAGAACCTGTTATCTCAACTCTCTGCCTTATACCCAGTCACTGGGTTGATATAGGGTGGGCTATCCTGTTTTAATCTTGCCTGTCTTTGCTGCAAGGGCTTTGGAGCATCATGGTGGCTCAGTGGCTAGCACTACTGCTTCACAGTGCTAGGGACCTGGATTCGATTCTGGCCTTGCGAAGTTGTCAGTGTGGAGTTTGCCCATTCTCCCTGTATCTGCGTGGGTTTCCTCTGGATGCTGCAGTTTCCTCCCACATTCCAGAAAGATGTACAGGTCACGTGAATTGGCCATGCTAAATTGCCCATAGTGTTAAGTGCATTAGTCAGGGGTAAATGTCAGGAAATTAGTCTGGGTGGGTCACTCTTCGGAAGGTCAGTGTGGACTTGTTAGGCCAAAGGGCCTGTTTCCATGCTCTAGGGAATCAAATTACATCAACATTATGGGTCAAACTAGTTAAAGTAGATTTTCTTCTGTGAAGGACAATAATCTGGTAGTTTCATGGTCAGTACTACTGAAACTAATGTTTTATTCCAGATTAATTTGATTTTAATTTAAATTGACCCAGGGATTTGTCTTTCATGCATTTCTGCCATTGAGCCACTGTTCTGTCAGGTCCAGCAGTTGAGTATTTGTTCATGGTATCATAACAGTTGCTTTGTGAATACTTCAAAGAATCATAAAGCCAATGTAGGGATTAAAAAGTGAAATTTAAATTTGGAGAATGTGATTTGCAGATTGAAGTCTGCAGATAGAATGAACTTAAATTCTTCCAGTAACTAATGACAACTAATTTAAATTCCACTAACTACTAATAGTAATATAGCTAGTTATAGCCAGACAACTAGATTGGGTTGGGATATCTGATCGGCATGGACGGGTTGGACCAAAGGTCTGTTTCTATGCTGTACATCTCTGACTCTAAGTCATAGATTCCTGCAACATGGAAACGGGCCCTTTGGTCCAACTTGTGCATGTTGACCAGGTTTCCTAAACTGAACTAGTCTCACTTGCCTGTGTTGATCCATATCCCTTTCAAGATTTTCTATCCATGTACCTGTCCAAATATCTTTTAACTATCATAATTGTGCCTGCCTCTACCACTTCCTCTAGTAGCTTGTTCCATATACACACCTCAGGTCCCTTTTAAGTCTTTTCCCTGCCTCCTTAAAACTGTGCCCTCTAGTTGTGGATTCACCCACCCTGGGAAAACTACCCTGGCAATTCATCTTATCTACCTACATCTTCTAGAAGGTCACACCTCTGCCTCCTAAACTCCAGGGGACAAAAAATTCCAGCTTATCCAGCCAGTCCTTATAACTGAAACTTTCCAGTCTTCGTAAGATCCTTGTAATTTTGTTTTGCATTACTTCTTGTTTAATAGCATCCTTCCTATTTCAGGGCAACCGGAATTCTGTGTGTACTCTAAATGATATCTTACCAGTGGCTTGAGAGCTGGAATGTGGAGGTGCCAGTGTTGGACTGGAGTGGATGAAGTGAGAAGTCACATAACACCAGGTTACAGTCCAACAGTTTATTTGAAATCACAAGCTTTCAGAGTGCTGCTCCTTTATCAGGTGAAGTGGAGGGAAGCACACAGGCACAGAATTTATAGGTGGAGAAATAACTGAGATGATTCCAGGTAATTAAGAGTATCAAAAGATAGAACAACTGGTGTAAGTGGAGTATCAACTGGCTGAATAATAAGTCTTTGCAGGTGGTCAGAAGTGTCAGTGTGAGTAAAGTGTCAACAGCTGAATAGCAAGTGAAGGGATAACCTATGATCCAATTAATTTAAGCTGAGAGATAATTACAAAAAATCAAAAATAAGACGATGCTAGAAGATGTCTCTTATTTTTGATTTTTTTTTCTCATTATCTCTCTGCTTTAATTGATTGGATCATAGATCATCCCTTCACTTGCTGTTCAGGGATATGGGGCAAACACAGGCAAATAGGACTAGTTCAGTTTCGGAAATTTAGTCGACTTGCATGAGTTGGACCAAAGAGCCTGTTTCAGTGTTGTATGACTCTATGACTTGTCAGCCAATCAACAGCCTTATCACGTGTAGTATTTTGACACTTTACTCACATCAGTTAACACTTTTGATCACCTGCAAAGACTTCTTATTCAGTCTGTCAACACTTCACTCACACCAGTTGTACTATCTTTTGACACTTTTAATTACCTGGAATTAACTTGCAGTTATCTCTTTGCCTGTAAATTCTGTGACTGTGTTTCTCTTCGTCACCTGATGAAGGCACAGCACTCTGAAAGCTTGTAAATTCAAATAAACCTGTTGGAGTGTAACCTAGTGTCGCATGACTTCTAACTTTGATAGCTATAATATGACATCCCAACTTGTTTACTGTGCTCTGACCGACGAAGACAAGCTTGCCAAACACTACCTTCGCCCCCGTCAACCTGTGACTGAACTTTCAAAGAATCATACGCCTGTGCTCTTAGGTGTCTCTGATCAACAATCCTCCCAGGGTCCTACCATTAACTGTGTAAGTCCTGACCTGCTTTGACTGACCAAAATGCAACACCTTGCATTTAAGTGAATTAAACTCAAGCTGACATTGCTCACCCAGTTCCTGTTGTACTTGAGATAACCTTCATCATCATTTTCCACATAACACCAATTTTGGTGTCATCTGCAAGCTACTAACCATGCTTCCTATATTCTCATTCAAATCATTTATATAACTAACAAACAACAGTGGACCCAGCATCAATTTTTGCTGCACACCGTTGGTCACAGGCCTCCAGTCTGAACATCAACTCTCTACCAACACCCTCTGTCTCCTACTGTAAAGCAAATTTTGTATCAAATTGGCTAGCCCTTTCTGGATCCCATATGATCTAACATTACTAACCAGTCTACCAATTAGAACCTTGTCAAGGCCTTGCCAAAGTATCCATCTTCTTGGTCACCTCTTCAAAAAACTCAAATTTGTGAGACATGACTTCCCATGCACAAAGTCATACTGACTATCCCTAATCAGCTCTTGCCTCTCCAAATGCATGTAGATCCTGTCTCTCAGAATCAAGAATTTACCCACTCCTGGCATTAGGCTCACTTGTCAATAGTTCCCTGCATTTGCCTTGCAGCCTTTCTTAAATAATGGCACAACATGAGCCACCCTTCAGCCTTCTGGCACCTCAGCCGTGCCTGTTGATGATATAAATATTTCCACTATGGACCCCGCAGTTGCTTCCCACAATGTCCTGAGATACATTTGATCAGTTCCTGGGGTTTTAAGACCTTCAGCACATGCTCTTCTGTAATGTGGATTTTTTTTTTCAAGACCTCACTATTTATTTCCCTGAGTTTCCTAGCCTTCATGTCTTCCTCCATGATAAGTACTGACAAGAAATATTCATTTAGGATCTCACCCATCTTTCCTGGCTGAGGTATTCCCATGCAGAATTGTAGACTTTCTAAGCTCCCAGGTATTTCGAAAAGACAAAGACTTGAACATATTCTTTTGTTCGGAGGAAGCAAGTCTTCGCATTTGAAGGTGTTGTTTCTAGTCTATGTTAATAAGCCACATTATGAGCTTGGTCGATTATCTTAAATTGGCCAATACATTGCCATGGAGAACCTTGAAAGTCAACTTGCAAACCAGTCAGCACCTATTTCTCCTGTAAGTAAAAATTGTTTGAAATTTGGCATTCTTGCCTTTACCCTGATGAATGCAAGATAGTGTGTTTTGGCAACACATCTCTCTCTTCAGCCATATAAGAGTTCTGTAGTACCAAGCAACATTTGGTAAACCATAATATATTTCCTATGAATGGAGCCCAATACTATGCATGCAACCTTAACTGAACCCAGTTAATGTTTTATAGGGGTGCATCATTGCATCATGGCTTTTACTGTTCGATACCTCTACCTTTAATAACTTAAGAATCTGTACTCCAAATTCCTTTTGGTTTCCACAGTATTACATTTACTTTCATTTGTATAACAATCAGTTTTTTTTTGTAACTAGCTTCACATCCACTGATCTTAAGTTCTATTTACCACTGTTTATTACGTTTTTGCATTTTATTATGTAGCTTGTAGTTTGTAGCTTGCCAATCTATAAAGAATTAACAATGTTCCTTATTTTGATATTATCTGCAACTTTTGACACTATCTAGCCCTGCGTCTTAATCGTCAATACTTAACAAATTAACATAAGTAATTCTAGAACTAATCATTATGGGACTCTGCTATTCAGTTCTGCCACTTTGGAAAAATTAAACTTAACTCCAACTCTTTATTATATTTTTCTTCTGAACAATGTTTCATTTACTTGACTATCCTCTCCTTAAATTTACGAACATTAACTATCTCTAAGAATTTGCTGTATTAGATATACCTGATGTCCACATACATCAGATCTATTGCACTTCCAATTGTATGCCATATTGTTTACCACCTCAGAGAATACTAAATAGCTTATGTAACATGGTAATCCTTTTAGAAATTACATATTGCCCATAGCTATAGCTTCCTGTCTGTTTGAAAGAATAATTTTCTTTGAGCATTCCTGTTCCAACATTTTCTTCTGATGTTTCTGTACCTTTTGGTTAGTTATCTGTATTTTCTCTCTAAGTTCTTCCCTGTTTCTCAGCTTCTGAAGCTATTGCCCTAGAGACTGCTTCTGTCGTCTTCCTGTTCAGCACCTAATTTCCATTTATCAAATTCCTGTAGTTTAAGTCTGCTCTCGTCAAATGGTGTTACAACCTTAATCCATGATACCCTTGATTTAAGAAATCTGTATATTTGCAAAACAAGGTCCCTTTTTATGTTTACTATGTTTATCACTTTATCATTAGTTTATTTCCTTTCTTTTAAAAATATGACTTCATTTAATTTACAATTTACTTCATCTAATTTACATTTACAAGTGTTGCCAATCTATTAATCTACCTCGTATTTTTATGGTCTTTGACATAATTTGCTATACCCCTCCTTATCTTGCATTCCTTCAATTCCCAAAAGCAGATCATTTATGCATATAGTAAATGAGATATTTTAATTACATAGCTTATTTAACTTGCAAAGTGAATTGGAGAAAAAGGAAAGGGTTGAATTAACTGGTTACATGCTAGAGTTTCCCCATGCACTGTTGGTCCAGTGACCTCCTGTGGTATATGTTATGATGCCCTAAAATTTCGAATCATGAAAATGTCTTGTAGTGGTGATACACGTCAGTGAATAGTTGTAAACATATTATCAATGCTGTAGTTTGCCAGAGCGAATAAAATTCACCTGATTTTCAGTCTTCAAGTACTTAGATACAGAATACCAACAGTTATTTAGAGAATATCTCTTAACTAACGTTTCTTTAATCTTTCAGGCGAACAAAGTCCGAATGTATCACTAATGCAGCGCATGTCAGACATGTTGTCCAGGTGGTTTGAAGAAGCCAGTGAAAATGCACAAGGAAATTTGAGAGGAAGGGGAAGATCCCGATCCCGAGGTGTGTCGCCATGGTCTCAGACCTTATATGACAAGATTATGTAACACTAAAATCCTCCTTTTTTTAATATATATAAATAAATATCTTGGTAAATTGTATTTTTAATTAACTGCTTACTATTACAACACGCTTTATCATTTTATTCAAGTACTTTCTTTGTTTGAAAAGTTGTAACATTACAAATTTAAACAAAAATCCACAAAGGTAATTTGCAATTATGCAGCATAGTGTTTTGCTCAACACTGGGGAAAGAGGATTGTTGTGTTGAATCTTGTGAGGAAGAGCAAGGAATTCGAAACAAAGCAACTACTGAGTAAAGAATGGAAAGGAGAGAAAACATAACAAACATGGTTCCAGCAGTGAGTGGGTATACAAAAAGGGAATGTACTTTATTTTTCCTAGGTGGATTGTTTATTATTTAAAATAATGACTCTGTGAGCTTTCATATTTGAAGAAAGGCAAAGAACGCTGCACGTCAGGCCTAAATAAAATATTAAAAGTTAACTTTTTGGATTTCCCTAGGCTTATTTCACACAGCAATGCAGTAGTAGGTTGAGAACATGAGCCTAAGAGGTCATGATGTAGTGATAGTGTAAGATCACATGGCTGAGAAGAGCTGGAGAGAAATCCTGTGCAGGAGACATTCGAAATTTGTTCTTACTGTCTATGTGTAATTTTTGCAACAATAGTGCATGCAAAAAGAACCTATCACAGTCATTGAAAAAACATTCAGCTCCATTATCACTCCAATCAGAAGCCAAAACATGGTGGTAGCAGGTGACAACTAAAGGCAGGAAAGACCAGTCCAACAGTAGCAAGCTTTGAAAAAAGGATACAAATGTAGGGCCCTACAGAATGAAATAGAACAGGGGAAAAAAATCAAACTCACTAGGGAGTACCCATTGCAATCCTGATTCCTGAAGTAGAAAACGACAGCAGAGTTTCGAGCAGCCATCATTTCAGGACTCCACAGGAACATGTCACCACTGCTACTCCTAACTGCAGAAGGCTCACATGGAAGGAATTGTTTTGCCCAGCTTTGAACAGCCTCAGAATTAAACAAATCAGTTTTTTAAATTCATGTGTACGTTACTGATTGGGCCAGCATTTATTAGCTGTTCCTAAAATCCCAGAGGGCAATTAAGAATCAGCTACATTGCTGTAGATCTAGAGTCACGTATACAAGACCAAATGAGGATGGCAGTTTCCTTTCCTAGCAAACCAGATAGGCTTTTCCAGCTATCAGTAATGTAATTATTAGAATTTTAATTCCAAATTTTTATTGAATTCTAATTCCACCACTTGCCATAGCGGGATTTGAACCTGAATCCCCGGAAAATTGCCTATGTCTCGGGATTAAACATCTAGCAATAATACCACTAGGCCATTACTTCCCCTTAAATATACTCAGAGCCTTTGCTGACCAAGATTTCATCATATTACAGCAAAACACTGAATGCCTTCAATTTTAATATTTGTAAAACCTTTTGAATGAGCTATAATAAACAAAGGTAGAGAGACCAGAGGAGTACATCAATTCCTTTATTAATTACCTAGATAGATTGCTAGGTATTTATGCATATGGTGCTCAAAAGGTGAACTAATATGGGACCACAAAGAATGATACAAGGAATTGTTGGGTTTATTGTAATTAAAGGGGGATTTAATACTAAGGGGACAGTATTGTTTGCAAGGCAGTCCAAAATCTGGAAGCAAAGTGCATGATAGTTTGCAGAAATCAAAGGCTTCACAGAGAAAACCCATGATCTAAAACAAAACAAAAAAAAACCAAAATATTGATTAGGCCACTGTTGGACTATTGCGTGCAATTTTGGTCTCCTTCTTATCCGAAAGATGTTGTGAAACTTGAAAGGGTTCAGAAAAGATTTACAAGGATGTTGCCAGGGTTGGAGGATTTGAGCTATAGGGAGAGGTTGAATAGGTTAGGGCTATTTTCCCTGGAGCATCGGAGGCTGAGGGGTGACCTTATAGAGGTTTTATAAAATCTTGAGGGGCACAGATAAGATAAATAGACAAAGTCTTTTCCCTGGGCTGGGGGAGTCCAGAACTAGAGGGCATAGGTTTAGGGTGAGAGGGGAAAGATATAAAAGAGACCTGAGGGGCCCCTTTTTCACGCAAAAGGTGGTATGTGTATGGAATGAGCTGTCAGAGGAAGTGGTGGAAGCTAGTACAATTGCAACATTTAAGAGGCATCTGGATGGGTATATGAATTGGAAAGTTTTGGAGGGATACGAGCCAGGTGCTGGCAGGTGGGACTAGATTGGGTTGGAATATCTGGTCGGCATGGGCAAGTTGGTCCGAAGGATCGGTTTCCATGCTATAAATCTCTATGACTCTAAATCTGTGCATTCGTAGACTCAAAAGCATAAATCACATCAAAGCAGAAGTGCCTTTTTAAAAAAATATTTCAGATACAGCAGAAACAAATCACATGAGCAGTTGACTGCCAGAGAGGGAAGTTGAATGTTACAATTGTGGTAAACCTGGTCAATTAAAACAGTTGCATGTCCAAAACAGCTCTCAATTGAAGTGATAGCAATAGGGAGAATTGCAGCCACAGAAGCTAGATATCCTATGAAAGAACAACGATCCAGCAAATATTGGTTGATAAATCTTGATGTAGACTTTAAACCGAAATCTTGGCTGGACTTGGTGTACTGTACGATAAACTAAAATAATTAAAACCGATCAACTGAAAACCTGGAAGTTGTCTATTAAGGCCTGAACATGAGAGAGATGGCTGTGAAGGACAATTCTAACGTTATAGGTCAGAGTCTGACAATATTATAATATAAAAACCAAGAAATAACTGCATCACATTGCATTTTTACAAAAACAATAATCTTCACTTTCCAGTAGGAAGGCATGGTCAAAATTTGAACTTAATTTACAGGATTAAGATGTTAAGATTCCTTTAATGGTCAGAGCATTGAGTGTAGGAGTTGGGAGGTCATGTTGTGGTTGTACAGGACATTGTTAGGGCATTTTTAGAATATTATGTGCAGTTCTGGTCTCCCTCCTATCGGAAGGATTTTGTGAAACTTGAAAGGGTTCAGAAAAGATTCACAAGGATGTTGCCAGGGTTGGAGGATTTGAGCTATAGGAGAGGCTGAGTAGACTGGGGCTATATTCCCTGGAGCATCGGAGGCTGAGGGGTGACCTTTATAGAGGTTTATAAAATTATGAGGGGCATAGATAGGATAAATAGACTAGGTATTTTCCCTCGAGCGGGTGCATCCAGAACTAGACAGCATAGATTTAAGATGAGAGGAGAAAAATTTTAAAAGGGATTTTTTCACACAGAGGGTGGTGTGTACATGGAATGAGCTGCCAGAAGAAGTGGTGGAGGCTTATGCAGTTACAACATTTAAAAGGCATTTGGATGGGTATATGAATAGGAAGGGTTTAGGGGGCTATGGGCTAAGTGCTGACAAATCGGACTAGGTTAGGTTAAGATATCTGGTCTGTTTGGACGAGATGGACTGAAGGTTCTGTTTCTGTGCTGTACTCTGTTCTCATTGGAAAGAAGAAGGCTAAGGAGGGATTTGATAGAGACACAGAAGATGATCAGAAGATTAGATAGGGTAGACAGTGAAAGAGATTTTCCTAGGATAATGACGTCAGTTTGTACGAGAGGGCATAACTACAAATTGAGGGGTGATAGGGGTGATAGATTTAAGACAGATGTCCGAGGAAAGTTCTTTACGCAGAGAGTGGTAAGGGCATGGAATGCCCTACCTGCTAATGCAGTCAACTCAGCCACATTAGGGAGATTTAAACAATCCTTAGATAAACACATGGATGACTTTGGGATAGTGTAGGGGGACGAGCTGAGAATAGTTCACAGGTCGGCTCAACATCAAGGACCGAAGGGCCTGTTCTGCACTGTATTGTTCTATGTTCTAAACCTTCTATGAGAAGTGATCATTTCCAAATGGTTGCTTTTCTCTTCCTCTCTGAAATATCAATGTAATAAATTCCCAAAGTTTTTTCTGTAGATTTATGCTAAATTTTCTCACTTTAATGACAAACACAGTGCTGGAAAAAAATCAGAGAGAATATTGACAGTGCTCTGGCTATTCTCTCATGGCAGGAAACATTGGTGGATCAGAGGCATTAGATTCAACTACACCAACTGCTCAAGAAGAAACTGGAGTTGGAACAATGGAGGTTGATTCTCCAGCTGTTCAGCTGCCTCAGTCCTCAAATTGCTCCACTGTTTCAGCTCAAGCTCCATCAACATCTTCCTCGACCACTGACGCCTCTTCCACTTCTGTCCTCTCTTCACCCGATGGTGAACACAAGCGTGCCCCTCAGTCAAGTGACAATCCTCCACAATCAGGTAAGATGATACAAAGCTGTATATCAATTTAAAAAAAAAGCTTATTTTTCCAATACCTTGTTTCATGAAATTCAGGTCTGAGTTAGATTGGCTTCCTTCTTGCCACAACCCAAAAATGAAATGCCTAATAACAATGAAAGTGAAGATGTTCTGATATTTCAAGAGCATTGGCTTCATGTTTATTATGCATGAATGTCTTCCAAATTTTGTTTCTTTGGCACATATTGAAGTGGAAAGGTGTCCTGAAAATTTAATGGGAGATATGCTGAGCCGTGAAATACTGAAACTATTTGTTGTGTAAGTGTATAGGTATAGAGTAAATTTAAACAAAATAAAAGGAGCTCCTGCGTTCTAGTGATGTGAAAGTATAGAAATTTCACATTGATAATCTACTATTGTTTTGTAAATAGTACAATAAAAGAGATGTTATGATTTATAAGTTGTGTATATTATTCCAGCATATCCAATCAATGGTGGAATAATTTATTTGTGACGTCATGTCTGATGCCCAGTTTACTTTCAAATATTTATAACAGAAAATTAAGAAGAAAATTTGGTAAGAATAATTTAAAAATTTTTTGTGATCAGGAATAAAACAGGAATTTGACAGTGATACTAATGCTCTGCTGAAGTTAAATTCAGTACTTTGTCAGTGTGGACTTGTTGGGCCATATGGCCTGTTTGCACACTGTCAGGATTCTATGAACTTTCTTGGAAGAAAAGCTTTTAAGTTATTCCCTAATCTGATTCAAGGCCTGCTGTAGTATGCTATCCATTGTCCAATGTAAGCATGTTGCAACATTACTTAATATTTCTAAACTCAAAACGCTAAAATTATTATTTTTAAGAATGAAACCTGAATGCTGAACTGCAAGTTGATTTGATTTTTGTTGCAATAATTTAACTATTTTTCAAGCCTATTTTCCCAACGCTTTGTTTTCTGTTAGCTTGGAATTTGTATAATGCTTTTGTTGGCATGGGGCACAGATAATCATTTTCCATGATGCAGATTATTTTTGGCATTGTGTGTCTGTGAACTGTACAGAGTATGTCAACTAACTAGCTTATTTTAATCACTGAAATATGTGTTGTGTGTGTTTACTTGGTGTGTTTTGTCCCATACAGTGTACGTACGATGTTTTCTAATTCCTCATTACGTATTTCTAAATATGTAATGAGGATTTTCAAAAAAACTTTGTTGCAGCAAATACAAGTAACTATTACCTCATTGTGTTGAATTAGTACAATCGAAAGTACCAACTGGAATGAGTATGGCACTTGTTTGAACCCCCTCCTCTCCATAATTTATTAAATGCATCTGTCATCATTTGAGTGCAGAAAGTTGGCTGGATGTATCATTTTGAAATTTTCCACAACAAAACAAAAACAGAACAAACTACAGAAAAATTAGCTCATCATAATGAATGAGTCATCAAAACCTGCATTCTGTAAAACTTCTCTTGGAACCTAAAGCCTGTTGAAGACACCTGAACACCAATGTTGTAAATACAAAAGAAGTTAGGTGAATAGAAATAATTCACTATAGTTTTGGAATCTGGTTACTTAATCAATAAAAGTATTTCCAAAGTTGTGGAAACTGCAAATGCATTAGCCATGGATTTAAATTCAGATGTACCTATAATTCCATTATGTAAAAAAGGGGAAGAAAAACAACCGGAACTTCCAACTGTCAGATTAACAATTGAATTGGTTATTGATGTCTATGATTCGAGTCAGAGTAACTAAGCATTTTGACAGCTCTGACTCCAGGAGAGAGCATGGATTTTTGAAGGTTATGTCATATATCACTAATTTAGTTAGTAACTTCAAAAACTAGAATGGTATTCTCTCTGGAATCTTAGTCTTTTTGTGAGGTTTTACTTGGGTGATTATTACCAAAATGGAGAATCTGTGTAATTGTATTCAGAAATATTTTTGGTTTACTGGTAATCTAGAGACTTGGGTTAATAAACACATTTTAAAATTCAAATCCCGTGTGGTGAATTTAAATTTAATTAATTAAATAAAACTAGAATAAAAATCTAGTATCAATAATGGTGACTACAAAACTACTGGAATTTCATTTAAAGACCCATCTTGATTCATTAATGCCCTTAGGAAGAAAATTGACCTCCTTGCCTCATTTGGCCTATGACTCCAGATCCAAAGAAATGGATAACTCTTAGCTGGTTATTTTACGGAATAGTTATGTTCTTTCAAGAGCAGCAATGATATACTTGTCAACCACATCCTGTGACAAAATAACTAAAAGTAGGAGGTAATCTTGCAACACCGACCATGGCTTGGTTTGGAGATGAATGCTGAGAAAAGAAGAGTTTTCTGATTTTAGAGGAGGTAAGAATTGAATAAACAGCCCCATTCTTGAAAGATGAGGGAGCCAAACACATTCATGCTAAAGACCAAGCTGAAAAATTTGCATCCGTCATCAGCCAGAGGTGCTGAGTGGATGATTCATCTCTACCTCATTCTGAGCAAATCCAGTTTCTCCACGTGCTAACAAGAAATAGCTGAAGATGCCCTGACAGCATTTTGGCTGTTACGCTGAAGATTTGTGCTCGAAAGCCAAGCTGTTCCAGTACAGCTACAACACCAGCATTTATCTGATATTGCATGGGTATGACCTGTCCAAAAAACAATGTCACTTCTCAATTACCAGCAAGGTGAAGAAAGGAGTCATCAGCTGTGCTACCAAACAGCACTTACATAGGAACAACCTGCTCACTGATGCTCATTTTAGGATTTGCAAGGCTACCTGACTCCTAACTTTATTAAAGCCTTGGTTCAGACTTCAGAGATGAGGTGAGATTGACTGCCCTTGACTTCAAGGCAGCCTTCGACAGGATGCAGCATCAAACAGCCCCAGTGAAACTGTAGTTGCAGCGAATCAAGAGGAAGTCTCCAGTGTTTGGAGTAAAGCCACACACAAAAGAAGTTAACTGTGGTAATTGGAACTGAACCATCTCTGCTGCAGAAGTTCTTCAGGGTAGTATCTAGGCTTCATCAATGACCTTTTCTCCATCTTAGAATCAGAAATGAGGAAGATGGCTGATTACTGCACAGTGGTCCGCAACATGTGTGACCCCTTGCGTACTGAAGCAGTCCATGTCCAAATGCAGCAGGATCTGGACAACATCCAGACCTGACTGATAAGTGACATTCAAATTACACTAGTGCAAGGCATCTCAGTCAGCTCAAACAAGAAAGAATCTAAGTGCCATCTCTTGATATTGAATGACATTGCCATTGCTGAATCCCCCAATATCAACATCCTTCAGGCTACTATTGACCAGAAACTAAGATGGCAGCCATATAAATACTATGGTTGAAAGAGCACATCAGAGACTGGGAATTCTTCAGTGATTAACTTGCTCACAGTCTCTCAAATGTTTGTCCTCCAACCATAAGGCACAAGACAGGAATATGATGGACAATACTTGCCGAGATGAATGCAGCATCAACAACACTCATCCACGTAATTGGTACCCTAACCACCACTTTCAATGTTCATTTCCTTCACAACTAATGTAGAATGAGACCACCAAGAATGATCATCAAGATGAACTGCAATAATACACTAAAGCTTCTTCGACAGCACCTTCCAACCCACGGTCTCCACGACATTTCAGGCTAAGGACAGCTAATGTATGGGCCTAGCACAATCTGCAAATTCCTATTCAAGTTACACATATTTCTGATTTTGAAATATATTACATTTCCTTCACTATTACTTGATAACAATCCTGAAATCCTGATCTTAACAACACTGAGTGTTCCTATGCCCAAACACCTACCGTGCTTCATGAGGCAGTTCACTACCTCCTGCAGGGTATTTAAGGATGGGTAATAAAATGGCCACATTCTGTACATATGCAGAAAGGGCCAGTGATGCCAGTAGGGAGTGATGTACTGTTTGTGCACATGCCCATTGCTCCATCTACTGGTGGTCTCTAAATACATTATTTACAGAAGAGCTCTCAGTTTTTGAACACTATTTATATTAATGGCTTGAATGAAAGAGTAAACTTGTTTATCCAAGTCAAAGTTCTAATAAATTAGAAGCCAGAATGAGTTATATGGATGGTAGCAAAATTGCAAAAGTTTTAAACCAGTCAACCTGATGGGTAAAATTATAACATGAAGAACAAATTCAGGTTGAAGATAGACAACTTAGCATATTTTCTTAACCGTGGGAGGCTAGGAACTGGGGTAGAATCTAGTACACAAATCACTGACAGTTGTTGTTTCACTTTGAGTTCTGAGCGTTCAAGTGCTGCTTAGCTGTACAATTCCTTTGTGAAATTCCATCTGCAATAATAATTTTAGGCAATAGTGCATCAGGAAAGATGTATTAGGCTTGGAAGGAAAATAATGCAGATTTACCAGAGTAATGCCAATTGTTACAACACAGGTAAACCCTCCTGCTTAATTTAAACTAGCAACACAGAAGAGATTTATCCCATGCAGTAATCTGTGAAAATCCGAGAGGCCAAGAACTATTTAAAGTGAAAATGAACAACTTTATTTCTTAAAGGATAACAGAAAATAATTAATACACAACTATTTACAACTCTTTCCTCTAACCTATCTCTTACTTTCCCTTCTATCATACTAGTCCGATAAAACCCTCGATTAAGATTTACTGAAAAAGTCAAATTTCAAAATCAGCCAGCGGTCGAATCTTCTCTTTAGATCTACCTCTGTAGATTTGCCCTCCAGGTTGGTGTTGATGTTTTTCTCTGTGCAAACTCCTTCTCTAGTCAGGTACTAAGAGTTCTGACTAGCAGCCTACACCTGTTGGTCTTTTGGCAGCTCTCTCCCAAATGTTCAATTTTTCCTAGTCTTATACCCCCAAAGCATCAGATTGTGTCATTGGCTTTTAATATTGTCAATATACCAAATTCAAACTTGATTGGAGTTTGGTATTTTTTGGGGGTATAATTTAAACTGATTCAAATTTGTTTTTGCCTCCAGGCAACCAGATACTCTTGCTGCTGGACCGCATGTTACAGTGTATCTTATTCAGAATACTTGGTGCTGTCAGGTAGTTCTGCTAGTGTTTAACTCTCTTAAAGATACAGTACACCTACATCTTCATAACACAATCCTCAAAAGTGTCAAAATCCGATTGTGTATCCTACAGAATACAACACAAGTGTAGGCCACTTGACCCAACAGTCCAGGCCCATGTTTATACTCCACTTGAGCCTTCTCCCAACTTTCCTGATCTAATCCTGTCATTGTAACCCTATTTTCCTTCTCCCTCATATGTTTTCCCCTTAAATATGTCTATTATTCACTTCAAATATTCCTTGTGGTAATGATTTCCTCATTCTCACCACTCTGGGTGAAAAGGTTTCTTCTGAATTTCCTGTTGGAATACTTAGGGCTGTCTTTTATTGATGTCATCTGGTTGTGCTGTTCCTGACAAGGGGAAGCATTTTCCGTTTTAAAGACCTTTACAAGGTAATCTCTCATCTCCCTTTTTTAAAAAAAAATGTGTTCAAATCATTCATCCCTACCTGAAATGTATGCCTTAGTACTTCTGATATAATCCTTGCACAACTTCTCTGCACCCTCTCGTGTCTCTATATCCTTTTTAAAATATGACGACCAGAACTGCAAGAACTACTCTAACCTAAATTTAACAGAGGTTAGCTTAATTTCCTTATTTTGCAGTCTATCCCTAATAAAGCTAAGTTTTTTTTTTGTTCGCCATTTCCTTATCAGCCTGAGCCACAATTTGTGGTGATTTGTATATTTGTACATCAAATCTTTTTCTCTGTCCCAATCATACTCTCCCTTCCATGCAATAAGTCACCTTCTTAATGTTGCTCCTTTTTTGTACTAATGGGTGTGATTTTGCATTTTTGTGACTGAGTGTGGAGCTTCGTGTGTTAAGTGGCAACAAATGTCTTCACTGCTGAGATAACTTGAACCTTTCACAATGCCAGTCTGCTTGTTAAGAGCTGGTAGCTAGAGCTTAGATGAGTTTCTTGACCTGTGGCAGGCTCAACACTGATCTCTCCAGTTGCCAGAAGCTGCAAGTGATATTAAATATTTCTTTCCTCTCTCTTTTGCTACTGTTGTATTATCCTGTTGCTCCCTAAATTGTTCTAAACCTATCCCTTTCATTCCCCTTCATTTGATGCACTAAAAAATACTTTATTTTTTTGTTATGTCACAGAGGACGGTTTGTTTGAATGTGGTCTGTGTTCCCTTTAGACAGTAAAATTGATAAATGATCTGTTTAGAGTACTGAAATTATTTTTTAAAATTAGTAGTTAATCATATTTATCCTAATTTCTATAGAGCAACAGGAAAGAAAAATCTTAAAATTAGAATCGGGACAGTAGTGAAACTAAAAAGCAGCATTCATTTAAATGTTGAATTCTTCCAGTAAAAGTTGTGCCTGCTTGGCCAAATTTAAGTTTAAAAACTAGGATCAAGAGATATGAGTAAATAGTATTGAACAAAAGTATTTAAATGGAATTGAGATATATTTTGGCTATGATTTACTTGAATGGAAGAGAGGCTTTAGGAGCTTATTCCTTTGACAATATTCCCCCTCCCCAACAAGAACCCGAACAATCAATCTAAGCAGATTTCCCTGGGATATGGCAGTGCTTTTTCCTTTCCATGCCGTCTGAAATGTCCTTTTCAGATGGGACATTAACAACAAAAATGACAGCATACCTAACCTGCCTCGGATTACTACTGAACGACATAAGGAGATATTTGAATAAGTGACCAAAAATAGGTCAAAGTGCTAGATTTCAGGCAATATTGTATAACTGGAGTATTTTTTGAATTTAGGGCCTAAGTAGCTTTCAGTAGTGAAATAAATAAAAATTTTGATTGCATTAGAGATCAGAATTGGTGAATAACAAAAACTTGGAGATTTTTGAGCCAGAGGAAGTTATAGAATTCAAGAAGGTTAGCTTCTGGAAGGATTTAAAAACAAAGATGAATTTTAAAATTGACGTGTTACGTGTCTAGGAGCCATTGTAACACATCAAATACAGATGAGAAGTGTGGATTCCTTTTTAATCAACTTGTTCAAACATGCTATGACACGCCTGTGGAGCAGGTGCAACTTGAATTCATGCTTCCTGCTCAGAGGTAGGGATACTACCACTGGGCTACAACAGCCCCACTGAGAAGTGTGGATCGAATTGAATGATATGGAATACAGGTAGTATAATTTTGGATGTGTTCAAGCTTGCGAGGAGAATCCTGACTGGGAAATCATTGTAATAGTTGAGACTTGTGGTAATAAAGTTGTAGATGATCTGAAGTAGGGAAGATTTTTGCACTGGTACAAAGATGGAATTAGGTGGCCTTGGTGATCAAATGGGTATGGGATTGCATTGTCAGATGGTGCACTGTTGTTATAAGCCATCTAGTTCTGGTTCAGCCTCAGCCATTGGTTAGGAACAGAGTTGGGAAATTTCTGCTCATCTAATACTAAATCTCAGTCAAGCTAATCAAAATATGGGGCAGCGTATTGGTTGAAAGAAGTGACTGTAATATAGAACTAATTGGCATCAGAATGCATGTAGAGTCCTTTTATCCAAAAAAAAAGTTAATCGTTAATATCAGGAAGTGTGACCACTGATACTTGATTGAATTCCTGTTTGAGAACAATTCATTAATTTCATACTAGACATCACTGGGCTCATTAAACTCAGTTGGCTAGATGACTAGAGTTTGATGCAAAATGTAGCCAACAGCACATGTCTAATCCTCGTACCAGTTGAGAGAGTTCATGGAAGCCTGCCTCCCCACCTTACCCTATACTTTAAAATGGATACTCCGAGGCAATACATAACCGATTGTCTCTCTAATGGGGAGAGATGTCTGTGGTTCCTTACATACATATTAGACACCACCAGGTATCTAAGTAGTTCATTCTCTGGCTTAAATCTTTCTTCTGTCAAGTCCTGTGTCTAATTTCTGGCCATAATTTTGTCAACATTTATATATGAAATTGCGCTGAGATTGGCAGTCAGAAATAATACCCAAACAAGAAATGCAAATAAGGAAGGCAACATTATGTGAAATCTGCTAGTTACTAGAAAATTGTTTCTCTTTCTGCAGGTCCATCCCCTACTATGTGCATATTGGCTGGAAATCTGGTTAAATTGTTATTTGACAGCATGCATGTTACTGTTTTCCTAAATCATAGACCATCACTTTTACTCACTTTTGCTCACTTTAGAGGGGACAGTGGTGATCTTTCTGATCTTTTGTCTTTTGATTATAAATGTTTAAATATCAATGAACTTCTATTTTCCTTATTTTTGACACTTTCTTGCATCTGACTTTCCTTTTTGCTTTTGTCATTAACTATTTCTGTCTGTGTCAGAATTAAGAGCTCAGTCCAGTCGACCATCTGGGGTAAGTTTAGTCAGTAAACGTCTACAGCAACTGAGACTTTTGAAGGCAGAACAACAGAAACAGCAAGATCTGGCAAAGAAGTCTTCTTCATCACAGCCTGCCTCTGACCATTTCACCAATGAAGGCTCCTCAATGAATCCTAATATTTCAGGTTGCTGTTTGCTTTAAACTCTATCCTAGAAACTAGATATGGTTTTTCCATTTATTAATTTTGCTCCATACATACAAGTTAATTAAGGTGGTTCTATAGAATTGCCAATGTGCTGAACCTTTTAATAATATATTAACCAAAAATGGACAAATCTGGAAGTTATCATTAACTCCTAGATAACAAGCATGTTGCATTTTTACATACCTAAAATTTACCAGTGTTATTATGTTGCAAGTAAATTCAAATTTCCATATTTCTTAAACATTGTACAATGAAATTATTCGTACCACCTAGTAACAAGTAAAAAATATTTTTTCTATGATTTTATTTTAAATTGTTAAGCTATTGGAAATGGGTTGAAACTAAAACAGCATTTTGGAGTGATGACATTACAAGAATAAGGGTTTTTTGGTAAATGGGTAGATTTACTTTTGGGACTATAAATACTGGAGTCAATATAAATAATTAACAATTTGTAAGATTTTAATGCGCAGAAATTCCACTTTCTTTATCTAAACTATGTGACCTCTTGTGCTTAGTCTGCTTTCCTATGTATAGCACTAGGAAATTGATAAAACAATTGAATCTTTAAATAATATAGTGAAACATTTTCAGCATAAAATTTATCCCAATGTAGAGAATTTGGATGCATTAGCATCTGTTGACGAAAGATTCTTTGACATTATAATGTCAAATTTACATGTAGTGTTCTGTTTAATTTCCAGATAGGAGTACTACAAGGTGAAAGGTGAACATTCCAGGAGTGGTATGAGGGAGGTTTAAATGATTTTAATGGCTGGGTCTCAATAGCTTATTGCGAGCATATGCCAACTCCCTAAAGTAAATGGCCAGTGTTATCAGGAAGTAGCTGTCCAGCTATTAAAATAGGCCAAAGCAGGGCACTGTCATCTTCATGGGGGATCAGTCCCTGGCACTAGATACATGAAGGGGTTTCCAATTCAGGATGGCATTTGGAGCCACAAGGCCATCTACATGACGAGCTCACAGGACCACCCACAGGAATTCTGGAGGCACTTCAGACTCAAAGGAAACTCAAACAGGAGTAAAATATGTGCCTTCCTGGGCCTCCTGAAGCCCCTGGTTGTTCTTCCCATTAAGAGTTTTCTGGCAGGGAACTGCACCCTTGCTTAGGCCTTAGGTTAAAATATCAGCATGAAGAGTGGATAACTGCCCTGCTGTATTTTAACTCTTCTGCACAGATAAAAACTAAATTAATTCTATATTGATGTAAATCTAGAATGAAAGTAATAGTAAAGCAAACCCATGTAAATATGGCTCTGCCATATCTTCTAAAGTGCATCAAAGTTGGTGATCTAATGTTCTGGCTCCATTGCGCTCACTATCATTCAAACAATCCTTTAGCTGATTTTGAGCACATGTCTGACCATTTTGGGTCAATAAGCTTGTTTTGGTTAGCAGGTTAGTATGCAGCTGACCTATAGTCTTTATAGGTACAGTGTTCTCTTGTTCTCTGAAGTGGATAGAAACAAAGCTGACATTTTAATGATGTCTTGTACCTTCTCAAATAATCTACAGGCAGTGAATTATTGTTGAAGTACAGTAGCTGTTGCAATGTACATGGCCCAGTTCGCACCGTAATATAATTGAAGATTGTGCTCTGAAATGTGTCATTGAGTAAACATTCTTCTGATTTAGATGAAACTTCTATCTTTGAAACCAGACTGACCTGGAATGCGTACATACCTATCTGTTCTATAGAGATGTTCCAATTTGAGAAGGACATTGAACTTCCCCTTTACTCTGATTAATTTAATTACTAAAGCTTTATTTGAAGTCTTTTTTTTGTCAGCTAGCTAGCCAAAGTAGTGATGTAGACAAAGGAAAATTTCTCTTTTGATTCTGCAATGATACTGGACATGATGACATTACCCTTCTACACCTTAGAAAGAGATCTATACTGGTGTGTAGTGCAGTATTGAGGGACGTTTTATATTTGCTCAGAAGCTCCTCTCATCTGATCAGATGGATGTTAAGGATGATAAAACGTAGCACATAGAACAGTACAGCACAGAACAGGCCCTTTGGCCCTCAAAGTTGGTCTGACCTTTTATCCTACTCTAAGATCGAACTAACCTACATGCCCTTCATTTTACTATCATCCATGTGCCCATCCAAGAGTCGCTTAAATGTCCCTAATATATCTCACGATACTACCACTGCTGGCATGCATTCCACACACCCACCACTCTGTGTGAAGAATCGACCTCTGACATCTTCCCACACCTTCCTCCAATTACCTTAAAAATTTGCCCCTTCGTGATAGCCATCTCTGCGTTGGGAAAAAGTCTCTGACTATTCACTCTATCTATACCTCCCATCATCATATACACCTCTAACAAGTTGCCTGTCACCCTTCTTCGCTCCAATGAAAAAAGCCTTAGCTCCCTCACCCTTTCTTCATAAGACGTGCCCTCCAATCCAGACAGCATCCTGGAAAATCTCCTCTGTATCCTCTCTAAAGCTTCCACATCCTTCCCCCAGTGAGGCATCTAGAACTGAATACAATATTCAAAGTGTGGTCTAACCAGGGTTTTATAGAGCTGCAGTATAACCTCGCGGCTCTTAAACTCAATCCCTCACCCCATACCCCTTCTTAACAACCTTGTCAACTTGGGTGGCAACTTTGAGGGGTCTATGGATCCCTTTGTTACTCCACACTGCCAAGAATCCTGCCTTTAACTCTGTATTCTGCATTCATCTTCAACCTTCCAAAAGTAATCACTTCACACTTTTCTAGGTTGAATTCCATCTGCCACTTCTCAGCCCAGTTCTGTGTCCTGTCAATGTCCTGTTGCAACCTACATCAGTCTTCCACACTATCCACCACTCCACCAACCAACAGCAAACTTACTAACAAACCCTTCCACTTCCTCCTCCAAGTCAATTATAACAATCATAAAGAGCAGAGATCCCAGAATGGATTCTCTGCAGAATGCCACTGGTCACCGAGCTCCAGGCTAAATACTTTCCATCTACTACCACCATCTGTCTTCAATGGGCCAGCTAATTCTGTGTCCAGCCAGACAGGTTTCCCTGTATCTCATGCTTCCTTACTTTCTGAATGAGCCTACCATGGGGAACCTTATCAAGCGTCTTGCTAAAATCCATGTACATCACATCCACTGTTCGACCACTGTTTTATCACATCCTTGAAAGAATTCACTAACGCTTGTGAGGCATGACCTGCCCATCACAAAATTATGCTGTCTATCTCCCATCAAACTATGGTTTTCCATGTAATCATAAATCCTGTCTCTCAGAATCCTCTCCAATAATTTGCCCATCACAGACTAAAGCTAACTGACCTATAATTCCCTGGGTTATCCCTATTCCCGTTGTTAAATGAGGGAATAACGTTTGCCACCCTCCAATCATCTGCACTAGTCCAGTGGACAATGAGGATCATTGCAAAATTCTTCGCCAAAGGTGCAGCAATCTCTTCCCTCGCTTCCTGTAGTAACCTTGGGTATATCCCGTCTGGCCCAGGGGACTTATCTATCCTTTTGTGTTTCAAAATTTTCAGCTCATCCTCCTTATTAACATCAACCTGTTGAAATATATGTCACGGTCCCTCTCAGTCGTGAATACTAAAGCATTCATTAAGGATTTTCCCTACCTCTTCTGACTCCAGGCACAAGTTCCCTCTACTATCCCTGATTGGTCCTATCCTTACTCTGGCCATCCTCTTGTTCCTCACATGCCTTATGGTTTTCATTCAGCCTCCCCACTAAAGCTTTGTTGTGCCCCCTTCTGGCTGTTCTAAGTCCATTCTTCATTTCTTTCCTGACTACCTTGTAACTCTCTTTAGCCCTGTCTGATCATTGCCTCCTCAACCTTAAGTAAACTTACTTCTTCCTCTTGATTAGATGTTCCACATCCCTTGTCACCCAAGATTCCTTCACCCTACCATCCCTTCCTTGCTCAGTGGGACATACCTTTCCAGCAGTATTAGCAAGTGCTCCCTAAACAGCCTCCACATTTCTGTCATGCATTTTCTTGAGAATACCTGTTCATAATTTAGGCACCCCAGTTCCTGCCTAATAGCATTGTAATTCACCTTCCCTCAATTAAATACTTTTCCATACCATCTGCTCCTATCCCTGTCCGTGAAGGTCAGGGGGCTGCAATCACTATGACTGAAATGTTCTCCCACTGAGAGATCTGATACCCGCCCTGGTTTGTTGCCTAGCACCAATCCAATATGGCCTCCCCTCTAGTTAGCCTATCTACATATTGAATCAGGATTCCTTTCTGGATGCATCTGACAAAATCTGCTCCGTTCAAAATATTTGATCTAAGGAGTTTCCAGTCAATATTAGGGAAGTTGAGTCGCCAATGACAACAACCCTCTTACTTCTGCACCTTTCCAGAATCTGCCTCCCATTCTGCTCCTCCATGTCTCTGTTGATATTGTGGGGCCTGTAGAGGGAAGAAGAGCAGCCAGAAGTCGTGGTACACATTGGTACCAATGACCTAGATAGGAAAAGGGATGAATTGAAAAGAGAACACAGGGAGTTAGGCTAGAAGCTAAAAGTTACTGCTCCTTTTGTGTTTCTGACTTCCACTTATACGGATTCTGTAGATAAAACTCTCCTTGTTGACCTCCCTTTCTGCTGCTGTGGTATTCTCCCTGATTAACAATGCCATCTCTCCACATTCCTGATACTTCTTGCGTTAAAATAGACACACTTCAACACACTGGCTACAACTTTGCTCTATCAACTGTCTATCCCTCCTCATAGACTCTCTGTACGCCGTATCTGGCTGTTCATGAGCTATTCCATTCTCTGATCCATAACACCAGTTCCCATCCCTCTGCCAAACTAGTTCAAACCCCCACAAAGAGCTCTAGTACACGTCCCGCCCAGGATATTGGTGCTTCTCCCGTTCAGGTGCAACCCCTCCTTCTTGTACAGGTCCCACTTCCCCCAGAAGGTATCCCAATGATCCACATATCTGATGCTCTCTCTCCTAAACCTATCCTGCAGCAACATGTTCATCTGCACTCGCTCTCTGTTCTTAGCCTCACCAGCCCGTGGCACCAGTAGCAATCCTGAAATTACTACTCTGCTCGTCCTGTCTTTTAGCTTCTAGCCTAACTCCCTGTGTTCTCTTTTCAGGTCATCCCTTTTCCTATCTAGGTCATTGGTACCAATGTGTACCATGACTTCTGGCTGCTCTTCCTCCCCCTTAAGAATTCTGTAGAGTCAATCTGAGACATCCATGACCCTGGCATTTGGGAGGCAACATACCATCCAGGAGTCCCAATCACGAGCACAGAATCTCCTGTCTGTTCCCCTCATTCACCAGCTGATTAATAAAGAGCTTGAGAACTCAAATCAGAAAATTATACTTTGGAAAACCTTTGGCTGTTACCTGAGTTATTTTACCTCATAGTATCATAATATGGATGCTGCAGGTGAACTTCATGATCTTGGGCTGGAGCAACACTCAGCTGGGGAGATTTCATCCAATAGTGCCCCTTTGCTGGAAAGGGAAAGTCAGTCAGGGATTGGCTTCTGATTGCTATCCATGGAAGCGTGAAGTATTTGGTTGAATGGGATATTATCAGTTTGTAATGCCTGACACAAATGTGTGTACGTAACCTTCATTGTCTAACCTCACAGCTATAAGCTAAGTTGAAGAATAGTCAGCCTAAGTAAAGGCACTGGTGAGCACTTGGGCCTCATGGACGACTTTTATAAGTTGGTGGCTTTCAGGGAACATGGAAAAGGGGACATAAAGGTTTTGAATCACTGTATTCCACTTTATTATGATACTTTATTCAGAAAACCTTTGGCTGAGGACTTAAACTGTGTGCACAGATTCCTAGCCTATAAACCAGGTACCTGCGAAATAAAATTGGCTATTGGTACCGTTGCTCAATCAGGATATAAGAGGTAGTTAGTTAATTCATATTTTGACCAAGGTTAGCTAAGGAATAAGACTAAGGAATACTGTAGTAAGGGTTTTGGGAACCACAGTTTGAAACTGAAGTAGAGATGTTAGGTAATTGGCAAATGTTTTTCATGCAATTTAAATAAGCAATCCATCATATCATCATTGCACCAGTTTTTGAAAAATTGCTGATAAATTTGAATTATTTGAACTACTATACATATTCGAGTAATAGTGAAAATGTTGACCCCAAATAGTATAAATAAGATACTCTGTTATTATGATTATAATATCAGGGAAATTATATCATCAATACTAGTAGATTATCTAGACTTTTAGTCGTAATATTCTCTGGTAGAACATTCTGTATTCCATCTTGTAAAAATACTTGACCTGAGTGATGAGAACACTAGCAAAACAATAGGTGCTACTAATAGTGTTCTAAGTTGGGAGCTGTTTCCACCAGTCCTGCCCTCATTTTATTTTCTTGATATTATGGCTTTATCTGCCAATTAATTTCGATTGTGTACTGTTACAATCCTTGCTGCTAACATCCCTAACCAAGTCTGATCCCTGACTGAAATCTGACTTAATAGTTCTTTTTTTTGTTGTTTTTAACAAGGTAATCTTTAATTAATACACAAGCACAAAATACTGCCATTCCAGTTTAACAATAAAACTGTTTATTCTGTTTCTTCTATTATATGGAAGAAACAGAATAAACAAAGGTATTTGCATATAGCACAAATTTAAAGATTTAAAAATTCATGGTTCAGTTCCATTAATCCCAACAGAACACCTTTACAGTACTCTCACCAGAGTCTCTCATATAGGGTTTATTTTCACAAATATTTCACTTATTAAAACTGAACTTCATCCTTGAATCTTCATGCAACTGAGGTTATTCTTTCTTGGCTTCAAATAACTCCTTCCAGATTGAAGGTTCCAGACAAGAAGTTTTGATTAAAAACTAGGCTGTTTAGTTTGAAGTAAGCTATGTTTAAACAGTTCTAACCCATCACGTTTTGTTGACCAACTGGTTTTTATCCAGCTTTAGCCAAGTCTTCTGAAAAACTGTCAAACTAAAACCTGAAAGCTTTCTTTTTCATGTTACTAGCATTTGCTCTATTCAAAAGAAAAAGAAATCTATCTCTAACCTTCTAAACTGAATGCATTATGCAGAACAGTTTACTTTGGGACAGCTTTTACCATCAAACAATGAAAACAAATTCACATTAGCCCTCAAGAACTATCTCTCTCTGTTGTTTTTAAAAATAAATCCCCATGGCTATCAGAAATGCTTACAAGCTGATAAATAAACCCAGTCAGAGATGCAAACAAAACCCTGCATGCCAGTAGTTCAAATCCCAACTCTAAAGCATATGCATGAATGTGATGGAATATAAGCCCATGTGTGTATGAGAGAGGGTCCATGTGAGTATGTAAGAGTGTGTGTGTGTGAGAGTGTATAGTGTAGTGGGCTCACCTGTAGTGTGACAGGAACCCAAGGTCCTAGTTGAGGCTATCCTCATGGGTACCGAACTTGGCGATCAGCCTCTGCAATCTAGGTTTGTTAAGTATTTTGCATCAGTGTATTACACTATGTTCTTTTGCTATAAATTGTGTGTTCTATGATCCTACTCCATTAGCTACCTGATGAAGGAGCAGTGCTCCGAAAGCTTGTACTTCCAAATAAACCTGTTGGACTATAACCTGGTGTTGTGATATTTAACTTTGTCCACCCCAGTCCAACACCCGCACCTCCATATCATGGTTACTTGTATAAGTCATCCCCATTTTGTCAAAAATTGTGGTCTAAAGTACTGGACTTTTACACGAGTGATTACAGAAGTTACCTGGGCCATTGTCTTAACTTTGTCAGGTATTGGCTCTCACCTATAAACGCTGTTGTTATCTCTGAATTGGACTGAATGCCAAAGAGTCTAAGTCCATTCCTCTTGTTATGCCTATATTCATAAGTGGCAACAAACTTAACTTTGTGTCCTTCTGTTTAATTTGACACTCTTCGTGTGGTGATAAGATTACCGGACTACACTTTCAATGTAATCCTAGTTTACAATTACCTTTCCATTTGTAATTTATCCTGCTGTTTTCTTCATTCATGTGATTCCCTATACCACCACTTAATCACTGTGCTGTGGTACTGCTCAAGGTTATGTTCAATGAATGATAAATTCCTTCAAGCTTAATTTTAGACCAATTCCACCATGTGTGTGCTGCCTGTGAGGCTGAACTGCTGATCTGTTCATCTCTATACTGGGTCTTAGCATTCTACTGTGTTCTTGCTGTGAATGATCTTCACTATCACTTACTCTTCTTATTACTGCTCTAAAATGAAAACAATATGTTGTTTGCAAGTGGTGTGTAATGTTTGAAATGTGTGTAATAGAGAAATCTGAGAGGAAGCCTTAGACAGATGCACTGGAGGTACCATTTTCATATTGAAAATCTGATTTCTTAATTAATGGACCCACTCAATTGCTCTTTCACAGAGCAAACCAATTAAGATTCCAACATCTCGAAAGGCATCCGGCTAAGGAGAAAGCACTGGATACTCTGGGTAGTGTTTCAGCATCAGCAGGAACATAGTCAATTGCCCCTTGCACTTGACCCTCCAAAGAAGTAAATCATGGAGTGGCATAAGATGTCCCTATGCTGCTCTTAAACCTAATAACAAAGTAGTGCAGCTGATGGTGAGTGAAATGCTGAACAGGTTACTGATTTTCAAGTAGTGAAACCTTCTCTGAGGCATTGTTTTAACTGCAGCCTCTCGTTTGGCATAAATGGAGCTGTTCAGACTGAAGCCTTCACATATTGTAAGGATCGCTGAAGAGGGGGAATGATAGCGTAGTGATATTACTGAAAAATTATTATTGAGAAACTCATGTAATGTTGTGGGGACTCTGGTTCAAATCCCAACATGGTAGGTGGTGGGAGTTTAGTTCAATTCATAATTGGAATTAAGAGTTTAATGACCATGAAACCACTGCCAATTGTCAGAAAGTTCACATATCTATCAGGGAAGGAAATATAGCATCCTTATTTGCTCTGGTCTATATGTGACTCCAGACACCAGCATGTGCAGTTAGTTCTCACCTGCCCTCTGAAATGGTCTAGCAAGTCACTTGACATCTGGCATCGACCACTGGAAACAAGAACAGCAAAAGAAAAAGCCCTGTTGACCCGGCAAAATCTTCCCTACTACCAGTTAGGGCTGGTGCCTACATTAGTAGAGCTATTTCACAGTCGAGCAACATGCTGACATAGTCAGAATCACAGAATCATACTTTACAGTCAGTGTCTCAGATATCATACCTAGATATGTCTTGGGCCACTGGCAGGACAGGCCAAGGAAAGGTTGCAGCACAGTGCTTTACAGTTGGGAGGGAGTTGCCCCGATGTTGCCCTCAACATTGACTCTGGACAAGGAAACCTCCTAATTCCAATGTACTATCTTCACTCAGCTGATGACCTTGTACTCCTCCATATTGAACCACATTTGGAGGACGCAATGTGGAGTGCAAGGGTCGACAACTTGTACTGCAGAACTGGCCATACCTTTAAGCAAGGCTTAGTGTTGTGCAATGAGACAGACTTGATAAGGGAGCTTAAGGTGAAGGCACCCTTCGGAAGCAGTGGCCATAATATAATAGAATTTACCCTGCAATTTGAGAGGGAGAAGGTGGAATCAGCTGTAATGGTATTATAGTTGAATAAAGGCAACCGCAGAGGCATGAGGGAGGAGCTAAACAGAATTGACTAGGAGAGGAGCCTTGCAGTAAAGACAGTGAAACAGAATAGTTTCTGGGAGTAATCTGGGAGATATAGTAAAAATTCATCCCAAGGAAAAGGAAACATACGAAAGGGAGGATGAGGCAACCAAGGCTGACCACGTAAGTCAAGCACAGCATAAAAGCAAAAGAGAAAACAAATAATGTGGCAAAGGGGAGTGGGATGCCAGAGGATTGGGAAACCTACAAAAGCCAGCAGAGAACAATGAAGAAAGAAATATGGAGGGAGTAGATTTTTAAAAAAATGCAAGAGTTTCTTTATCTATATAAAGGGCAAAAGAGAGGCAAGAGTGGACATTAGACCACTGGAAAGTGATACTGAAAATGTAGTAATGGGGAACAAAGAAATGGCTGAGGAACTAAACAAGTACTTTGCATCAGTCTTCATGGTGGAAGACACGTAATATCCCAACACTTCAAGTGAGTCGAGAGGCAGAGATGAGTATGGTGGCCATCACCAAGGTTGCTAGGAAAACTGAAAACTCTGAAAGTGGATAAATCATCTGGACTAGATGGGCTACATTCCACAGTTCTGAAGGAGATAGCAGAAGAGATAGTGGAAGCTTATGTAGTAATCCTCCAGGAATCACTGGAGTCAGAGAGGGTTCCAGTGAACTGGAAAATTTCTAATGTAACCCTCCCCATTTATGGAGGAAGTCAGGTAAAAGACAAGAAATTGTCGGTTGATTAGCCTGACCTCAGTCGTTTGTAAGATTTTGGAGTCACTGGTGAAGGAAGAGATCTCTGAATACTTGGAAATACATGGTAAAATAGGGCAAAGTCAGCATGGTTTCATCAAGGTTAGGTCATGCCTGATAATTCTGTTAGAATTCTTTGAGGAGATAATGAGTAGGTTAGACCATGGAGAGCCAATGGACATTATCTATCTGGACTTCCAGAAGGCTTTGATAAGGTGCTGCACAGAAGGTTACGAGGCAATGTACTAGCATGAACAGAAGATCAGCTGTCTGGCAGAAGGAAGCTGGTGACTAGTGGTGTTCCACAAGGGTCAGTGCTGGGACCACAATTTTTCACTTTATACATTAATGATCTGGATGAAGGAACTGAGGGCATCCTGGCTAGGTTTGCAGGTGGTACAAAGATAGGTGGAGGGGCAGGTAATATTGAGGAGAAGGGGAGGCTGCAGAAAGACTTTAGGTTAGGAGAGTGGGCAAGGAAGTGGCAGATGAAATACAATGCCATACAGTTTGGTAGGAAGAATAGAGGAATGGACAGTTTTCTAAATGGGGAGAAAATTCATAAATCTGAAGTGCAAATGGACAAGGGAGTCCTAGTCTAGGTTTCTCTTCAGGTAAACTTGCAGGTTGAGTCAGTAGTTAGGAAGGCAAATATAATATTGTCATTCATCTTGCGAGGACTGGAATATAAAAGCAGGAACATACTTCTGAAGCTTTATAAGGCTCTGGTCAGACACATTTAGAGTATTATGGGCAGTTTTGGGCCCAAACCTCAGGAAGGATGTATTGGCTCTGGAGCTGGTCCAGAGGAGGTTCATGAGAATGATCCCAGGAATGAAAGGCTTAATATGAGGAACAAAGTTAAAAATCACACAACACCAGGGTATAGTCCAACAGGTTTTATTTAAAGGCACTAGCTTTCAGAGCACTGCTGATGAGGAACGTGGGACTATACTCAACGGAGTTTAGCAGGATGGGATGGGGTCTGATTGAAACTTACAGAATACAGAGTGGGCATTGGGAACATGTTTCCTTTGTCAGGGCACAGCATTAGAGTAAAGGGATGACCCTTTAGAATGGAGATAAGGAAAAACTTCATTAGCGAGAGAATGGTGAATCTGTGGAGGCCAGATCATTGAGTGTATTTAAAACAGAGATAGATAAGTTCTTGATTGCCAAGAGGATCAAAGGTTACAGGGAGAAAGCAGGAAAATAGGACTGAAAAACCTATCTGTCATGATTGAATTGTGGAGCAGATGCAATGGGCTGGATGGTTTAATTTCTGCTCCTATATCTTATTTTTTTTTTAATTTCAAAAATATACTTTATTCATATATATTGATCGGTCTCCAATTTCTAATTTCTTCCCTCTCCCCCTTCTGCTTGTAGATGAGGGTGATGATGCCTTTCCTCATGGATTCACTCATCTTATGGTCTTATGACTGATACGTGAACAAAAGAATTGAGTTCCAAAGGTGAAGTGAGAGTCACAGCCCTTGATATCAAGGCCACATTTAACTGAGCGTGGCATCAAGGAGCCCTAGGAAAACAGTAGCCAATGGGAGTCCATGGGATGATTCTTCATTGGTTGGAGTCATACCTGGCACATAGGAAGATGGCTGTGGTTGTGGGTGGTCAGTCGTCTTCGCTCCAGGACATCTCTACAGGATTTTCTTGGTAGTGTCCTAGATTAGATTAGATTACTTACAGTGCAGAAACAGGCCCTTCGGCCCAACAAGTCCACACTGACCCGCTGAAGCACAACCCACCCAGACACGTTCCCTTACATTTACCCCTTCACCTAACACTACGGGCAATTTAGCATGGCCAATTCACCTAAACTGCATGTTTTTGGACTGTGAGAGGAAACCGGAACACCCGGAGGAAACCCACACAGACACGGGGAGAATGTGCAAACTTCACACAGTCACCTAAGGCGGGAATTGAACCCAGGTCTCTGGTGCTGTGAGGCAGCAGTGCTAACCACTAGGCCAAACCGTCTTCAGCTGCTACAACAATGGCCTTCCTCCAGCATAAAGTCACAAATAGAGATGTTCACTGATTGCACAATGTTCAATACTATTCGTGATTCATCAGATAATGAAGCAGTCCATGTCCAAATGCAGCAAGACCTGTTGGCAATATCCAGGCTTGGATTGAACTGTGGCATTTAACATTTGCACCACACAAATGCCAAACAATGACCGTCCCCAATCAGAGAGAATCTAAGTACAGCCCTGTGACATTCAGCGGCTGTACCATCACTGAATCCTCAGCTATCAATATCAAGGGATTACAGTTGACCAGAAACTGACTGGACTCTTTCCTGTGAACACAGTGGCTATAAGAACAGGTCAGGAGTTAGGAATCCTGCAGCATGCAACTCAGCTCTTGACTCCCCAAAGCCTGTCCACAAACTACAAGCCATCAGCCAGGAGTGATATGGAATACTCCTCACTTGCTTGGACAAATACAAGTTCAATAATTCTCAAGAAGCTTGACATCGTCTAAGATACAGCACCCAGCTTAATCGATACGACTTCCATAAGCGTTCAATCACTACACTTAGAGCAGCAGTGTATATCATTGCAGAAATTCACCAAACATCCTTAGAAGGCACCTTCCAAATGCATGACCACTTCCATCCAGAGGAGAAAGTGAGGTCTGCAGATGCTGGAGATCAAAGTTGAAACTTTATTGCTGGAACAGCACAGCAGGTCAGGCAGCATCCAGGGAACAGGAGATTCGACGTTTCGGGCACAGGCCCTTCTTCAGGAATCCATCCAGAGCCAGGATAGCTCAGTCGGTAGAGTATTAGACCTGGTTAGACCACACTTGGTTCAGTTCTGTTCAGTTCTGATTGCCTCATTATTGGAAAGATGTGGAACCTTTAGAAAGGATGCAGAGCAGACTTACCCAGATGCTGTCTGGAATGGAGGACATGCCTTATAAAGAAAGATGAAGGGAGCTAGGCCTTTTCTCATTGGAGCAAAGAAGGATGAGAGGTGACTTGATGGAGGTGTACAAGATGATGACGAGCATAGGTAGAGTGGATAGCCATAGACTTTTTCCCATGGCTGAAATGTCTATTATGAGGAGGCATAATTTTAAGGTAATTGGAGGAAGGTTTTGGGGAAATGTCAGAAGTTACTTCTTTATACAGAGAGTGGTGGGTACGTGCAAAGCACTGCCAGCAGTATAGTAGGGGACATTAGGGATATTTAAGTGACTCTTGGATAGCCACATGGGTGATAGTACAATGAAGGGTATGTAATTTGGTCTGAGGATAAAAGGTTGGCACAATATCGAGGGCCGAAGGGCCTGTACCATGCTGTACTGTTCTATGTTCTATGACAAAGGCACCAGCTACCTGGGGACACCACCTGCAAGTTCCCTTCCAGGCCACTCAACAGCCTGACTTGGAAAGAAATTGTAGTTCCTTCACTGTCTACCTCCATCCCCCACTCCAACCTCTCACCCTCACAACGCGCAGCCCTCCAATCCCGACCTCACCATCAAGCCAGCAGATAAAGGGGGCGCAGTGGTAGTCTGGCGCACTGACCTCTACACCGCTGAAGCCAAATGCCAACTCGAGGACACCTCTTCCTACTGCTCCCTCGACCATGACCCCATCCCCCAACACCAAACCATCATCTCCCAGACAATACAGAACCTCATCACCTCAGGAGATCTCCCACCCACAGCTTCCAACCTCATAGTCCGGGAACCCATCACTGCCCGGTACTACCTCCTTCCCCAGATCCACAAGCCTGACCATTCTGGCTGACCCATTGTGTCAGTATGCTCCTGCCCCACTGAACTCATTTCTACCTACCTCGACACTGCCCTATCCCCCCCTAGTCCAGGAACTCCCCACATACGTTCGAGACACCACCCACGCCCTCCACCTCCTCCAAGACTTCCGTTTCGCCGGCCCCCGCCTCATCTTAACCATGGATACGCAATCCCTCTACACCTCCATCCGCCATGACCAGGGCCTCCAAGCCCTCCATTTTTTCCTCTCCCGACGTCCCCAACAGTACCCTTCCACCGACACTCTCATTCGATTGGCTGAACTGGTCCTCATCTTTAACAATTTCTCCTTCGAATCCTCCCACTTCCTCCAGACCAAAGGGGTAGCCATGGGACCTGCTGTGCTGTTCCAGCAATAAAGTTTCAACTTTGATCTCCAGCATCTGCAGACCTCACTTTCTCCTCGAAGATTTCAACCTACTGCGAATCCTCTTACAAGGATGCCTTCCTTGAAGAAGCTCTCTGCCTCTCTCTACAAAGATTTCAGTGAGTCCCTCTCTCACTGCACACCCCAGGTCATCTCCTCCACC
>NC_057721.1:42140208-42154883 GCF_004010195.1 Chiloscyllium plagiosum | reverse complement strand
ACCAGTTTCCTCATTTCCCCTTCCCCCACCTCACCCCAGTTCTAAACTTCCAGCTCAGCAGTGTCCCCATGACTTGTCCGACCTGCCTATCTTCTTTTCCACCTATCCACTCCACCCTCTTCCTTGACCTATCACCTTCATCGCCTCCCCCACTCATCTATTGTACTCTATGCTACTTTCTCCCCACCCTCCTCTAGCTTATCTCTCCACCCTTCAGGCTCTCTGCCTTTATTCCTGATGAAGGGCTTTGCCCGAAACGTTGGTTTTCCTGCTCCTCGGATGCTGCCTGAACTGCTGTGCTCTTCCAGCACCACTAATCCAGAATCTGGTTTGCAGCATCTGCAGTCATTGTTTTTACCTAGTTCCTTCACTGTCGCTTAGTCAAAATCCTGAAATTCTCTCCCTAATGGCATCATAGGTATATGCGTGGACTGGGGCATTGTGGTGGCACAGTGATGAGCACTGCTGCCTCTCAATACCAGGCACCCAAGTTCAGTTCCAGCTTTGGGTGACTGTGTGGAATTTGCATGTTCTCCCGGTGTGTGTGTAGATTTCCGCCTGGTGATCTGGTTTCTTTCCACAGTCCAAAAAGTGCACCTTAGTGAATTGGCTGTGGTAAATTGTCCCATATTGTCCAGGGATGTGAAGGCCAAATAGATTAGCTATGGTGAATGAGGGGTCTGGGTGGAATGTTCTTCAGAAGGTCGGTCGAGACTCAATGGGTCAAACAGCCCTTTTCTGCACTATAGGGATTCTGTTCTATCAAGTAACTCACCACTACCTTCTCGCCTTATCCATTAGGTTGAATCCAGAGATGAGGGATTTGCCTTATGAACTGAGATTGAGCAGTTTAGGCAAATCCTCTGTGGAGTTCAGAAGAATGAGACTAGATCATATTGAGGTACTTAAGAAGCTAAAGTGGATTAACAATGTAAATGTATATAGGATATTTCATCACATGGGACAATGTAGCATGAGAGTTCATAGTTTTAGGTTAAGGGGTAGCAGATGAGGAGAAATTATTTCTGTGTTGTGAATCTGTGGAATGCATTACCTCAGAATGTGATGGATGCCAGGACACTGAATAAATTTTAAGGCGAAGATAGATTTTTAATTAGTAATAGGTTGAAGACTTATAGATGACAGACGGGAAAGTGAAGCTAAAGCTAAGACAAGATTAGCTGTGATAGTGTTCAATAGTGGAGGAATATCAAGGGGCTGGTTTCTCTACTCCTTATGGTTCTTGCATTCTCAAGGGCAATGAGGGATAGGCAATGATGCCTATGTCCCAGAAGTGACTTTAAAAAAAATCCTCTCCCTTTGCACTCACCTTCTCTAACCCACTAACACAGACATAGCATGGAATTCTAGGCTGTTAGGACAGTCAATGTGCAAAACCACTTCAAATGATGTTTTTAACTCTGAATTGGCTTCATCCCTCAGCCAAAGGGTTTTCCTGTTGCACTCCCAACTGGCTGCTGGGATAACCAGAAGGGGCTAGAATCGAATTAAGATCCCAACCTGGCATCAATTTCCACAATTTGCCTGCCCCCAAGCCCACCTCGAAGAGTTTGAGAAAATTCCACTGCATATCCAAAAGTGATTTAGTTTGAAATAATTGTACAACTTTATTTGGAGTGAATCTAGTATGCTTTACTTTGGACTTACTTCAATCTAATTTGCTTTATCTGTTATGCTCTAGTATTATAAATTTAAATTGTTGATTTAAAAATTGTACCTTGATGTAATTTTGCAGGTGTAGTCATCAGTCTACAAAATGACTGGAGTGAGGGTGGAGGGGGGGGGAAGGCCAACATTTGTTATCAAGTACACAAGCCCAGACTGCACGTTCAGAATAATGAGAAACAATTTCATGTCTGCCTGAAACTTGTGGAGCATTTGTTTGTTCAGACCCAGATTCCAACCAACTATTGAGCAACATTTTAGTCCATTGCCAGATTGGAAAACCTGCCTCTTGGTTTAGGCATCATTTTCATTAAGTGTGAAATCAGTACAAAGTGAAACTGTTTTGCTCATGATATGGTTGTAGTTTCACATCATCCTAAAACTGTTTTCCTGGTTTGCATTCTGCAGAGTTTACAGTTTTGGTTATTAAAATTTATTCTTGAAATGGAATTATTACTAGCAAGGCAAGCCTGTGATTTCTTGCCTCTCACTATTTGGCTTTATTCAACAGAGTGTCTTTTTAGGTCAATTCAAGGGAGTGTACAATAGTCAGCAACGTTAGTGGGGGAGTCAAGCATGAACCAGAAAAATAGCAGCTTTCCTTCCTTAAAGGATATTAGTGAACCAGATTCTTATAAACATTTGATAGCTTCATGGTTTTTTTATTGGTTTTTAGGTGACTTCAAACTGGGATAATTTAACCCTTGTGTTTTAACTCTAATTCCCTGGGTTATAAATCCAGGGCACAAAACTACTATACTTTTATGGTTTCATTGGAAATTCCTAGCAAGAGAGATTACACTATAATTTTACAGGCCTAGAATATCTTATTAATAGAGGGTAATATGTATCAAACAATTTAAGCATCAGCAATGTACATTCAAGTAAAATGAGGTATATAAAACCTCTGAAATTGTGGTAACCCTTGGAACAGACGCATACTATTTTTTAATAGCTTAACTTTTTAATAATCAATGTTAATGAAAGGATTAACAAAAATTTAGTTTCACAGAGCTAATTTATCGGCTAGGTGTGTAAAAAATCATATCATCAGTGCTGGACTAGAGAGAGTCTCACAAACAAATTAAGAATTTAACTCAGTCTTAGTTTTTGCTTGAAGATCTCATCCAATCTTTGGGATAGGGTACCTGCCAAAAACTGGGAAACTTTGAAGGTTTTCTTTTGTTTCTGTTTCAACTGGCAGATGAAAAGACCTGTAGTATGCAAGAATAGGGGATTGCCAAGGATAGTTCTCAGAACATGGTAGGCCTGGGAATTGGGATATTTAATTTGATAATTTGCTGTGAGAGTCCGAAGTAAAATGATTTTAGTTGTTAGAAGAAAAGGTAGAAGTGAACCAAATTGTTTTATCTAAATACACCAGAATGTATGTTCTATCATTTTTTTAATATAGCAAAAGATTAAAATAATCGTATAGCCTCAAATTTAGTTTTTCAGGAGTTTAGATCATTTTGACTGGAGTCAATTTTAAACAAAAGATTTATCAAAATATAGAAAAGAATTGACATATATGCAATCATAGTGGAAGTCAATGCAACCTTTATGGTGAGCAGACTCTTAAGGTGCTTCAGTCCTAATCTTTAGAATCTTTTTTTAAATTCCTATCTTAAATATCTCCTTTTGGAAATGGTGTAGCACGGTGGCTCAGTGGTTAGCAATGCTGCTTCACAGCACCAGGGTCCCAGGTTTGATTCCAGCCTCAGGCAACTGTCTGTGTGGAGTTTGCACATTCTTCCTGTGTCTGCGTGGGTTTTCTCCGGGTGCTCCAGTTTCCTCCCACAGTCGCAAAGATGTGCAGGTTAGGTGAATTGGCCGGGCTAAATTGACCAAAGTGTTAGGTGCATTAGTCAGAGGGAAATGGGTCTGAGTGGGTTGTTCTTTGGAAGGTTGGTGTGGACTGGTTGGGCCGAAGGGCCTGTTTCCACACTGCAGGGAATCTAATCTAATCTAATCTCTTAACAAATCATTTGCCTTCCACTGTGTCAAGCAGATGTCCATTCTTCATATGTGAATCCAGGTGGTGTGATGATACTATGGCTATAAGAGGCGTGTTTTGTTAATTTTAACTTTTTTTATTTATGATGAAAGGTTGAGACAGAGGTGATGGAGTGTCCACTCAAAGCCGATAGTGAAAAGTGCTTGTGAGGCCGTGGAGTGTTTTAAAATTGGAACAATAGAAGCAGCTATTGAATGGGTGGGGGTCAAGCTCCCACAGAACTAGGATTTTTTTAGTTTTAGTTTTCTGCAATTACTGGGTGTTGAAGCTGGATGTGGAAGTTCGTATTCCTCGCTCTGTTACAGCTAAAAGCCGTGTTTTTCTTCCTCCCAACTAGAATTGCATATGAGACCATTACTTTGTTGAATTTGTATTTGCCAAACATGTGTTTATAGGATGTTACTATATTGCAACAGTAATTAATTTATATATTATCTTGTTAAGCATTTTGATAGAGGAATACAATGCCTTACACTTAAAATTTTAAAAAAAGTTTGGGCCTAGAATATCTTCCTAATAAATTTTGAGTGGGTTTGGTCGGTCCATAACAGGTGGCAACAATCCTGTCCCCATTTACACATTTTTCGTTGGCATAACTAGATATCATTAAGGAGCAAAAATCCAATACATTTTTCTTCCTCTCTCCTGTCAGTCATTTTTGATTAGTTATAATGCAGTTAGATGTGCTAGCTGAGCTTGTAACTTAGGTTTCTACTTGGAAGCAGGTTAAATGCAAAATATTCACAGTCGTAAAGCAGCTATTTACATCAAATAGTAGAATCATTTGAAAACTGAAATTTATTGCCCTCGTTGTGAAATTAATTGTTTTACATCTGAGAAAACAAGTAGTTTTGTTGATTCATTGTTCTTGCTTACATTAATTGTTTTAAGCATGAAACCTGCCATATCTCACCAGCTTGCAAAAGTTGTTATTTTTAAGCAAAGGTATTCACAGATTTATGGCTTTTTTTTGCTTTGGGGAAAGATGATCACAAAAGTGCAATTTAATTTTTAAGTTAAATCTAATTTTTGTTTCAGATTCCCCTTCTTCTGTGGTAAACAAACAGCTTGGATCCATGTCACTTGATGAGCAACAGGGTGCGTGCAGTAAGAGATATGTGTACAAGCACATATTTCTTCTTTAACTCCTCCATGATTTCATCTATTGTCTGAAGAATTTTATTTCCTTCCTTTCTTTTTGTTACTAATTTACTAGTTTCAATTGTGGCAAATTTCTGTCACTCTAAACCATTTTATTTAAATGGACATAGAATAAATCTCCCCTTTCAAAATCTTGATTTATTTTTACTTGCTGTCTGATTCAGATATTCTGATATAATTAGACTTTGCTTTAAAATCTACATAGCATTTGCAATCTATATTCCTTCTTATACTTCACTTCTTAAATCTTTTAAAACGTAAGTATATAATTCAAATTTTTGCACATGGTTTTGGTATTATCCCCTAGATTAGTTATAAATTGAATCTGACACAAAGTGATCTACTCTCTGTTGCCCTACTTATGGGTCTTAACTGCAACATTAAGGGTACCTGACCACATCAATGTGATCAGTCCAATGTGTTTTTGGTTAACCAATTAATGCTCATCTTAATGATAACAAATAAAAACTTCATTCTTTTTGTTGAAACTATTTTCCAACTGCAAAACAGGGGCCAATAATGTGCTGGCTATTTAATGTAAATCAACCACTTGTTTTTAAAAAAAAACTTCCTTTTGTTCTATAAAAAACATTTTACTACACTGAAACTTTCTCTCAGCAGACTCTGGGTCTCATTGAAAGTTGGAATCTTGATATATGTATCTTACTAAACATAATATTTTTAAAATATTATCGGTCCAATACTGTGGAAATTGCCCCAATGTACTTTGCATAAGCAAAATCTGACACAAATCAACATCAAGCCAAAAAGGCATATTTTAGGAAGGATAACTTAAAGGTTAGTAAGAGTAGTTTCTTTTTAAAATGAGGTTATTAAAGTAATTTATAATATGGTATATGGGTCTTAGTGCTGATGAGATGCCAGGTACGTAAGTCAGAAGTTCCAATGACTGGTGGACGCTGGAAAGTAACTTGTCCTTTTGACTGCAATCAGTGGACAGCATATTGACCATTTTCAACCGGCCTCTACTTGCAAAACTTAGAATATAACAACTGGCATTAGATGCAATTCTGCTACTGGACTGTGCTTCCTAAATAAGCTTGATTGTGTTAAGAATTACACTGGCAACCAACTTAAGGTTATCAGTCAGGTTCACCGTGTGATATGTTTGTGTGCTGTGGCGATAATGTTTATTTATACACAAACTCCTGTCCATTGCAGACAAAATGAATATGTCCATGGATTGCAAATTTTTCAATGAGGAACGGATGCTGGATAACACAAATCTCTCCTGCATTTCCATCCTAATGCCCTGACAGTACGAGTGAATTTATCTGATTTAAATTTAATCAGTTGACTGCCCCTCCCCCAAGTCCCTCCTCCCTACCTTTTATCTTAGCCTGCTGGACACACTTTCCTCATTCCTGAAGAAGGGCTTATGCCCGAAACGTCGATTCTCCTGTGTCCCTGGATGCTGCCTGACCTGCTGCGCTTTTCCAGCAACACATTTTCAGCTAAGACTAATGTCAACCAATCAGCATCCTCTGCTCATGATTGCATAAATTGTTGTTCCATTTTTGAATTTGGCCTTCTATGCAAGATAAAGTTATTTTGATTTCTTATCTTTATAGCAGTGTTTAAGGTTTTAAAGAAGGCCTTGGAGAGGCAAAGAGATTTAGAAAGGAAATTCCAGAGTTTGAAGCTAAGCTTCGTGGTATAGTCAGTGATGATGGGTCACAGGAATTTTAGGCTGCACCAAGAACCTAGAGTAGAAGAATGTAGAATTTCTAGAGACTTGTGAACCTTGAGATGTCTACGTAGGAAGCGAGGGATGAGGCCATGAAGGAACTTGAAAACAGCAGAAATAAATTTGCACATGAGGCATTAGAAAACAGCCATTTTAGATCATGAACTCAGGGCTGATTATATATAACATATGTCTGTGAGAGACTAAATTGATGCAAGGTGTAAAACAGGAAACAAAAGTACCAGTAAGCATGGGTCAGTTCAAGTAAGGAATAGGAGGCATGAAAGCATTGAAGTAGCTAAAATAAAAAGAAAAGCAGAACAAACTACTGCTAATTAGTATTGATAAACAGTTTGCGATATTTCTGGTGTGTAATCTTTTATCAGAACCAAAGCTTTAATGTTAGATGTTGACTGACTTGCAGTGCATTTCCTGCATATCTTAATTTTCAGTTTGAATTTCTGGTTTCCACTGTTTGTGTATTTGATTTGCTTTAATACCTATTTAAAATTCTGAATTATCAATGTTGTATTTCAAGATTTTATTAAAAATATTTTTTCACCTGATGTGTCTGTGACTTGAGTAAATTCAAACGAAAGTAGATTTGAAGTGATTAATTCACTTGCACGTTAAGAAGCATTGAGTTTAACTTTAATACCAAAACTGATGGTTTTGGATCAGGTTAGAATGTTAAGTTTCAAACCGCATTCCCACTTGCCCACTTCCAGCTTTAAGTAGGATCGCACAAAGGAAGTTTGTTCTCAGGAGGTGGGTTGTTTTTAAAAATCTTTTAAGGGACCTATATGCCTTCACTTCTACACATTCGTCAGGTTTCCTGGACCTCCAGAAACACTCCAAATGAAAAGAAATGTAAGGGGTCTGGATCAGTACATTGAATCATTTTCAACAATGTCTGCAGGTCAGGATGAGTAGGAGCATTTCCTCATGGTCCCCATGGATCTTACTCTGTAAACATCCCTTATCACACAACCCCAGATCTCCATTGACCAGTCCATTATCTATCAGTGTCTCTGACCACCCCCATCGCCTCTGATCATCTTCAACGACAGCATCCTGCAACCCTGTTGACCACACACTGTCTATCCCTTCCCCTCCTTATGCCACCATTACCAGTACTTACTCCATGATTATCACTTCCTTTAAATTTCGGTTATCTGTCAGTTTCACTTTTTGTACAAAAAGCCTACGGAAGAAAAGGCGTCATGGCAGTTTGAGATGCTTGCACTTGGTTTCATACCATAACTAATCAATGCAACCACCCCTCCCCCACCAAAAAAAGTGCACTGATTTTCCATCTAAGTATCAACTCAGTTAAATTGTTATCCTAAAAGTATGTTTTCTTGATTTAATAGAGACTCACATTTTTAACTAGATCAACTGTCTTTATATCTGTACAAGTATAATTCTAAAATCACGGCAGTTCCATACAACAGCTCCGCTTTCTTTTATCCCCCACCTGTCCCATCTTGCAGCATACTGTAAGAAGCAACCAGTGTTTCAATTTCCACTTCTTGCCTTCTTTTCCTTCTTTCTTTGAGTCTTTATCCCAAAAGAGACAATTTTAATGTAATTGCCAATTGAGTTCAGAGTTTTCTTTTGCAAATGGGGCAGCATTTTATTATCTGGAATGCACTGGCATGATGGAACAAATGGCTTTCTGCTGTGCTATGTCATCACGTAATTCTGTGTTGCTGCTTACAGAAAAATAGGTTTCTTTGGGACTAATATGTATGCCCACTAAGTTGGGAAAATTTAGTTTCCAGAGCAAGTACTGGCTTGGGGGATAACCTGTTAACAGTGCCAGGAGCCTGGACATGTATGAATTAAGTTTCATTTATTTGAAATTTTTTATTTAGAATAAGTATTTTAGTTATTTTCTTTTCCGAAGACTGTCAGTATGCTGCTTCCTAGCTACAGTGAGTGATTAAAAAAACTGCTTTTTCTTGGAGAGGGCCCATCTAATATTTAAATTTAATTTTGTATTTAGATACCTGACTTCAGATGATTCTCATAATTCTACTAATGTCATGCCAGCAATTATAACTGTGGGTTCCTTCTCCAAATCCTGGAGAAACTTGCGCAGTCTTTCAAAGAACTTGCCACTTCAATAAGCAATAAATATTTCTCTGAATATTTAAATTTAAATGATATATTGTTTGCATCACCACAAAACAAATCTTTCTGTATTTGATACCTTCGTTTATTTTCACATTTTTCTTTGTAAGAATGTACTGTTGAGGAATATGGAGAAATTAAGACTGAATTAGTAAATAGGTTTTTCTATTCAACAAGCAACTAAATTAAATCTTTGAACCTTTAATAAATTTGATATTTATCATGTAAATATTTTTCAATATGTGACAGGGGTTCTTAACTTCTGTTTCCTGGTTTAATTCCTGAAATATTTTTGAAAAAGATTTTTGAATTCTGTTCAAATTGTTGAAACCATTCATTAATTTGATTTATCTGGGTCATTCTGGAATTAAATTTGACCTACAGTTTAGTCGGGGGAGAGAAGGGTTACGAGGTATTTTATCTTTCTTTTGCCAGAAGAGAATTTTTTGTGAGTCTTCATAATCTGAGCTTTGCTAATGTGAACTTTACATTTTTTTGCAGGTAGTGGTAATGATAATTCCAACATTAAAACAGTGGGTGCTGAACCAGTTCTTAGTTTGCACTATAGTACAGAGGGAACCACTACTAGCACAATCAAGCTGGACTTCACTGATGAATGGTAAATGTATTACTGATCCAGCTAGCTTAGTATAAGTTTGTTAATTTTCCATTTTTATGTTTATGCTTATCATATTATTTACATTTCTGTTTCTGCTTATGCTGAAAAATTGCAGTGTTTTGAATGGTTACTTACATGTGAGAGAAGTTATTAAAGATGCTTAGAGAGATTATTAAAATTTCCAGAACAAGTAATAGGAAAACGAGTCTGAAAAGGGTTAGGAATCTTAATTTCAGACACAATCGGCAAGAGAACAACTATGAGAAAGGTGATGGTCAATGCAGAACTGAGTGTGTTGTACTTAAATGTTTGCAGTGTACAAAACAAGATAAATGAGCTTGTAACAGATTGAAATTAGTGGGTACAGTTCTTTGGGTATCACAGAGACTTGAATGAGAACTAAGTGTACAAAGATACACTTCCTATCGAAAGGAGAGATAGGTGAGCAGAGGGCACGGGGTTGCTTTGTTAATAAGAAATGAAATTAAATGAACAGCAAGAAATGATGTAGGTCAGAAAATGTAGAATCTGCGTGGTTAAATTTGAGGAACTGAAAAGGGAAAAAAAGACTTTGATGGAAGTTAATGTGCAGGCCATCTAGCAGTTGTTAGGATATGGGGTAGAAAATAAATCAAGAGATAGAAAAGGTATGTAAGAAATAATCATGGGGATCTTCAGTATGCAGATGGACAGGGAAAATCAGGTTGGTAGCAGATCCTGAGAGAAGGGATTTATGGAATGTCCATGAGATGGTTTTTTGGAGCAGCTTGTGATATAGCCCACTAGAGAACAGGGAATTCTGCATTTGGTGATGTATATTGAGGCAGATTTGATTAGGGAACTTAAAGTAAAGGTAATATGATAGAAGTCATCCTTCAGTTTGAGAGGTAGAAGCTTAAATTAGATGGAATAGTGATACAATTGAATAAAGGAATTGTAAAGAAATGAGGGAGGAGCTAACCAGAGTTGATTGGAAGGTGAACCTAACAAGGTTCTGAAGGTCTGAAGGTGGATAAATCACTCAAGGTTTGGAAGGAGATAGCTGAGGAGATTGTGGAAGTATTGGTGGCGACCTTTGAGGAATCACTGGGTCTAGAGGACTGGAAAATGGCAAATGTAATACCCCCGCTTAAGAAGGGAGAGAGGCGGAAGATGGGAAATTATAGCCTGGTTGGCCAGACCTTGGTCCTTGGTAAGACTTTACAGCCTGTTATTAAGGATGAGATTGTGGAAACGCATGGTTAAGAAAAATGGTTGAGTCAGCTTTGTCAAAAGGATGTCATGCCTGACAAATCTATTAGAATTCTTTGTGGAGCCAGGAGACATGATTTATTTGTATTTCCAGTAGGCCTTTGGCAAGGTGCCGCACAAGAGGCTGCTGATGAAGGTAAGAGTCAACAGTGTTAGGGGCAAGGTGCTGGCATGGGTAGAGGATTGGTTGATTAACAGAAGACAGCGAATAGGGATAAAGGGATCTTTTTCAGGATAGTGGCTGGTGACTTCGTAGAGTTTAGTCGTGGTCAGCTTTGGCACCATGACTATTCACATTTTACATTAACAGTCTGGACAAAGGAACTGGTGGCATTTTGCTAATTTTGCAGATAACAAAGATAGGTGATTAGACAGGTAATGTTAGGAGGTGAGAAGGTTGCTGAAAGACTAGGATAGTGAGCAAAGAAGTGGCAGATAGAATACAGTTTGGACAAGTTTGAGATCGTGCATTTTGGTAGAAAGAATAGAGATGTCGACTATTCTCTAAATAGAGAAAGGCTTCAGAAATCTGAAGCACAAGGAATTTGAGACTCCTACTTCAGGATTATTTTAAAGTTAACATGCAGGTTCATTTGGCAGTTAGGAAGGCAAATGCAATATTAGCTTTCATTTCAAGAGGGCTAGCATACAAGAGCTGTACTGCTGAGGCTATATAAAGCTGTGGTCAGGCCATATTTGGAATATTGTAAGCAGGTTTGGGTTCTCTATCTAAGGAAGAATATGCTGTCCTTCAAAGGGGTCCAAAGGAGGTTTACAAGAATGATTTGGGGATGAAGATCTTGTCTTCATGAGAACTCTGGGTATGTACTCAATGGAGTTTAGAAGAATGGGAGTATATTAGTGAAACCTACAGAATACCAAGAGGATTGGATAGAGTGGATGTGGAAAAGATCTTTCCACTATTAGGAAAGACTGGAACCTGAGGGTACAGCCACACAGTGAAGAGATGGCCCTATAGAACTGAGATGAGGAGCAATCTCTTTAGCTAAATTGTGGTACATCTGTGCGACTCATTGCTACAGAAGGTTGTGGAGGCCAAGTCATTGAGTGTAAGAGGATTAAAGATCACATGGAGAATGCAGGAGAATGGGGTTGAAAAACATATTGAATAGCAGATTGAATAGCAGAGCACACTCAATGGGCTGAATGGCCTAGTTTTGCTCCCATATCTTATGCTCGTATTGTGTTTAAAGTGAATATCCACCAATTTATTTTTAAGGGTTTGGTTGTTTTCTCATAGTCTGAAAATTTTGGTTACTTCTATCGACTTGATATAGTATCTGGAGGGTCTGGAAGTTTATTATGCATTGATATTCTCTGTAGCACATAATTAAAGCATTGAAACTTTTTAAATCTGCTGTTGATGCATAAACGGTAAAATCTATAAGAAACAAAAAACAGCAAAAAACGAATAAAATAAAAATCGAAAGAACTGCATATGATGTAAATCAGAAACAAAAACAGAAATTCCTGGAAAAGCTCAGCAAGTCTGGCAGGATCTGTGGAGAGAAATCAGAGTTAACATTTCAGGTCCAGTGACTGAGGAAGGATCACTGGATCCAAAATGTTAATTCTGATTTCTCTCCACAGATGCTGCCAGACCTGCTGAGTTTTTCCAACAATTTCTATTTTTGTACAACAAAAAGTGAAACTGCAGAATAGTTATCCCAGTGACTGCTGGAGTCCTCCTTGCTGTAGTCTGAATATTAGTTTGTTGGTCTGTTTTGACAGCTCCTTTTATTAAAATACTAGGAACAGTTCAGCTTCAACTTCAAGGGGAACTGGAATACAAAGCAAGCGAAGTAATCAGGAAGAATCACAAATGCAAATCCCTGGAGTGCCTTCAGAAGAGATAACTAATTCAAGTAAGATTTGCTGCCTCTGAATTATCTATTTAGATATTGAAATCTATGAAAAATGAATTCTGATTGGTTAATTTAAACTTGAGACAAGGAAAAACAATCCTTTTACCCATCTATCTTTTGTGCTTTAAATGCTATTGTATTATGTGAAATTACTTGTTTATGATAATATACACAAATAGAAGATGTGAACTATACATAAGTTAGCTAGAATCTATATACTTATTTTCGATGGGCATTACATAATCATAGAGCATGAAATTGAGTACAGTAGCACCTGTAGTTTGGGTGTAGCTGACAAGCTTCAGACGTATGCAGAGCTGGCAGACAATCAGTCGCTGAGTTGACTGAATGCTGCTATTTTGGAATTTTACATACCAAATAAGGCCCTCTTCTAACTTTGCATTTTTGAACACACATTAAGCAACTTGAAGGACTACTCTACCACCAGCACTATTTGGGCGGTATGGTGGCTCAGCAGTTAGCACTGCTGCCTCATAGCGTCAGGGACCCCAGATTAGATTCCAGCATTGGGTGACTGTCTGTCTTTGCATATTCACCCCGTGTCTGCATGGCCTTCCTCCCACAGTCCAAAGATGTCCAGGTTCATTGAATTGGCCATGGAAAATACAGGGATAGGGTAGACGAATGGGTCTAGGTGCGATGCTCTACAGAGGGTTGGTGTGAATTCTATGGGCCAAATTGCCTGCTTCCACACTTGCAGAGACTCTGTGATTCTATAAAAGGATGATCATTGGCTTGATTTTTTTTCTTTTTCTTGTTGTTTGTACAGTTCCACAAATGTTTGGTGTTTTCCACAGTTGTTTCAATTTGCAAATGTCTACAGAAACTAAACTAATTATAACTGGCTTTTAGGCCTCTGCACAGCTATTCCCAAAAATGAGTTGCCTAAACTGGGCTTAATCTTGACATTGAATACGACCGAAAGACACTGTAAAAACCTGGACTAGTTGCTAGAAGGGTGAAAATGAGGCACTTAAAGGGCTGTCTACATGTTGATGCATATAGAGAAACTATTTGCAGGAGTGTTGTTAAATGCTGTGCATACCTTTGTACACTGATACTTAGAACCATAATATCAGCATCTTGAGCTACTATGGCAGCATACAAAGATTAAATGACAGCAAACTGAGCTTCTATTGCTGCAGTGTTCATGGAAGCTGAGAAAACCTTCATCCATTGCTAAAATCAAGATCAGTTCAATAAGTGTAACCATGGTGAAAGGAAAAGACCTAAGCAGTACTCGGGGTTCCGTGCTATCTTAGGGCTGAACTGATTTGTGCATTTTGCAATTGAACATTGACTTACCCAGTGCACCAAGCATTTTATTGTTTGTATCCATCAGTCCTCTACAATGACTAAATCCCTTACAACAGAACTTGTGTGCTCTAATCCTCTGTGAAGTTGACATCTGCCTTGCCTGCAATGTATTTATACCTGGTGTCCCACTACATCACATCCTGTTTCTGTTATCCTCTAAAACCCATTGTCTGGTGGCTGTGTGTGTAAATCGGGTTAACTGTATTTTTATTGTGTGCTGCCATCTAGGCATTACACTAAAACTACAGAAGCTAGTGGCATAGCTGGTAACAGATAGGATTTGAAACTGAATTTAATGACTTTGATCACTCGTGTGATCTTGTACCTCTGTATCACTGAACAGTGGTCCTTGGGGCTAGATAAAAAGCATTGAGTTGACCACCTCCCCTTCCATGCATAGATGGATGCCCAGCTAGGTGTCATACAGGCAGAGACACAGATGGACACACACCTGCACAGAGACACATATTCACACCCCTAATTCTCCTACTACATTTTAACAGTATGATTAGAGACACTCCTGGCTGCATGTAAGTACAGGATATATCACCTTTCCAATTCACTCCTCAAACTCTTTAGTGCAGCATCAGGGATTCTGAGTCTGTTCCAACCCAAGTTGTGCCATGCTTCACTTTCTTCAGAATTTCCATTATCAAATTGCTCTTTCATGGGAGAAAGTGAGGTCTGCAGATGCTGGAGATCAGAGATGGAAATGTGTTGCTGGAAAAGCGCAGCAGGTCAGGCAGCATCTAGGGAACAGGAGAATCGACGTTTCGGGCATTAGCCCTTCTTCAGGAATGAGGAAAGTTGGTCCAGCAGGCTAAGATAAAAGATAGGGAGGAGGGACTTGGGGGAGGGGCGTCGGAAATGTGA
>NC_057721.1:42133467-42140025 GCF_004010195.1 Chiloscyllium plagiosum | reverse complement strand
GTGCAGAGGGTGCAATAGATGATGTGTTTGGAGGTGCGGGTGAATCTGTGGCGGATATGGAAGTTTCCTTTGGGGCCTTGGAGGGTGGTGAGGGGGGAGGTGTGGGCGCAAGTCTTGCACCTCCTGCGGTTGCAGGGGAAGGTGCGGGGAGTGGAGGTTGGGTTGGTGGGGGGTGTGGATCTGACGAGGGAGTCACGGAGGGAGTGGTCTTTACGGAATGCTGATAGGGGAGGGGAGGGAAATATATCCTTGGTGGTGGGGTCTGTTTGGAGGTGGCGGAAATGACGGCGGATGATGCGCTGTACATGGAGATTGGTGGGGTGGTAGGTGAGGACCAGTGGGGTTCTGTCCTGGTGGCGGTTGGAGGGGCGGGGTTCAAGGGCGGAGGATCGGGAAGTGCTCTTTCATAGGTCCAGTTTAAGATTTCCCTTCACAGTAGTTCTATATCCAGAATATTAGATCTATTGACAAAGATGCACAAAGAGCAGGATAGCGGACAAAGACAAATCCTTCTCTGATGTGCTGAATGCTTTCTGTACTTGGTTTGAGCAGAATACCAGTGGCATGGTGTCACCTACCCCAACTGCCCTAGATGCACCTGTCCCCTCCATCACTGCTGCAGATGTCAGAGTGGCTCTCCTGGGAGTCAACCCAAGGAGATCAAAGGGGCCCAAATGAAATCCCCAGCCATACAATTAGATCCTGTGTGGACCAGTTGGCGGAGGTATTCACTGACATCTTCAACCTCTCCCTCCTACAACCAGAAGTCCCCACCTGCTTCAAGAAGATGACCATCATCCCAGTACTTAAGAAAGCACATGCAAAACGCATTATTGACTACTGCTCAGTGCATCTGACCTCCATAATCATGAAGTACTTCGAGTGACTGGTCATGGCCCAAATCAACTGTAACCTTCCAGCCTGCCTCAAGCCCTGCAATTTGCCTATCGACAGAACAGGTCCACAGCAGACACCATTTCCCTAGCCCTGCACTCATCCCTGGAACATCTGGACAACAAGTACACCTGTGTCAGACTCCTGATGATCAACTACAGCTCTGCATTAAACACACTATTCCCTCCATTCTGATTTCAAAACTCCAAGACCAAGGTATTGGCTCTGCCCTCTGCAACTGGATCCTCAACTTCCTGACCCAAAGACCAGGATCAGTGATAACCCTCAACATTGGAGTGCTCCAAGGATGCATTCTCGCCCTTCCTGTAGACCCATGACTGTACCCAAATTCCAAACAAATGCCATCTACAAGTTTGCTGACAACACCACTGTGGTAGGACAGATATCAAACAACAATGAATCAGAATACAGAAAGGAGATAGAGGGTGACATGGTGCAATGATGGCAACCTCTCTCGATGCTGGCAAAACAAACGAACTGATCGTTGACTTCAGAAAGAAAGGAGGAGAGCATGCCCCCATTTACATTAACAGAGTAGAAGTCGAGAGCGATACGTTCCTCAGAGTGACAATAACTGACAACATGTCCTGGACCTCCCACATAAATGCAACAGTCATCCCCCCAGGCAGCTCAGGAAATTTGGCATGTTCATAACAACCCTAAATGAATTTCATAGATAAACCATAGAAAGCATACCACCTGGGTGCACAGAAGCCTGGTACTGCTTTGCCCAGGACTGTAAGAAACTACAGAAGATTGTGTGCACAGACCACACCATCACATAAGCCAGTCTCCTATCCATAGACTTCATTTACACCTCTCCTTGCAGTGGAAAGCTGCCAACATATCAAAGATCAACATCATCCTCCTTTGGTAATTCTCTCCTACAACCTCTTCCATCAGGCATAAGATACAAAAGCTTGAACACGGATCAACAGTTTCCAGAACAGCTTCTCCTCTGCTGTTATTAGACTGCTGAATGGACTCCCTAACTTTAAATAATGTTGATCTTGTTCATATGGATCTGTGCAGTGTATCCTGTATGCTTCACTCTAAGTTTTTTTCAGCTGCATGTCCCAGACTATGACCGTCTGTACTGCTCACAAACAGAACCTTTCACTGTGTTTAGGTGCATGTGACAATAAATCAAATCAAATCAAGATTCTGTGCTGTTCTGTCACTTTGGTTTTTGTTTCAGATTTCCAGCATTTCGTAGAATCCCTAGAGTGTAGAATGAGGCCATTCAGCTGATCAATTCTGCCCTGACCCTCCGAAGAGCATCCCACCCAAGTCCACCCCATCCCCATATCCCGCATGGGGTTTTCAACCATGGCTAACCCACGTAATTGCACATTCATGGACAATACAAGGCGATTTTTAGCACGGCCAATCTACCAATCTAACTTGCACATCTTTGGGCTGTGGGAGGAAACCAGAGCATCTGGAGGAAACCCAAGCAGACATGGGGAGAACATGCAAACTCCACACACACATCTGCCCAAGGCTGGAAACAAACCAAGGTTCGTGGCGCTGTGAGACAGTGCTAACCATTGTGCCACCATGTCGTGGTTTGGTGATTTTCTTTAATTTATGTTATTGAAAATTGGATGTTTTAGTATACATTATACCATGTTACCTATTAAGCTTATTAGTAAATTTGATCATAAAAATAATCTTTGTGTCACACTTAATTTTACGCGTTTAAATTACCTACAACCAAAAAGTGAAATTTTTATATAAATTACCTAGAATGAATAATATTTCATGGATAAATTTTAAGTTATGTACATGCATATAGCATAAATAAGAAGGAAAGTTTCACCATAAGTACATTGAACATTTAGCTGCTCCCTCATTAAAGATAGATAACTGGCGCTGATTTAATCTGAGTATCTCCATGCTTGAGGGGAGGAGAGAAGTTGACCAGGACTGTCCTTCATGGTAAACTCAGCCATTGTGGGAATTGAACCCACATTGTTTTTGCACTGCATTGCAAATCAGCTGTTCAGCCAACTACTGAGTTAACTGACCACCACCACCACTGTCACCACATAATTAAGAGTGATAACCAATGTAAATATTAATGCATGTCATGTACAAGAATTTACTTTATCAATCTTTTGTTCTGAAATTTAGACTGGAATGTACAGGAGAACTGAGGAATAGTTATTTCAGCATAAAAATCAATAGCTCTTTTCTTTATTGAAACCTGAAGGGCACATTCATTTCTTAATGAAGATCAAAATCTCAGTCGCCAGTTCCAATAATTGAAAGTTCCAAAGCCAACTCTTCCATGTTGTGCAATGAATCACTGTTTCTCAAATTAGATTAGGTTCAAGCCACACTAGCAGCAGCCACAATTCACCACCACCTTTAAGCAATTGCAAGTCTGTGTTAAGCTGTACAAATGGTGCTAATCACTCACAATGTTTGCCTCGTACTGATGTGTACTGCCAAAGCGAATTATTGATTGGGTAAAGAAACAAAGCAGGCAGAACAAAATCTGCGTAATGCATGTATTACAATAATTGTACATTTACCTTGTCACAATGTGGAAGAGTTGGCTTTGAAATGATTAGATGGCACACTAAAATTATGTAAGAAGAGATGAGAAAAATTAGAGATGCCTTGTATCTGCAGGAGTACAGGGTGGCCCTTGAGACATAGTCAAAAGACAGTAGGAACAGAAGACCTTGGAAGTCAGTGTCAGGATCTGAGACCGATGGTCTGCATGTGGTGCTGTAAGAGGTTCAGTGCCCTCAGATGAGTGATCAAAGTCAGTGAATGCATTCTGAAATGCCATATCCTGTCAACTACATTAATAGCTATGTGCACTGCTTAAATTGTCACACCCCTTAACCTGTCTATCAGCAAACTGTCATTTAGGTCTCGTGCCCAACATTTATTTATATGCTTCACTGTAGCCTCATGTGGTTAACCCTAGTGCAAATTTTGTACCTATCTATCGCAGCATGTGCAAACTGTTGTTAGTCAAGACAACGTCAGCAGCCAAACAGGTTACTCAGCACTCAATGACATAGTTCCATCTCTCTTGCAAAAGCAAGCTGCACACTGCTTGTTGCTGCAGAAGCTTACTGACTGTCCTACACATCCCAATCCCCTTGAAGCCAAAGGTACTGGCCATTATTAGGATGCCCAGCTGTTGAGGCCATAGCCATCAGTAGGGCTGAAAATCTTAAGATGATAGTAACCTCAAACTTGATCATATTTCTCAATTCCAATTTGCTCCCCCCTTATCTCACTTAACTTTTGACTTACGAGGTGAAATTGATGTATGTACCCAAACCTTGCTCGACATTGCTCTTGACATGTAGTGTAGGAACTAGAAGAAGAAAGGCAGACAGTGATAATGAATATTTAATACCAATAGTTGATTTTGCGTACTCTGATGCCAGCTGAGATATTCACACAATCTATTTTAGGGGATCTGCGTGTATTGAAACACAGCATGTTAGTGGACTGGAGACAAAGATAGTACAGGTATCAACTTTGTACCTGCATTGTACCTGGGGTAACGTGTCTGAGAGTGGCTGGGGGTTGTCTTGAGTGAGCATCTGTAAGCATTGCCAGCTGACTTGTATAAAGGAGATGTATTTTCTATGTTCAGGGTCTCTCTTCTGACTTGACTTCGCACACCTAGGGAGGTCACCTAGCTTGTACAAGCTTTATTAAACTTTAACTGTTTGCAGAAGTTGGTGTGCGCCAATTGCATCTCGTGTGCAAAACCCCGAGAAAAGAACTTAATAGTTGCCAGCCAGACTACTGTCACTCTTGCCAAGATGGTGTAATCTGCAGGCAGCCTTCTAGGTCTAGAGCTTTGGTGGTTCCAGAGGCATAGATATGTGCACCATGGAAACAGACCCTTTGGTCCAACTACCTCATGATGACCAGATATTAATCTAGTCCTATTTGCCAGCATTTGGCCCATATTCCTCTAAACCCTTCCTATTCTTGTACCCATCCAGATGCCTTTTAAATGTTGTAATTGTACCAGTGTCCCCCACTTCCTCTGGCAGTCCATTCCAATGACGCACCATCCTCTGTGTGAAAATGTTGCCCCTTAGGTACCTTTTAAATCTTTTCCCTCTCATCTTAAACCTATGCCCTCTAGTTTTGGACTCCACACACCAGGGAAAAGACCTGGACTATTCACCCTATCCATGCCCCTAATGATTTTATAAACCTCTATGTAAAATAGTTCCAGCCTATTCAACCTCTTCATATAGTTCTTCAAGGTCATCAGCATTCTCCATCACTGTGAAGTCAATGACCTTCCAACAGCCATACTTCTGACTTCAAAATGGTGTGATTTGATTTGGAGTGAATATTTTTGTGGTAGCTCTTATGTTTGTATCATGGCCAAACAGATGATGTCAGTATTGCAACTGTAAGAAGTTAGGATGTGGAATGGATGGTGATGGGAGAACTGGGTTCACTAGTTGCTGATTTTGCACTCAGATGGGTTCTTCACAGACAGCCTGGCCAGAAGGGATCTGTCTAGGTTGCCACTGCCGCCACTCAAAGTTCTTGCTCCTTGCTGTACACCTGGTGACCAGGACTATCCCTTCACAGTGGTGGGTTACACACTGTGCTTGGAGCCACTATAATCTGCTGAGTACAGCAGGGCTTTTCCAGCGTGATCCAGGGAGTGTACACATTTTTTGAAATATCAGTCATCTGTTTAGCATATTTCTTGTGGCATCATGACTTCTGTTCTATACATACTGTGATAAATGCTAACATTCCATTAACTTTTCTAATAGTTTGCTGCATCTCCATATTAGCCTTCAGTGACTTGACTTTTTGCATCGACACTTTCCCAATCGCTCACAATATAAGACATACTTTGCACATCTATCCCTCCAACCAAAATGGATAACCTCACATTTTTCCACATTTGTATTCCATTTGCCAAGTTCTTTCTCACTTGCTAAGCCTGTTGAAATCCTCTTGAAACCACTTTACATCTTCCTCACAATTTACACTCCCACTTAGATTTGTACAGTCTCAGAATTTGATGCCTAAATACTGATCCTTGCAGGAACCCACCAGTCACAGTCTCCTTATTTGAGAATTATCTATTCTGTCGGTTGGACAAACCTTAATCCATGAGGGAGGAATCCCACAGCTACCTGGACTACACCTCCTCCCATCCTGCCCCCTGTAAAAACGCCATCCCATTCTCCCAATTCCTTCGACTCCGCCGCATCTGCTCCCAGGAGGACCAGTTCCAAAAACGCACAACCCAGATGGCCTCCTTCTTCAAGGACCGCAATTTCCCCCCCAACGTGGTCGACAATGCCCTCCACAGCATCTCCTCCACTTCCCGCTCCTCCGCCCTTGAACCCCGCCCCTCCAACCGCCACCAGGACAGAACCCCACTGATCCTCACCTACCACCCCACCAATCTCCATGTAAAGCGCATCATCCGCCGTCATTTCCGCTACCTCCAAACGGACCCCACCACCAAGGATATATTTCCCTCCCCTCCCCTATCAGCATTCCGTAAAGACAACTCCCTCCGTGACTCCCTCGTCAGACCCACACCCCCCACCAACCCAACCTCCACTCCCGGCACCCTCCCCTGCAACCGCAGGAGGTGCAAGACTGGCGCCCACACCT
>NC_057721.1:42129083-42133342 GCF_004010195.1 Chiloscyllium plagiosum | reverse complement strand
CCCTCCCACGCTGTGTGTGTGTGTCCCTCCCTCGCTGTGTGTGTGTGTGTCCCTCCCACCCCAGTCTGACCCATCACCCTCACCTTGACCTCTTTCCACCTATCACATTTCCGACGCCCCTCCCCCAAGTCCCTCCTCCCTACCTTTTATCTTAGCCTGCTGGACAAACTTTCCCCATTCCTGAAGAAGGGCTTATGCCCGAAACGTCGATTCTCCTGTTCCCTGGATGCTGCCTGACCTGCTGCGCTTTTCCAGCAACACAATTCCAAACCTTAATCCATACCAGTTAATGTCTGTTATCCTATGTGCTTCAATTTTTATGGACTTTTATGGACTAGGCCAGATCACTCAAACATTCTTAAGCAGCCAGCCCCAGACCATAACTTGCAACTTCGATAAGTGTACAATGAAAATTACCCAGAGTGAGGTAACTACTAGATTTTAGAACAGTCAAAAAAATTATTCACAAAATTACACAATGAAACACAAAGAACAGAATAAAGAACCCCTGCAGAACGGTGGCTCACAGCACCAGGGTCCCAGGTTCGATTCCAGCCTTGGGCAATTGTCTGTGTGGAGTTTGCACATTCTCCCCATGTCTGAGTGGGTTTCCTCCGGGTGCTCAGTTCAAAGATGTGCAGGTCAGGTGAATTGTCCATGTTAAATTGCCCATAGGTTAGGTAGGTGCGTTAGTCAGAAGGAAATGAGTCTGGGTGGGTTAATCTTCGGAGGGTCAATGTGGACTTTAATTGTTTCTCTCTCATATGATTCTTCTTTCAGTTCTGAAGAAAAGTCATATCAGACCCAATGTTAACACCGTTTCTGTCTCCACAGATGCTGTTAGACCTACTGAATTTTTCCAGCACTTTGATTGTTTCTAATTCCCTTCAATTCCTTGTTCTCTCTTGTTACTTGGATCTCTAATTCTTGAAGATTTCTGGTATCTTCCTCTGTGAAAACAAACAGTAAACATTTAGCTTCTCCACCATCTTTGTCTTCCTCAATATAAATTCTCTTGATTTTGCCTGTAATTGACCCATGTTTATCTTATCCAAATCCAATTTCAATCTATTTTTATAAGATTTTGCTAGATTACATTCATTTTCTATTTTACCTTTCATTATCAGTTTCTTGGACTTCCTTTACTGTATACCTAAAACTTCCCAATCATTGTATGTATTATCATTTCTGGCAACTTTATAGACCTTATCTTTTATCTTTAGATTTTAGATTTAGAGATTCTCCAGTTTTAGATTCCCTGCAATGTGGAATCAGACCCTTCGGCCCAACAAGACCACACCCACCCTCTGAAGGGTAACCCAGCCAGACCCATTTCCCTCTGACTAATGCACCTAACACTATGGGTAATTTAGCATGACCAAGTCACTTGACTTGCACATCTTTGGACGATGGGAGGAAACCGGAGCACCCGGAGGAAACCCACGCAGACACTGGGACAGTGTGCAAACTCCACACAGACAGTCACCTGAGGCAGGAATCAAACCCGAGTCCCAGGTGCTGCGAGGCAACAGTGCTAACCACTGAGCCACCATGTCACCCCTGGTATTGTATTATTAATTTATATTAATCTTATACAATCAATGCAGTTGACTCACTTTTAAGTTTTTGCACCTTGAAGAAATGTACAGTCGCTGTAAGCCGTGTAATATGTTTTTAAAGACCTCCATTACCTGTGTAAAAGTTAGGCTTTTTGAAGTATTTTTCTTAACCCGCTCAGCCAATTTTTGCCTCATTCTCTTGTAATTTTCATTACTCAAGTTTAACACCTTTGAATCAGATTGAACCATCTCACTTTTAAACATAATGGAAACTTCTATCATATTTAGCCTCCCATCCCTAAAGGTCCTTTTATAACAAGGTTAGTAATTAGCCATGTCTCATTATTTAATAGTAGATCTAAAAATCGTCTGTCATATAGTTGGCTACTGGATCTACTGCTCAATAAAACAATCCCTAACGCATTCCAGAAATTTGGCCTCTACACATTTAGTGTTAAATTGGTTTACCTCGTTGATATGGAGATTGAGCTCACCCATGATTACTGTTTGCGCATGCTTCAAGTTTCTCATCTCACGATCCCCATCCCATGACCCATGTCGCAACTGCTATTTAGTAGCCCATAAATTACTCCAACCAATGTCTGTAACCACTTGCTATTTCTGAATTCCACCCAAAGAGATTCCACTCATTCTTCTGATGAGATCTTCCCTTCTCAATATATTGATCCTATTTCATATTATCAACGCAATTCCACCTCCCTTTCCTTTTCAATTGTTATTTGTAAATGCCAAATATTCCTGTCTATTTCGTTCCATTCCGGTCACCATGTTTCTGTAATTAGATTATACCCATGTATCTCTCTCTGTGCCTTAAGATTATTTACCTTGTTGTGAATACTTTGTGCGTTCAGGTAGAATGCCCTTAACTTTGACTTTTTGACATAATTTGCATTCAAGGCATTCTTGATGCTTGGCTTTGTTTCTGCAGTCTTCTGTTCTCCCAGGTATTTTTTTTACTTCCTGGTAGCAAGGTTACTTTCTTCTCACCTATGATCTATGATTATTTGAGTTAATCCCCTCAGGTTCTCATTGCTCTGTCATGGCTACTTAAACCCACCTAACTGCAATAGCAAATCTCTGTGCGAGGATATCAATTCTCATCCTCACCAATTTGTAGTTCCCTTGAGAAGTAGTCCGAATGCCTCAGAAATCAGTTGCCTGATATAGAGTAGGGGAAAGTGAGGACTGCAGATACTGGAAATCAGAGCTGAAAAATGTTATGCAGGAAAAGCGCAGCAGGTCAGGCAGCATCCAAGGAGCAGGAGAAGAAGGACTTATGCCCGAAACGTCGATTGTCCTGATGTAGAGTAGGGGACAATGAAATGGGGTAGATCACCTGATATAAACCAAAGCACCAGAAATGGCTATGGCAAAAGCAACCCTGTCATTCCTGAAAAGACCACCTTCCTAACATGTGTGAGTTTGTGCAAGAATTGCAAGAGTGTAGTGGTACTTATGGAATCCTATCTTATAGGCAATGTCCCAAACACCATCCTCACGATTCATGCCCCAAGGTTACTGTATGAATGATTGCTCAATGTTTGGCTCTGCATTCAACCTATTCAAGTACTTCAGCAGTCTGTGTCTGTATGTACAAATTGGACAAAATCTGGGCAAGTAATATTTGCACCACGTAAGTGTAAGGCAATGACCATTATTATCAATGAATGAGAACCTAACCATCGCTCTTTGATGTTCAGTGGCATTACTGTTGCTGAATATCCCTCCATCAATATCTTTGGGATTCCATTGCGCAGAAGCCAAACCGGACCAACTATCTCAGTACCTTGGCTCCAATAGTAGTTCAGAAACTAGGAGTTCTGCAGTGAGCAACTCACTTGCTGTCTCGCCAAAACCTGTCCACCATCTACAAGATAAGAGCAAGTTGTGTGTGAATTATTCCCACTTGACCAGAAAGCTGCATGTCCAAAATCACTCAAAGCTAAACACCATTCTCGACAAAGCATCCTGCTTGATTGATACCTTATCCAACACCTTCAACAGTTGTTCTCTTTGCCAACACAGAGTGGCATCAGTATATACCATCTAAAGATGTATGCAACAATACACCAAGGCTCATTCAACAGAATGTGCAACAGACCTGGGACTTCTATTACCCAAAAGAACAAAGGCAGCAGATAATTGGAAATATGACAACCTGCAAGTTCCCCTCCAAGCCGTTCTGAATTGGAATTATATCTCTGTTCCTTCATTGTCACTGGACCAAAAACCGTGCACCTTGAGGATGGCAGCACTTCAAACAGATGTTTCACCACCATCTACTCCAGTATTACTCTGAATAGGCAGTAAATGCTGCTGCTGACCCAACAATGTCCACATCCATGAATGTTCTGAAAATAGATTTGTGGCATGTACATAGCTTTGTTAAGATTTCAGGGTATGTGCTCACTCTAGGAGAAAGTGAGGACTGCAGATGCTGGAGATCAGAGTTAAAAATGTGTTGCTGGAAAAGCGCAGCAAGTCAGGCAGCATCCAAGGAGCAGGAGAATCGATGTTTCGGGCATGAGCCCTTCTTCAGGAATGAGGAAAGTGTGCCAAGCAGGCTAAGATAAAAGGTAGGGAGGAGGGACTTGGGGGAGGGGCATTGGAAATGCGATAGGTGGAAGGAGGTTAAGGTGAGGGTGATAGGCCGGAGTGGGGGGTGGGCGGAGAAGTCAG
>NC_057721.1:42121448-42128090 GCF_004010195.1 Chiloscyllium plagiosum | reverse complement strand
CCACCTAGTCTCAGTCCCAACCCTCGAACTCAGCACCACCTTCCTAACCTGCAATCTTCTTCCTGATCTCTCCGCCCCACCCCCACTCCGGCCTATCACCCTCACCTTAACTTCCTTCCACCTATCGTATTTCCAATGCCCCTCCCCCAGTCCCTCCTCTCTACCTTTTATCTTAGCCTGCTTGGCACACTTTCCTCATTCCTGAAGAAGGGCTCATGCCCGAAACGGCGATTTTCCTGCTCTTTGGATGCTGCCTGACCTGCTGCGCTTTTCCAGCAACACATTTTCAGCTATGTGCTCACTCTGTCTGCTTTTCTTTGAATGTAGAGAATTAACTGTAAAAGCAAAATACTGCCAATACTGGAGTTCTGAAATAAAATCAAATTGCTGGAGAAATTTAGCAGGTCTGGAAGCATCTGTGGAGAGAGAAACAGTTCACATTTCAAAGCCTGGGATTCTTCTTTGGAATAGTTAGCTCTTTTGCCGTAGACAATGTAAGTCACCTCTCATGCAGTTGTGAATTGCAAATTGTGAAATGTTGCAAATATCTCCAAGCTTCAATCCGAGAAGGAATCAAATGTATGAAAGTTCACCTCCCAGTCACTTTCACAGCTGTTGAGAACCTGATATTTGTTCACTCTAAGGCTGCAGTTGTAGTTGCAGCAGGTAGGTAATTTTAGTGAGCATGTCCTTAAGTGTTGTCATGTCTTTCATGGCTCCTTTTTGAGGTATAGATAGGAGAATTTATCATTGAACATCTTGGAGAGAGAGGGTATCCTGCTGAGACTCATTCTTCACATGCTCCTTGTACAATAGCTTATCCTACTCTCTATGACGTCTGTTCGTTCTCCTCTCAGTTGTGCTGATATCTACTTGTGCATTAATGACTGGGGATAAGTCATCTGTGCTGTAATGTCACAAAACAATCCTCAGTACCTGCCTGTCACTTCCTGAAAATCTTTGCAACTTGCAACATTTTTATGAACTGCCATTTATGAGTTCTTGCAACAGAGTGAAGGAATTGAGCATCACAAACCTATATATAGTTGTTGGTCCATTTTGATAGTGCTGATATGGAGGCTATTCCCATTGCTAAATGCATATTCAGCTGTGCAAGTTGGAATAATATTTGTCAGTGTGTTGAGCTCCAAAATGGAGCCACGTGTCAAATCACCAAAATATATGTGCACCATGGATGCCATTTTGCAGCTTTAATGATACTTGCAGTATGTGAGAACTTGCCTTGTGAGCACCCATGTGTTCAAATATCATAATCCAGGAGAGAATGTGGGAATAGCATGTTCTTCAATAAACTAATGTCCAAAACAACAAATGCAAAATAATTCTGAACAGTACTAATTCTGTTAATTAAACTTGCTGTCTGTGACTTTGATTGGTGATTAACTCCTCGATTAGTGGATAAAATGCTCTTTAAAATGTAATTAAATATTAAAGTTCAGATTTAGCTTATTCACGAATTGATCCTGTTAACTTTAATTTTAATTGTTCTGATTTGACTTGTTTCTTTGTCTGTCTTGTTTTCTTACAGATATTTCAGCAACAGAATCACCAGAACAGTCAGGTAAACGAGTATGCAAGGTGAGACATGTGGAAGTGGATGAAACCAAAAGAGAAGAAAGTACGTTGAAAGAGAGTAAGGACAAGTCAGTAGATTCTAGCTGCCAGTCTGCCTCATCAGGCTCAGATGGGGGAAGCTTACAACAGCAAGAAGAAACACCTTGCCAAAGTACAGAAAGTAATGAGAACTGCAACAGAATTACTGAATCCTTGCAGCAATCTGAACCTGCAAGATTGAGTAATCAGGCTGAGTCTACTAGAATATCTTCCAGTCGGGAAACCGATGACAGTGATGATGATCCCATCTTAGTTCCATCTTCAAGGTTTAGATCAACTCCAGGACATAGGTAAGATATGATCCACTTTAAGCTGGATGCTAATGCTATTATCTCACAGAATTGTTTATGGATTGTTTATTTGAAACAGTAGTTTGGGCTGACTTTAAGATTAATACAATTCAAAAATTGATTTTAATTGAGAATAAATGACCAAACTTCAAAACATTTTCTCTTATGGTTTTCACTATTATGAGTCAAGTTTGTCTGCGCTTCAACTAAATTGATGGAATTTACATTTTGGTTGCAACAGCATTGCTTGCAAATTTGCATTACTTTGCTCAATTGAGTATTGTAACAGCACAGGAGGCAGCTGTTTGGCACCTCGAATGTGCCAGCTCTCTGCAAGAGCAGTTCATCCTGCTTCCCTGCTTAATCACTTAGTCCCTACCATTTTTCTCCTCATTAGATAATGTTCCAATACCCTTGTGAAAATCATGATTAAATTTTCCTCCATCATTATTCTAGAGTAGATCCAAACATATCAACTTGTAAGGTTCAGTCCTGATGAAGGGCTTTTGCCCGCAACATCGATTTTCCTACTGTTCAGATGCTGCCTGACCTGTTGTGTTTTTCCAGCACCACTCTAATTTAGACTCTGATTTCCAGCATCTATGGTCCTCACTTTTGCCAACTTGTAAGGAGCTTTTTTACCTTAAATTGATGCAGTCTGGTTTTGATCCTTCCACTAATAGGAATAATGCCTCCCTTTCTAATCTTCCAAACCCCTCAATATTTTGAACTACCCTTTTCCAAAAGAGAATAGTCCCAACTTCTCTAACCAGTCCTCATAGATTATTCCTTAACGCTGAAGCCATTTTCAAAAGTCTTTTCTGCACCCTTTCATAGTCTTCACATTGTTTTGAATGTACCCAGAATTAGACAAAATACTCCATTTGAGACTGAACCAGCTCTGTTAAGGTTTACCATAATGTTGTTTTTATATTTGATGCCTTTATCTGTGTGTCAGGTTCCTGTATGTCTTAACATTTTTTTCCAAATTGCCATGCTGCATTCACTATTTTTTTGCACTTAACTACCCAGGTCTCTCTATCCTTGCACTTTGATTAAAATGCCTTTGTTCTGTTCGCTTTCTTTGTGCTAAAATATATCACATTACATATCTCTGCATTATATTTCATTTACCATGTGTATACCCTTTTCAACACCTTGACCATGTCCACTTGAAGACTACCTTCGTCCTCCTCAAAATTCACAATATATCCAACTTTTGCATCTTGTGTACTCAACTCTGTAAATTAGTATATACTATGAGAAGTGATGGTCCCTTGAATATCCCTTCATATCTTTCTCTAGTCTGGAAAATAGCTGTTTCCTACCATTCAGCCAACATCATATCCATGCTTCCACTGTCTCACTTATTCTATGGATTTAACTTTGCTGATAAACTTGTCATATGCTTCTTTATCAATAGATACTTGGAAGTTCATGTACATCTCATCAACCTCATTATCCTGATCAAATCATTCTACCTCATCAGAAAGATCTCAAGCAATGTAGTTAAAGTTTCACAACTCTATCCTAGCTTTCTTGATTAATCTACATTTGTCCAATTGAATGCTAGTTGAGATTACTTGAGATTATCACTGCTAAAAGTTTTCCCACCACTCACATTAAACTGACAGGCCCATAATTGCTGGGCCTTCTGTTGCACCCTTTCCTTTTGAATAATGTGTAAATAATCTTTACAAATCTTCAATTTTCTGGCATCATCCTGTATTAACTGACACTAGAAGATTGTAACAAGTGCCTCTATGATTTCCACTTTTTTACTTTGCTCAGTATCCTTGGAAGTATCTAATCTGGTCTCTGCAGTTTATTTAAGCCAGCCTTTGAAATTCCTCCTCTTAGTTTTTTGGCTCATCCTGTGTTTCAGTTAGCTTGTTTTTTGCTGACTTTGGCAGTGTTGGCTTTCTTGAAGACAGATACAAAAAAACTGATTTAGTATGTCAGCCTTGCCATCATTGAAGACGATGAGTTAATTTTCACATTATCTGCCATTCTCTTCAAATTACGCTGTTTGGCCTCTTTCTATTTTTCCTTCTCCTCTTTTTGTAGCAGCCAGATTCTCATTTGTGTTATCATCCTGACATTTGTGTTATGCATTCCTTTTCTGCTCCATTTTAATTTCTATCACTTTTGGTATCCATGGAGTGCTGACTTTCTTTGTGCTCCCTTTCTCCTTGTTTGAAATATATCATATCTGTACCCAGCCATCTGTTTAAAGGCATCAGACTGCTGCATTACAATTCTGCAGCGCAATCTTTGATTCCAATTTGCTTTGGCTGGATCCTTTCTCATCCCATTTGAAAATAGCCCTGCTCCAATTACAATGATTGTCACTCAGGATTGCCCTTTGCTCTTTCCCATAGTCAACCTGAACCTTGTGAAGCAATTATTATTTAATAATAGTATCCTTTAACTCACCTCATTCCTTAGAACCAAATCCTTTATGACTCCTTCCACATTAGAAACATTCAGGTCTAGAAAATTTCCTTGAACACACTTCAGAAATCTCTCCTTTATATGGACTGTGTGTGAATACTGCAAACACCTTGCAAACCAAAAATATTTATTTCTCTAGTCCTGCGAATTTCTTGAACCTCTATTTCGAGGTCTCCATTAATACCATAACATTGTATTCCCTACCTGGCATCCTATGTCTGAACATCATTGGACTCAGTAAGACACTCCATGCATGCTCATACATGTACAGTAAACTCAATTTAGGCTTTGTTGCATTCTTTTTTTCTGACCTCCCCAAATGCCTTATTTGTGCTAGTAATAATATTTAGTATAATCTCTTCCTGTTTTTTGATAGCCTTGTTACCTCCTAGTTGTCAGACCCCTGCCAAGTTGATTTAAACCCTCTTTATCAGCACTAATAAACTGCCTCACATGGAGCTACTAAATTCTGAATAATTTAAAACCCTTTGTCTTTGAATATTCGACATCAAACTGAATAAATGGCATAACTAACATTTTTATCGATCAATATTAGTAAGGACTAGTTTTGTTCCAGGCCTAATTTGAAAGGCCATTTAATATATTTTTCTTATTAATATTAATACCAAAGTAGCCACAATTCTTAAGGTTAATTTGTGGAGTATGAAAAGTAGAGAAAGAAAACTTGGAGGATCAGTAAGCCTGAGAATGCAATCCTATAGTATATAAAAAACCTCAGGTAAATATCAAAGAAAATTCATAAGATTATCAAGGAAAAATGACAGCTTGCATTTATATGACAACTTGCAATATTTAGAGAAGACTGAAAACCTTACTTGGTTACATTTTCAACAAGTAAGAAAGGCACTCAAAATGCGTATCTCCAGAATACGGTGTTAACTCCACTTTATTATAATTGCACAGATCTTTCTTGAGGCTATTTCCTGCTGATTGATGCTTTGAAACTTAAAAACTCAAAATAATACACATATATTTTAAAATAAGAACTTCCATCTCACTGAAGGGACTTCAGGCCAATTCACAGCCAACAACCTGCTCAGAAAACTCAGGTCACTTTTTGACATCTGTGACAGATATCACTGAGGTGACTGAGACAGTCCACAACATTTTAAAGAAAAAGTTTCATTGTCCTTATTTTCCCATTTTAGCAGACCGTTTTAAGAGAATTCCAGGATCAGGAAAGAAAATAGCTGAAAATGTAGTGAAAACATTATGCCACATTTAACAGTTAAGGTACTTTGTTCAATTCAGTCTGTTTGGTCCAGAGGTTCAGTTGCCATTTATTTCATGTACTCGATCAGTATTGTTCAGTCTCACTTGCCAGGTTTGCTGGAAATATCCTGGTGCTACAAAGCCTGCAGGGGTCACTACAAATGTAGCATTGTTGCATCAGATCTTGTAACCACAAAATGTCGGCTGCTGACTCCACTGGGAATTGCGACCAACTATTTAAGAAGCATAATTTAATCCTATTGCCTTAATATTTTTCTGATGAGTTTGTATATACATACTCCAAGGCCAATATATCTCCTTTATGTGATCCCCGTAACTAATAAAATATTCCAAATGTAGTCTATTCAGATTCATTTAGAACTGTAAAAAAACTTGCACTTCTTTGTAATTCCACCCATGAGATGTTGGCTAACATTCCATGTACTTATTTAATTGCTTTCTGTATCGGTCTGCTATTCTTTTACTGATTCCTATTCATTGACCACTAACTCTGCCAGTGTGACATTTAGAAAATATTCTGATTTAGCTTTCTTAGCTCCAAAGTGCATTACTTTTGAACTTACCTTGAGAGTTATAAGGTAGCCAGGAAGGATCTGAAGAGAGAGCTAAGAGCAGCAAGGAGGGGACATGAAAAGTCCTTAGTTGGTAGGATTAGGGAAAACCCTAAGGCTTTCTATAGGTATGTCAGCAATAAAAGAATGACTAGGGTAGGAATAGGTCCAGTCAAGGATAGTAGTGGGAAGTTGCGTGTGGAGGCTGAAGAGATTGGGGAGACACTGAATGAATACTTTCCGTCAGTATTCAATCAGGAACAGGACATTATTGTCAATGTGAATACTGAGTCACAATTAAGTAGAATGAATGGCTTTGAGGTATGTAGGGAAGAGGTGTTGGAAATTCTAGAAAGGGTGAAAATAGATAAGTCCCCTGGGCCTGATGGCATTTATCCTAGGATTCTCTGGGAAACAAGGGAGGAGATTGCAGAGCCATTGGCCTTGATATTTATGTC
>NC_057721.1:41941364-42120689 GCF_004010195.1 Chiloscyllium plagiosum | reverse complement strand
GAAAGGGTTGACCATGAGGACCTTTTTCCACGTATGGAGTCAGCTATTATGAGGGGGCATAGCTTTAAATTAAGGGGTGGTAGGTATAGGACAAATGTTAGGGGTAGATTCTTTACTCAGCGAGTCGTGAGTTCATGGAATGCCCTGCCAGTAGCAGTGGTGGACTCTCCCTCTTTATGGGCATTTAAACGGGCATTGGATAGGCATATGGAGGATAGTGGGCTAGTGTAGGTTAGGTGGGCTTGGATCGGCGCAACATCGAGGGCCAAAGGGCCTGTACTGCGCTGTATTTTTCTATGTTCTATGTTCTAATTCAGCTAACGCAGCTCCATCGTAGCCCTGCGTACTGTTTCTATTCAAATAATATTCTAATTCCCTGCTTCTCTGGGGCTATTTGCCAGTGTTTTGCTGGCTATTCTCATCTGTAGTGCATCTGCAATGTTCTGCAACATCCCCAGTGCTACCTTATTCAGTATTCTCAACAAACTCGGGGTACAACACTCTATTCTTCTATTAATAAATAATAAAAAACTGAACCCAAGAACAGAATCCTGGAGGATATTCCCTACTCATTCCATCAATTAGGGTTTACATCCATCATCCCTGCTGTCTCCTAACATCTAATTACTTCCTGATCACACATCAGAAGCTTGTTTCCAATAGAGTCATAAAGATACATAGCATGGAAACAGACCCGTCAGTCCATGCAGAGCAGATATCCTAAATAAATTGCCAGCATTTGACCCCTATTCCTTTAAACCCAGCCCACAATGAGGAACCTTGTCAAATGTTTTACTGGAGTCCATATAGATCACGTCCACCACTCTTCCCTCCTCAATCCTTTTTGTTACTTCTTCAAAAAAACTCAATTAATTTAGTGAGACACAATTTTCCACGTGCACAGCCATGTTGACTATTCCTGATCAGTCCTTGTCTTTCCAAATATATGGAAATCCTGACCCTCCGGATTCCCTCCAACACTTGTCCACCACTGAGGTCAAGATCACCAGTCTATAGTTCCCTGGCTTTTCCTTACAACTTTTCTTAAATAGTGACACCATATTAGCCAACCTCCAGTCTTCTGGCACCTCATCTATGGCTACCAATGATACAAATATCGGTGCAAGGGGACCAGCAGTCACTTCCCTAACTTCCCACAGAGTTCTTGTGTACACCTGATCAGGTCCTGGGTATTTATCCACCTTGATGGGTTTTAAGACATTCAGCACTTCCTCCTCTGTAATATGAGCGTTTTTCAAGATGTCACTAATTATTTCCCCATCTTTTATATATTCCATATCCTGTTCCACAGTAAATACTAATGCAAAATACTTGTTTAGTATCTCCACCCATCTCCTGCGGTTCCACACATAGGCAGCCTTGCTGACTCCCTAATTACCCTTTTGTCCTTAATGTACTTGTAAAATCCCTTTGGATTCTCCTTAACCCTATTTGCCAAAGCTATCTCATGTCTATTTTTTGCCCTCCTGATCAGGAGTATACTGCTATTGCCTTTATACACTTGTCAGGATTTACTCGATCTCTGCTGTCTATACATATTGGTTCCTCCTTGTTCTTGACCAAAACCTCAACTTCTCTCGTCATCCAGCATTCCCTTCACCCTAACAGGAACATACTGTCTCTGGACTCTCGTTATCTCATTTTTGAAGGCTTCCCATTTTCCAGCCATTTCATTACCTGCAAACATCCACCCCCAACTAACTTTTGAAAGTTTTTGCCTAATACTGTCAAAATTGACCTTACTCCAATTTAACCTTTAACTTTTAGATCCAGTTAGTCCATTTCAATCATTATTTTAAAACTAATAGAATTATGGTTGTTGGATCCAAAGTGCTCCCCCACTGGCATCTCAGACACCTGCCCTGCCTTATTTCCCAAAGTCGATCAAATTTTGCGCATCCAAATACCGAATCAGAAAATTTTCTTGTGTCTGATGAAGGAGCAACACTCCGAAAGCTTGTGTTTTCAAATAAACCTGTTGGACTGTAACCTGGTGTTGTGTGATTTTCAACTTCGTCCACTCCAGACCAACACTGGCACCTCCACATCATTGTTCCTGCCTGATCTGCTTGTTCGACTTGCTCCTTTTCCCACCTATACCGGTCTGAAACTGATCTCTTTCCTCACCATCTCCCTGAGTGTCAACTAACCTCCAGCCCCCACCAACCCAATTTAAATCCTCCTGAGCAGCTTTAGGAATTCTCCCCGCCAGTTTATTGGTCACCTTCCACTTCAGGTGCAATCCATCCTTCTTATACAGGTCACTTCTATGCCAGAAGGGACTCCAATGATCCAAAAATGTGAATCCTTCTCCCCTGCACCAGCTCCTCAGCCACCCAATCATTTCCTCTATCTTCCTATTCCTACCCTTACGAAGTTCATGGCACCAGGAACTAGATATTGCTACCATCAAGGACCTTTTTTTAAATTCCTGCCTAACTTCCTAACTTCCAAATTCTCCTCAGAATCTTGTCCTTTTCTTGTCCTATATTGTTAGTTCCAATGTGTACAATGACCTCCTGCTGGTCCCTCTCCCCTTTGAGAATGATTTTCACCCCGTATGAGATATCCTTGATCCTGGCACCAGGGAAGCAACTCACCATTCTGATGTCTTGCTGTCAGCTGCAGAAACCTCTGTCTGTGCCTCTGACTAGAGAGTCCTCTGTCACAATTGATTGTTTGGAACCTGACGTACCCCTTGTTACATTAGAGCCAGTCTCGGTATCAGAAATCTGGCTGTCAGTGCTACATTCCGCTGAGAGTCCATCGCCCCTTACATTTCCAAGATTTGGAAGTGCCGGTGTTAGACTGGGGTGGACAAGGTCAAAAGAGATTCGAAACCATGTTAAAGTCCAACAGGTTTATTTGAAATCACTAACTTTCATTCACCTGACAAAGGGGCAATGCTTTACGATTTTAAATAAACCTGTTGGATTTTAGGGGTGGCACAGTGGCTCAGTGGTTAGCACTGCTGTCTCACAGCACCATGGACTTGGGTTCAATTCCCGCCTTGGGCAACTGTCTGTGTGGAGTTTGCACATTCTCCTCGTGTTTGCGTGGGTTTCCTCCGGGTGCTCCAGTTTCCTCCCGCAGCCCATAGATGTGCAGGTTAGGTGAACTGGCCATGCTAAATTGCCCGTAGTACTAGGTGCATTAGTCAGGGGTAAATATAGGGGAATGGTACTGGGTGGGTTGCTCTTTGGAGGGTCGGTGTGGACTTGTTAGGCTGAAGGGCCTGTTTCCACACTGTAGGGAATCTAATCTAATCAAATTTAATAACCTGGTGCTGTGTAACTTTTGACCTATGTTTTCTAAAACAGCATACTTGTTTGAGATGGGGATAGCCACAGGAGACTCCTGCGTGACTTGCCTCCCTCTCCTACCTTTCCTGAAGGTCACCATCTACCCAACTGTATCTTCAATTTATCTCCCTTCCTGCAACTGCCATCCATCACACCCCCTAGCTCCTGCAAATTCCTCATTGTCTCTAACTGCCACTCCAGCCAATCCATGTGATCTGATAGGATTGTCAACCAAGCACACTTTCTGCAGACAAAATCTTCAGTAACATGAAACTCTCCCTAATCTCCCACATCCGACAGGAAGAGCACATAACTAAAGGCCATTTTTGCACGGTAACAATCTACAACCCAGAAAACAGCATAGTCTTACAGCTCTTTAAAAAAAAAGCACTGTCCAGGCTAACTTAGTACCAATGTTTTATATTTTTAAAGTTTAATCAGGAGACAGATCTCAATGAAACATACAATCAAAAAGAAAGCCACTTAGTTGCTCCCGTGCTGTAAACTTTCCTACATAGGTTTCTCCAAGGTCAGCTGTGAGTTTCACTGTTTGTTAATTTTTATCTTTGACAAACTCCAATGTCCAGGATACGGAAAGCAAACACTGCAGATTCACTGCTAGGTCAGATATCAGTGCAGGTTTATTTCTCTGTTTGATTCACTGTCCATGTGGTCACTGTCTTTGTCTGTCTTCCTCCTTTTTAAAGTACTATTTTGATCATTTTTTCCGAAAGTTCCAAAATCATGCAACAGCTTATAAAACGGTAATTACTGCACCTAGAATTCGAGGAAATCAGCTCCAACACTGAAAATACTTCAAAAAGAGCAGCTCTTACAACCACAATTTGTTCCAGTATTCCATCATGGATTACCCAGAATTTGATGCAATTTTATTTTTGCTAACTACTTGGCACAGCACCAAGTAACTTCTGAATGTCCATTAAAACAACCTACATAGATACTCCTTTTCATTTAAAACATCAATTATATTAGACGTGACTTTGCATAAAATGGTGATGGCTGTGTCTGATCAGTTCAGTTATCCTTTAATTGTGTACTTCACTCTTGTGGTATAACTAATAAATCACTGAGTTTAGTCATACAGTATGGAAACAGACCCTTTGGTCCAACCTGTCCATGCCAATCATCATCCCAATCTGACTTAATCCTCTTTAGCAGCACTTTGCCCATTTCCCTTTAAACCCTTCCTTTTCCTAAACCCATCCAGATGCTTTTTAAATGTTGCAATTGCACCCGCCTTCACCACTTCCTCTTTCAGCTCAATCCATATGCGCAGCACCCGCTGTGTGAAAAAGTTAGTCCCGAGTTCCTTTTAAATCTTTCCCCTCTCACCTTAAACCTATGTCCTCTAGTTTCGGACTTCTCCACTCTAGAAAAAGGACCTTTGCTATTCACCATATTCATGCCGTTCATGATTTCATAAACCTTTATCAGATCACCCCTCAGTGTTGCAGGGAAAAGAACCCCATCATATTCAGCCCTTTCCTATAGCTGAAACCCTCCCATCCTAGCAATATCCTTGTAAATCTTTTATACATTCATTAGGTACAGGAGCAGAATTGGACCTTTTGGCCCATTAAGTCTGCTCCGCCATTCAATTATAACTGATGTGCTCCTCACCCCTATTTTTCTGCCTTCTTCCCAAACCCTTCAACCCATTACCAATTAAAAATCTGTCTACCTCCTTACATTTACTCACTGTCCCAGTATCCATCACACTTTGAGGTAGCAAATTCCACAGATTAGCAACCCTTTGGGAGAAGTAGTTTCTCCTCAACTCCATTTTAAATTTGCTACCCCTTATTCTAGGGCTATGGCCTCTCATCTAGAATGCCCCAGAAGAGGAAGCATCTGCTCCACATCTATTTTGTTCATACCCTTTAACATCTTGAATACCTCAATTTGATCTCCCCTCATTCTTCTAAATTCCAGAGAGTATCGGCCTAAACTGTTAAATCTCTCTTCATATGACAATCCCCTCGTCGGTGGGATCAATCTAGCTCTGAACTGCCTCCAATGCCACTAAATCTTTCTTCAAATAAGGGGGCCAAAACTGCGCACAATGTTCCAGGAGTGGTCTCACCAATGTCTTGTGTAGTTGAAACAGTATTTCTTTACCTTTTAGATTCTATTCCTTCAGCTATAAAAGCCAACATTCCATTTGCTTTCTTTATTATCTGCTGTACAGGCATGCTAGTTTTCTGTGACTCATGAAGGAGGACACCCAGATCCCTCTGCACCAGAGCACCCCGAAGTCTCTCCCCATTTAGAAAATAGGTCACCTTCCCATTTCTTTTGACCAAAATATATGATCTCACACTTATCCACGTTAAACTCCGAATTTCACAGTTTGGCCCACTCTCCTATATCCATTTGCAAAGTTCTTATTTCCTCATTGCAGTTTACCATCCCGCCCATTTTTTGTGTAATCCACAAATTTGGCAATACAGCCTTCTATCTCTGTATCTAAGTTATTAGTGTACATTGTAAATAGCTGGGGTCTAAGGACTGAACCCTATGACACCCCAGTAGTTACATCTTGTCATCCAGAAAAATAAAACATTTATCCCAACTCTGTCTTCTGTCTGTCAGCCAGTCATTATCCAAGCTAATAAATTACCCCAACCCCATATGATCCAACCTTGTGAATTAACTTTTTGTATGGCATTTTATCAAATGCCTTCCAGAAGTCCAGATATATTATGTCTACTGGATCTCTGTTATCCACTTCTTTCCTGCACCCTTTCAAGTTTAATACATCTTCTCTATAGATGGGTGACCAGAATTGTAAGCAGTATTCTAAAAGTGGCATCACCAATGCCATGTACAGTCACAACTGATCCCCCAACTCCTATACTTAATGTTCTGACCAATGAAGGCAAATATACTAAATGCCACCTTCACCTCCCTGTCTACCTGTGACTCAATTTTCAAGAAGATATATACCTGTACCCCTAGGTCTCTTTGTTAGGCAACACTCCCCAGAACCCTACAATTAACTGCATAAATCCTGCCCTGGTTTGTCTTACCAAAATTATTGAATAGACAAAAATAATGTCCGCTTTAATGCCCAGTACAGTTGATTAGTTTCAACTGGAGTGATGAAATTCAACTTGGATTTCTGCTTGGACTATATTTCAATGGCTTCTACAAGAATTATGCAGATGTGGAAACAAAAACTATCTCACCTGCAGTGAAATAACTACTGAAAGCTACTGTAAAAGATCACATTCCTTGAGGGTCCGTAGGATTTTACTTCAACACAGAATCCTAACAAAAAGTGTAAACATTACAAAGGTCTTTTTTTTAATGAAATGTAATTTATGTCTTTTTTTCTTCATAATAATTGAGGAAATGGTACCAGGGAATATTGAGACCCCAGGAACTGACGCAAAGAACACCCCGAAATCTGAACAAGCCAACGACATAGCACCACCTTGTGCCCACAACCTAAGTCAACTACACAGTTTTAAATATTATACATCTGATTATACAGTATTTCAAAAGTATGCTGACCATTTGAATATCCAGTGAAAGCACAATAATGTACAATAGAAGTAGTGATCCTACCTCTGGACCAGGAAGCCCAGATTTCAAATCCCACCTGCTCCAGAGGTATATCATAATATCTCTGGACAGGTTGATTAGGAACTATATATATATTTTAAATTAGACTGTTAATAGTCAAATAATCTGAGCTAAGAGCAAAACCTTTATTTTCCACACATTATGAATTCACCACACATCACGTTACCCTGATATTTTAGAATACTAATCAAACTGTCTGAATCATTTTATCTTAAATATATGTTACTTATTGTTGTGGTTCTGTTCGCCAAGCTGGGAATTTGTGTTGCAGACGTTTCGTCCCCTGTCTAGGTGACATCCTCCTGTGAAGCGCTTCTGTGATCTTTCTTCCGGCATTTGTAGTGGTTTGGATCTGCCTCTTCCGGTTGTCAGTTCCAGCTGTCCGTTGCAGTGGCCTGTATATTGGGTCCAGGTCGATGTGCTTATTGATTGAATCTGTGGATGAGTGCCATGCCTCTAGGAATTCCCTGGCTGTTCTCTGTTTGGCTTGTCCAATAATAGTAGTGTTGTCCCAGTCGAATTCATGTTGCTTGTCATCTGCGTGTGTGGCTACTAAGGATAACTGGTCGTGTCATTTCGTGGGTAGTTGGTGTTCATGAACACAATATACCAGCCACTGCAACGGACAGCTGGAACTGACAACCGGAAGTGGCAGATCCAAACTACTACAAATGCCGGAGGAAAGATCACAGAAGCACTTCACAGGAGGCTCCGAAACACTGAGGATGTCACCTAGACAGGGGACGAAACATCTGCAACACAAATTCCCAGCTCAGAACAGAACCACAACAACGAACACCCGAGCTACAAATCTTTTCACAAATATGTTACTCAACTTGTGTTGAAATCCTTAATTTCAAAGGACAACTCAAAACTCTAACATGATGGTAGCTGCCCTCACTAAAGTAATTCTAATCTTCTTGACTGGATGTAATATATATATTCCTCTAAATTGCATCTCTCTACATCAAGAAATTGATATTTACTAAATTTTTGTGATTTTTCTGTTATTGTCCATTTCTGTTATCCATTTGACAGTGCGTATTTCTTAGTGAACAACAGTCACTAAATTAAATATGCAAACATAATGGAAATATTTATAAATTGAGCTTAATTTAGAGGGTGGAGTAGCTCAAGTAACTCTAAGCAAGTTACGGTTGATCTAACTTTGAGCAGATCAGCTTGCCAATTAAAACTAATTTTATTTTTGGAAATATTATGATTGATGATCTGAGTTTTGCAAAGAGTTGACATTCTTTTCCTTTATTTCCTGAAAATACATTTAAATCCATATTAAATTAAAAAAAATAATATGGACGATGGGTTCTAAATGAAATGATTTTGGGATGGAGTCATTTCTTCAATGTTTGTAGTATCTGTGTACCAAAAGTACAAATAATACTTTTGTTTCAGGTGTAAGTTACTGAAATTGTGTGCTCATGTGCCTGAAGAGGATTCTCTTTACTGCAGTAATGCAGTTCTGTGAGAACTCAGTGTTCTCTCAGTATTGCAACACCTTTTTAATAACTAACCCCAGGCTTGTGTTTCAATGGTGCACATTATTTCCTTTCCTCCACCCCACACAAAGTAGAAAACATGGCAATCCTCCTCGGGGAGAAATCAGGAAACTGTCTCTTAAAGAAATTTTAAATAGCTTACAAGGTAAGTTGAATTATTCTTTCCTTTCCATGCTTTTTAAAAATTCACTTGCCCTGCATTTTGCCACTTTATGCAGTCATGTGGAAAATATTTTATCCATTATGCAATTTTTGCAGCTTTTGCCTTCATTCTTGAATGACTTTTCAGCCTGGTTGTTAGTACATTTAGCATGAATAGGTTCAAAGATATCAAGATGCTTTCTCTATTTTCCCCAATGGGTCTGCCTGCCCCATGGAGAAATAATATATTTTGGATGATTTGTATTTGGATCCAAATTCTGTTGGATTCAATATCTCCCAACTTTACTAACTTATATTCTAAATTTTAATTCTACAATGGTTGTTATAATTGTCTTTATAGACATTAATGAAAGTATACCTGATGTTTGTACTGCTTTGAAATTTGTTGTGATTTGAAATCTTAAAATACTTCTTCAGGACAGCATATGGCATTAATCTTTTGAATTGTTATTCTTTAATTCCAACAGCACGAATTCTAACCACAGCAGACCAAAGAGCACATGAAGAATCCTAGCGCTTTCAAAACACTGGCAATGGTGTCATTTGTTATTTTCTAATCCCAGAGTAGGGAAATGAAGCTCCTCAGGCATTCACTCCATTTGAATTGTACCAGTAGTTTGTATCTTAGTGCTTGCATGAGCCATCAACACCATGCTTATGTATAGTATAAAGCAGTTTTGTGCTCCTTATCCAAAAAGGGATATTCTTACATTAGACATGGGCTGGAGAAAGTTCACTAGATTACTACTTCATCCCAGGAATCATTTATGGTCTACATTCATTAGCGTTCAGAAGAATTTCTGAGACGACTTGAGAGCCTAGTTGCTAAGAGGATGTTATTGATCTAGAACCAGAGAATCTCCCGTTCAATACATACAGGAAGAGGGATTTCCATTTTTTCAACATTAAATACTCTTCAAAATTCTCTACCTCAGAGAGTGGAAGCTGAGTCATTCAAGGCTGAGTTTATTGGAATTTAAAAGAATGAAGGGGAGTCTTGTAGAAACATATAAAATTATGAAACGAAATGATAAGATAGAAAAAGAGAGGTTGGTTCCACTGTGGGTAAAACTAGAACAAGGAGGCATAGCCTCCAAATAAGGGGGAGGAGATTTAGGACGAGGTTGAGGAGGAACTTCTTCACTCAAAGCGTTGTGAATCTGTGGAATCGCCTGCCCAGTGAAGCAGACTGTCTCATCGATTTTTTTTTTGTTAAGACAAAGACCGATTTTGAACAGTAAAGGAATTAAGAGTTATGGTGTGTGTGTGTGTGTGGCTAAGTGGAACTGAGTCCATGAACAGATCAGTTGTGATCATATTGAATGATTAAGCAGGCTCGACAGGCCAAATTGCCTATTCCTACTCCTATTCCTTATGAGTTAAACAGATCTTGGATATATAGGAGAGTTGAGGATTATGGGATAGACAGTAAAGTCGAATGGGCCACTAACAAATCAACCATAAACGTATTGAATGGTGGAATAGGCTGGAGGGCTTGACTGGCGTACTCCTATTTCTAATGTTCTTATGTACCCTGATGCAATACAATGCAGCCACCTGCACTCATGCAGAGGAGAGGGATGCATATTACTAGGTTTATATTTCCCAGAATTTAAATGGTCATGGGTTGTTTCAAAGTTTTCAAGGTATTGGAGGAACTGACGGGGCTGCTTACGTGAAAATATTTATGCTCTTTAAGAAGTCTAGGACTAAGAGCATTATCTAAATATTAGAGCCAGGTCTTCCAGGATTGAAGCTAAGAAAGACTTATTTCTACATACACAGTTGGTTTGGAACTCTCTCAATGGCAATAGATTGTTGTAATTTTTAGGAATGCGATTGAGATATTTTTGCTAACAAGGTGCATTAAGGGATATGGGTAGGTACGTGCAGTTGGGTCACAAATTAACCATGACTAAATAGCAGAACAGCAGAACAGAACAGCAGAATACTCAATGGCCTACTATTCTTGCTATACACTATTTTTGATTGTATTTTAGTGCTCATTCCTTCCCAACTAAAGAATTTGATTCTATATTTGCAACCCCTAGAGATTTAGCTGAAAGTTTACAATTTTGATTTGGCCTATTTGTAGCTTTAGCTTTCTGTACATATCAGTCTAGAAAATAAAGTATAACTGGCCATCGGTTTCAAAACCCTGATGCAGTTCTCAAAAATTAACAACTCAAGATTGATAACTACCAGTAAAAACAAGTAACAATATACACACAGGTATGGGCCGTTGAATATCTCCAAAATAAGTTTGTGGCTGATCTCCATAATGTCTGCTTGATGACCTTTGCTCCATATTGTAATAAAAAACAGAAATTTGTCAGTCTCTGATTAAAAATTTACAGTTGATCAATCATCAATTTCTATTTGCAGAAGAGTTCCAAACTTCCTCTGACACTTAGCATGTAGCCATATTTCCTAATTAAACTTCAGTAAAATGTAACTCTGATTTTTATTCTGTGACCCCCCCCCCAAACCATAGGCTCTCCAACCAGCAGAGGTAATTTATTTCCATTTTATCTATCTATTATCGTAATATCTTGAAAATCATCCCATATTCTGCTAAGTTCCAGGAGTACCACCCTAGTTTGGGAAATGATTCCTTGTAATATAATTTTTGGAGTCCAGATATTATTCTGATAATCTGCACTATATTCCCTGCAAGGCCAATATATCCTTCCTAAGTAAAAAAAAATAGAAAATGCTGGGAAATACAGAGTCTGCCAGCATGTGTGGAGAAAGAAATGAAGTTAATATTTTTCAAGTCTAATGTAGCTGTTCTTCACAACTTTCTAAGGTAAGGTTCCCCGAACTGCTTCAGAATTCCAGATTGGTTGAATTAAGATTTTGTATAGCTGAAGCATGACTTCCAGCACATTGCTTTCCAGTGCTGTAAAGGACAGCGTTTCATTAGCTTCTTTGATTGTCTGTTTATGTCATTTTAATAATCTGTACACCTGGATCCAATTTTTATTTGTTTGCAGTGACTATTAGATTTACACCATTTAGAAAATTCCTTATCCTTTTTAAGTTCAAAGTAGATGACCTCACATTTGCTTTGATTGAAATCAATTTGCCACAGTTTTTTCGATTCATTTAATTTTCCCACCCCTTGTAATTTTTTTTGCTTCTGTCTCACTGCTTGCATCACTGCCTGCCTATCTTTGTCATTGGCAAATTGGAGCATATGGCTTTCTAGCCCATCATCGAAGTCATTCATAACAAAAATAATGGGAACCCCAACACAGGCCATTCTAATACACTGCAATTCACATCCTCACAATCAGAATACCTGCTTATTATTCCTGCTCTTTACCTCCTTTCACGCAGACAATTTCCATACCAAATCAAAAATTTGCCTTCTATTTTTGCTTATAGTCTCTTATGAGGGATCTTATCAAATATCATCTGAAAGTCCAAAGAAATAATATTCATTAAAATTCTGCTGTCTACATCTTAATTCACCTTTTCTTAAAAAAAACCTGTTTATGCATGATCTACTCTTTACAAATACCCTCTCAAAAGCTAAAAATTTGTCAAGATATACTTAACTGTAGACTAACATATTTCCAAATAAACAAGTATTAGCCTATCTAGTCTATAATTGTCTGGTTTCTCATTGCCACATTTCTTAAATAAGGTCAGGAAGGAAATGTTAGCATGGGAGTAAGATGATTTATTGAAATGGCAAGCAACTTGGACAGTGACCTGCTATAGTGTTCCAATGAAGTTCAATGCAAGCTGGAAGAATAGAGCCGCATTTTCCACTTAGGCTCTTTAAAAGCTCTAGGAATCAATATTGAATTAGTCAACTTCAAAGCAAGGCCTCAGTCCTCCATTTTGATTAAGCCGTCAATCCCAAAAACAGTGTATCATTTGCACTTCATTGTCTTTGTTCTTAGTAGTGTGTGTCCATTTTCTCTTTCTCCCACCTATCATTTACACCTATTTTATGTCTCTATCACTCCTTTGCTATAGTAGCAACCCCTTTGTATTTTACTATGGGCATAGTCACCATCTGTTCCACTCATTCCTCCTCTGTCAACAGAATGAAAATCATAATTTTGCAATTCCTTTCAGCTCTGAAGAAGTCATATCAGACTTGGAATGTTGATTATATCTTTCCCCATTGATGATACCAGACCTGATAAGTTTCTCTAGCACTTTCTGGTTTATTCCACAAAAGCCTCTCTTTCCAGATCGATTTCACTGAAACAGTGGACCCTAATCAATTCTATGTCCTTTCATATACATTTTTTTAATTGACCTGCAATGACTACTGGCTCAGTAAATAAAAGAATAAATTCTGCAAGGCAGAAGGAGAACACAATGGATACTAAGGGGAGTTCAATGCCTTCCATTGCTGATACTAACCTTTGTTATCAAATGTGGTTCGGTAGCCTGTCGAATGAACTGTCCAAGTCCTAAAGGACGTACCTGCCAGACGGAGCTGAGAGCACCAATGTGAGGGAAAACTGACCTAATCCCCACCAAATGTACCGGTCACAGATGCATCTGATGGCATTGGTAATAAGTGACAACAATGACAATCCCATTTTCAAATTCAGGACATTTTACATTATTATCTGGCACCATGTGCTAAATTGGAGAGATTCCGAATCAGTCTAGGAACTCTGAACTGGGCATCCAAGAGGCACTATCAAAGCCTTTGGCAGCAGCAAATTTTTATTTCGCGATAATCTATAACCTTGATGTTGGCATTATCTCTTACTCTATGATTGCAATTAACCAATCAACTCTGGTTTTAACCGGTAATGTGGTAGAGCATTTCGGGAGCAATACCAAGGATATCTAAAAATTAATTGTGAATCTGGTAAAGCCACAACAAGGGGATATGTTGCATGCTGAGCCATAGAAATGGCATATTCTTGATGGCTAAGCTATCCTGTACGCAACAAATAAGATCAATTCTCACCTATCCTGTCAGATTTAGAAAAGTGTTAGATTATTGAACAACTAATGGAAGGCAGAAGCTCAGTGGTCATCCTTATCCCACATGAAGCTGGAGCTTAACTCAAAAGACAAGTTGAAACATTTGTGGCCATTTTCAGCCAGAAGTGCTTAATGAATGATCCATCATTACTTCTCCAATGAAACCTCCACTATCACAGCTGATCTTCAGTCAGTTCAATTAATTCCATGTGATACCAAACATTGATGGAACATATTGGATACAGCAGAGGTTATGGGCCCTGAGAAGAAGCTGTCTCTCTAATGCTGAAGAAATGCTCCAGAACAACATGTGCCTCTAACCAGGTTGTTGCACTAAAACTACAAAACTAACATTTATCTGGTAAATTTGAAAAATTTCTGAAAGTATCCTGCCCATGAAAAGGACAGTTTCAAAACATCCAATTTAACTTGCAAGTTTTCCACAAAGTCAGGTACCATCCAGAATTGGAAATCTATATAGGCTTCTTCATTGCATCTAAATCCTAGAACTTGCTACTAGGTGGCACTGTGGGGGTGCCTACATAGGAACATGGAACAGGAATACTCTTTCTTGTTCTGCCATTTAATACAATCATGCTGACTGTGAATGCTTCAATGTCTTTTGACCACATTACCCTCAATACTTTTACGTCATTGGTAATCAGAAATCTATCAACCTCTGCCTTAAACATGCTCCCAAAGATAGAGCTTCCACAGCCTTCTGGGATAGAGAATTCCCAAAATTTGCAACCCACTGAGTGGAAAAAAGAAACCCCCCCCCCTCATATCTCAGTTTCAACTGCCACCTCCTCCCCACATCCCACCCCCCTCCTTATTTTTAAATTGTCTCTCCTAGTTCAAGTCTCCCAACAAAAAGCATCTTTTTTCTCTCTACTCTGCCTGTCCCTTTAAATATCTTCATTCCTGATGAAGGGCTTATGCCTGAAACATCGATTTTCCTGCTTCTCGGATGCTGCATGACCTGCTGTCATTTTCCAGTGCCACACTTTTCAACTCTGATCTCTTGCATCTGCAGGTGAATTGGCCATGCTAAATTGCCCGTAGTGTTAGGTAAGGGGTAAATGTAGGGGTATGGGTGGGTTCGCTTCGGCGGGTCGGTGTGGACTTGTTGGGCCGAAGGGCCTGTTTCCACACTGAATGTAATCTAATGTAATCTAATCCTCATTTTCTCCTTTTAATCTCTTGTGGGTTTCAATGAGAGCACCTGTCATTCTTGAAAACTCTACAGAATACAGGCCAAGTTTCCCCAGTCTCTCTTCCTAGCATCCCAGGAGCAGGTCTGGTGAACTTTTATTGTGCTCCCTTTCCTGAAGTTATGAGATCAACACTGCACATAATACTTCAGGTACAGTCTAACCAAACATCTAGATGTGTTTCAATCAGCCTGTTCAGAGACATTATTACACACCTCTGGAACAGGGATGCAGAGGACTCCCAACCAAGCTTAAACAAGATTTTACTGCTACTACTGTTCTCAAATCTTCTTGCAATAACCTCTAATGTTTCATTGGCATGCAGTTAGTTTACTGTATCTGTATGTTAGCATTCTGTGACTTATTAACAGGAACATCTAGTTCCTTTTTTATATCCACATTTTCTACTCTCTCAGTTTGAGATATTCTGCACATTTGTTCCTCCTACCAAGTGGGCAAACTCACATTTTGAAAAATTATTTCATGTATCATATCCTTCTCCATTCACTAAGCTGGTCTAAATCTCCTTCAATCACTTTACATCTCCCTCACAACGTTTATCCCCAATTAGCTTTGTGTCATCCACACTTCTGGCAATATCGTTTTTGGTTTGTACATCTGAATGAATGATAAATATTGTGAACATCTGGAAGCCAAGTACTGATTCTTGCAATATAGGCTACTAGTCACAGCCTGCCAATATGAGAGTACCCCATTTAATCCTACTCTGTTTTCTGCCTGATAGCCAATCCTAAATAAAGTGTATCACTTCCTCTCCCAAGTGCCATGTAAACCACATGGACTGAAATGAATCACCATCACCTTGTCATTTGTAATTAAGGGTGGGAATAAATACTGGCCTCCCCAGCAATATCCATATTCTGAGGTTGACATTTTAAAACAAAAATTGGGCAAGCTGATACTCGTCTTTCCTTTAATCAACTGCACTGGCTGTTTGATACTTTCACTCCCCAAAAGTTTTGTTAAGTAATAGTATTAGTGTCTCTTTTCTCCATTAAAATGGTGCTCCCAGAATCCCTGCCCTTACCCTCAGTTCCATTCTCACTTCCTTCCTCATTGCATCCCCTCTTCATTACCAGATATTTTCCTATTTCAGTTGCTTGAGTCTGGATGTCAAACACAGGATTCTCTTCTTTGTTTCTTTCAGATCCTTAGGTTTAGACAGTGGATTTGGATTGGTACAGGCTTGGAGGGCTGAAGGGCCTGGTCCTGGGCTGTAAATTTTCTTTGTTTCTTTGTTTTTCTCTCAGCATTGCAGGGAATATTAATTGCAGGTAATAAAGCCCGTATGCTTAGGCCAGAAATCTTTTACTCCAAAGTTCTTGTTTCTAGGACACAGTGGACACTATTCATGACATTAACACTGGCAGTAATATTGAGTACAAAAAAAAACAGTCCAGTGTATTAGTTCTCAGGTGGCGCAGATCGGGGTCTGGGAAAGTGTTTATGGAGTTAGAGAGAAGCAGTTTGGTCTGTACTGATTTTTTTGCCAGTACAGACTGACATCTAAAATATGCAAATTAGCATGCAAAGCTATTCTTTCTGTAAATCCCTTTGCACTCTGTGGACAATCTATCTTGAATGAAAGCATGTGAGTGCAGGTTATTTTACCTGGAGGAGTAAAATTTGAAGTTTCTATTCTTCTCAGCTTTTTTGTCAGTTCAAAGTTTAGGTAGTTCCACTGCTGACCAAATATTTAATCTTTCGTCTGATACCAAAGCTGCTGTTCATTGGCTTTCTGTTCAGCAAGCAGTATGTAAGAAGATGACTCCTTATAACAACTAGAGGAAGTGATAAAGGATATTCATTTGTCATGCAAATTATCATCATTCTCATTTCTTCCAGAATTCTTAACTTTTCTAATAGTAAGCAATTTTTTGGAAAATGCCTCAGCATGATAATAACTTTACTCATCTTGAAAAGGAGTCCAAACTTTTGGACTTGGACAGAATTGAGCTCCCAGTCAATGGACAGGATAGACAGTTAAGGATGTATAAATTGGTCTAAATCAACAAAGTTCTCTGGTAGGACTTTATATTTGCATTGACATTTTACAGACCATCAAGCTACAAAGCAGCAGCTGTTGATACTCTTAATTGGGATCGCAGTCTTCCGACCTAGGCAACTCTCCAGGTAAGGTTTCCAGAGCTCCTAGTTAGAGGAAAATCAGTCTTTAGGAAACAGACTGCAGAGATATTAAAACTTTTGCCATATTCCCCAAAACACAAGCAGAACTAAGTATATTTGGTGCTCTACATGTGACTGCTTAGGAAATGCCTTCATAGGTGATTGAACATCATGTCCAAGTCAAAGGACATTTCTTTAGGGAGCAATAATATTCTATATAACTGGATTCAATAATCTTTAATTGATTAACTGTCTGATTAAAAACTCTGAATACATTCAGAGTGTGAAAAGGATATTCAGTCCATTGAAATACCCCAATGTAATATCTCTATCCTGACTCTGCTGCCAGCTCAAAACCAGTGCATTATGTACATTTGTTGAGTTTCTCTACTATTATAAACTTTCAAGATTGCAGTGTACTAAGAATAAGTAAGATAGAACTGCAGACTGTTGTTACCTTCCATTTTACAGATGGTAATTCAGCCCTAACATCACTTGACCACCCTTGTCACAGCTCATCTGCTGCTGTAATTCTCATTTCTAGACTGCATTATTCCAATGCACTCCTCACTGGTTCCCTCACAGTACCTCTGTCATCTAAAACTCTTGCTCGTGTCTTAACATAGCAAATCCTCTTTCCCATCACTCCTTTGCTTACTGATTGACTCCCTTGATTTTGGAATTGTATCCTTGCTTGCAAATCTTTCCATGGCTTCACTCTTCCCCATGTGCATGATCTCCACCTCCACAATTCTCTGACCTATGTCTTTCTCTAATTCTGGCCTCTTCTGCACTTCAATTAAATTGCCCCAGCATTGGTGTGCCTTTAGTTGTCTAAGATCCAGGCTCTGAACATGCCCACCTCACTTTTTTACCTCTGTACGTCATTCCCGTATATTAAGATGCTTCCAAAAATGAGATCTTTGAGAAACATTTGGTCTCTGTCCTAATGGCCCAAATGGTTTGATGGCCAAATAACCGCTTCTGAAGCATAGATAGGTGTTGTAAATAGGCATCCTATGGAATCCCTGTGATGGACTCCAAAGGAATTTCCCTGTAAGTTAAAGATTCTGCTGGACAATTCCCTTTTGCCCAATATTGTCCGAAAGAATCCTTTTTAAATTGGGGAGTTCTGGGGGTGTTGCTGAAGATAAATAATCAGTTCCTTATGACAAGTTAGGCTATTAAATAAAAAGCCCAACTCCAGGCTAAGTATTAAACGGAAGCCCAGCTTGCCTAAAATGTACCTAACTATTCCGCCCAAGACCCTTATACCCCACAGACCCTGAACCAACCTGACCCTCCTGTCTGCCAGGACCCAGTGCAAGCTCATCCCACTTTGGGCCAAACACTCGCTGACCCATTGTCGACATAACATAGCCTCAACCCTTTCCCAGGAGCTCTTCAGCCCCTGATCCCTCCTGGGACCCGACTTCCACTCTCTTCAGAATGTAAACACTCCTCCACCTCTTCCCACCCACTTCTATCCTCGCTAGCAAACACGAAATCCCATTGCTTCAGACTTGGCACACACCCATCTCTCCACCAGCACCCAACCAGTGTCTTGCCAGATTCAACATTCGGCAACCCCATCCCTGCCTCCCAACCAATTATCTCCTGTCTTGTTCTACTCCAAAAACTCCACTATTTTCCTGGCTTCCTTGTTACCCTAATGGATTGACACTTATCCCCTTTCCCTTGGCATCTTATTTTCCTGGGCACCCTAGCTTCACACTTGCCTTACATATTTGCCCTTTGACAACAGCTGTCCAAGTAGCTATGATGCTGCATCTATACTTTTCAGCATATGGCAACTGACTACTTTGATAAAGGGAACATACTTTGCCTTAAACACAGAATGCTAGAGAAACTTGACAGGTATGGTAGCATCTGTGGAGAGCAAAACACAGTTAAAGTTTCTTCAGATCTGAAGAAGTTATACCGGACTCAAAACATGGGCCCGGTTTCTCTCTCCACAGATACTACCAGACCTACTGAGTTTCTCCAGCGTTCTCTGTTTGTTTCAGGTTTCTAGCATCCGCAGCATTTTGCCTTTATTCATAATTTGCCTTTGCCTTGCTATTTTATCCGATGAGGTACCTATAAGAATAGAAGTGCAGCTCTGTATTTCTGAAGGAGTCGTAATCAGAATCTACTTTCAGAATGCAGAACTTTTGTTTTGTGTTTGAAAAAGAAGAAACTGAGTGACAATCTGCATGAGATTGCTGTTTCTGCTTCTTGGTAAATCCAGCACAATATCCTCTTGGGTGGTTCAGTGTACTTTATTTTGTAATGTTCCTGTGAAGTGCCTTGGGACATTTCATGACATAGAAGATACCATGTTGTTCCTGTTGATGATCTTTTCACCTGTGAATGAATAATAATTTAACAAAGTCTGCTACTGAGTGTTGAGGAAGTCTGTTTCAGGTTTTCTTTCAGTTTAGTTGATCATTAGCGGTAATCAGAAAGTTGCTTTTTCAGCTCTGCATTTATATATCCATATTAGTTGATCCAAAACTCAAACACTACTTTTTTTCTATTCTAGGTGTGGAATTATCTGACATTTGGCCTATTGACAATCTTCAAGGGACTCAAAAAGTTTATTTTAAACTCAAAGTGCAAGAATGAATCTTGAAGAGAATATAGCTAAAGTAAATGTTGGTTCCTTGGAGACATAGACAGGATAAGTTATCATCTGGAATGAGAAAATGGCACAGCTGTAGAACAGATATTTTACATCTGTGTTCACAGTTGGAGACAAATTACATACCAAATATAGAGGGTAACTAAGAAGTTAAGTGTAAAATATGCAAACATAGTATCATCAGAGACAAAAATATTAGAGAAAGTTAAGGGAGTAAAAACCTGCAAATCCAGGATTTATCTACATTCGAACCCCCATTCTACAATCCTAAAAGAGACGGCTACAGAGAAATCAGATACACTTGTTACTATTTTCTTACATTTCCAAGATTCTACAATAGTCGGGATTGGAAGTTAGGAAATTGAACCTTGCTACTCAAAAGGGGGCGGGGAAGAAAAAATTAGATAACTACAAGTTAGTAAATCTGACATCAATTGTCAGGAAAGTACTAAAATCTATTATTGTGGAATATTAACAATGCACTCAGAACGCACAGAGTAAGATCGAATGATGTCAGCAGCACTTTTAAAAATTGTATTTGATGAGTTTATAGAGATTTCTTTGAGCAAGTAACAAGAAGGGCAGATAAAGAGAGGGCCAGTAGATGTAGCAAACCTGAATTTCCAAAAAGGTGTTACGCATTCAAAAAGGTGTTACATAGAAGTAAGACAAGGGTTCATTTATCTGGAGATATGTTAGCAAGGCTGGAGGATTGAATAATGGAGCAAAACAGGGTGTAGTGAGAAATGGGGCAGGCTGTAATTAGTGGAGGGCTGCAAGAGTCTCAACACTTTTACAATTAATATTAATAACTTCAAGCCCAGGAGTAACAAATCCATGTTTGCTGATGATACAAAGATAGGCAGGAATATACTGTACATACTTGTGTAAATGTTGAATTTTTTGGACTATTTTTAAGGTTAAATTTTCAGGGTCAAATATTATATGAATACTACTTTTGAGTGGCCTAAATTCATGCTATAGTCCAAAATATTGTACCTTTAGCAGAAACCCAGTTAATCTCTAAGCAAATTAAGAAAAAAATCACAACGGATTATGGTAATTACAGGATAAAGATAATGACACAAAAATGAATTAGTAAACTTTCATTTATACATACAAAAACTGTATTAGAAATATAATATGGTTTTAAGTTACAATTACATGGTACATCTTAAACTAAACATGTCAAATACAAACTAGGAGAAAGTGAGGACTGCAGATGCTGGGGATCAGAGCTTAAAAATGTGTTGCAGGAGAAGGGCTTATGCCCGAAACGTCGATTCTCCTTCTCCTTTGATGCTGCCTGACCTGCTGCACTTTTCCAGCAACACATTTTTAAGCTAATGTCAAATACATTAAAATTGATTAAAATCCTGCAAAATCACACTGTTCAACATCTTCAGTACCGAATAAAGTTTCATAATCATGAGGAAGAATGATATCATCGTACAGAGTCATGTCTTCTCATGAATCTTGTGCGTCATCCAGCACTTGCCTTAAAATCCAAAATTCTATCCTCCTTTGATTCGCTTTGTGCGTGGATTCAGAAGGCTTCATGACTAACACATTTTCCACTTTGACAATTTTCAAGTACCCACTTAGCAACTTTTTTCTCCAATTATGGCCACTTGCTAGGTTTACCTCTGTTGGCACACTTTCATTTTGGAATTGTCTGAAGTTGGTTTGATATCTTTCTCACGAGTTTCTTCAAAACACACAATTCTTTTGCTGCTACACAGTTACTTGTCTTCTCTGCAGCTTTAATAACTTTCATTTTAAATACTGCTATATAATTTTTGTTTTTTCTGGAGGGCATTTTTGCAAAATGATGAAGAATTTACAAAATCTCAACTAGGTATGTGTATTCCATGAGTGCTGTAGGGAACTGACTTCAGCTGAGCTACACACAAAGGGAGGTTGTCACCTGACTCTGACCTGATGCGTTTTAAACTTTCACACCAAATTGGTATAAATTGTACCAAAACACATCATAGCATGAAAAAAAATTCCTCATCGTAACATTTATGTACAGGATAATACCCTGACTCTCAAATGTTGATCTGTTATTTGTGAAGAACCAGGGCTGACTTTCACACCAGATATACGAAAAATCCCATATTTTTTGACCAAAAATAGGGGTTCGATTTTTACACGAGATCGACCTTTACTCAAGTATACACAGGGGGAGGGGGATGATGAAAGGCTGCAAAGAGATATAAATCAAGTTAAAATGAGTGTATAACAAAATGACAGATTGAGAGAAACTGTGAGGTTATTGACTTTGGTAGTAAGAATAAAACAATATTTTTTTTAAAACTGTGAACATTTTCAGTGTTAGTACAGAGAACTTTGGATGTTCCTGTGGGTGGAACGCTCAAAATAGCATGCAAAAAAAGAGAATTGGCAAAGCAAATTCTAGGTTGACTTTTATGGCAAGACTTTTGGTATACAGGAATAAAGACAGCTTTCTACCGTTGTATAGCAGTTTTCTGTGGCACAACCGGAATACTCCCCATACATCATTTTATGTTTTGATTTTTCTGTGTACATTGAACTTGCCCCATGCAGTCTTGTGCGTTCTGAAATGCACACTTGGCTCATTAGTGACTGCCTTCAGTTTTTGTCTTTTTCACACAGATTTCATGCCTGACAAATTTGTTAGAATATTTTGATTTGATTATATTATTTACAGTGTGGAAACAGGCTCTTCGGCCCAACAAGTCCACACCGACCCTCCGAAGAGCAACCCAACCAGACCCATTCCCTTACATTTACCCCTTCACCTAACATTACGGGCAATTTAGCATGGCCAATTCACCTAACCTGCACATTCTTTGGATTGTGGGAGGAAACCGGAGCACCCGGAGGAAGCCCACGCAGACATGGGGAGAATGTGCAAACTCCACACTGATAGTTGCCTGAGGCGGGAATTCGACCCGGGTCTCTGGCACTGTGAAGCAGCAGTACTGATCACTGTGCCACCCACACGGTGGAGAAAGTAATGAACAGTGGATCCAAATAATAGTAGGGAACCAGGAAGATTTCTACTTAGACTCTGTCTATGTTTGGATGTAGGGGGTTGGTTAGCTCAGTTAGCTGGTGTGCAACGCGAAGTGATGCCAACAGCACACATTCAATTTCCATACTGACCGAGGTTTCCATGAAAGACTCTCCTTCTCAAATTCTCTCCCTCTGAGATGTAGTGACTTTCAGGTTAAACTCTCTAAAGAGAGAGCAGCCCTGTGATCCTCTGGGACTATGATGACTTTACCTTTATTTGGATATATTGGGATTTTCAGAATGCATGCCTTGTAAAAGACGTGAAGATAAGAACCCATGGTGTTGGAGACAATATGGATAGAGGATTGCCTAGAAAGTTGGGAGAAAGGAGGAATAAGTATGGAAACTGTAACTAGTGGAGTGCCACAAGGATCGGTGGTGAGAGCAACATATATATTAATGAATTGGATGAGGAAAGTTGAATGTACTAAAGCCACTTCTACAAATAACACAAAAATAGTTTGGAAGGCCAATGGTGAGTCAACAGAGGGATGTGGGTGGGCTAAGTGAGTGGGAAGAAACTTGGAAGATGGAAATAAAAATGTTGGAAGATGGGAAGTTATACATTTTGAAAAGAAGAATACAGGAGCTATAAAAGACTAAAGAATGCTATAGGATGGAGAGATTTGGGACTCTTCATGGATAATTCTCAAAAACTAGCATACAGGTCAGCAGGCAATAGCAAGTAACAGAAATAGCAAATGGAATATTGGCCTTTCTTTCAATGGGAATGCAGTATAAAAAATAGGAAGGTCTTGCACAAGTTGTGCAAGACACTAGTCAGACCATAACTAGAATACTGTGAGCAGTTTTGCACCCATTATCTAAGGGAAGCCTTTATGGGACTGGAGGCTGTCCAAAGAAAACTCACTCAGCTGACCCTGCACCTGAAGGGACTGTCTTTTGAGGCTACGTTGAGTAGGTTGGGTTTGTACTTATTGGAGTTTAGAAGAAAGAGAGGTGCCCTAATTGAAGCTCTCAAGATTTTAGGGGACTTGACAGGTCAGATGCAGAAAGGTTGTTGCTCCTTGTAGGAGTGTTTAGGACCAGAGGCCACAATCTCAAAATAAGTGATCATAAGACAGAAATGAGGAGGAATTTCTCCCCTGAGAGGGTAGTAAATCTGTGAAATTCTTTGCAGAAAGCTGTAGAGGTTAGGTCAGTATTTTTAAAGCTGAGATAGATTTTTAATTAATAACAGAAACCAGCAATATGGGGAAAAGGAAATAAGAGAGTGGGTTTGAGGATGATCAGATCAGCCATGATCACATTGAATGGCAGAGCAGGCTTAATGGGCTGAATGTCCTACTTCTGCTCCGATGTCATGTGGTTTAATGCTATCACTGTGTGTCAATAGAGACACAGCTGAGCTGAAACCGTTTGTAGCTTTTGAAACCCATAATGGCTACTGCTGACACAATAAAAACTTTGTATAAGGAACCACATTGCCTGAAACCAATTGAAAGGAGAGATATCTCATTGCTATTTCAATGCAGAGAGCCTATCAATTATTGGAGGTATAAGATAAAGAGATGTTTTTGAATTTTCAAATGCAATGTGTCAACCAAAATTGTCTGATTGTAAATCACAGCGCAAAATATGACAGAAAAGGATGACTGGACTTTTAAAATATTTTAATGCTGTATAGTATTTTTAACAATTGGAAAAGTAACTGTTATGCATGACAGCCTAACACAGTTATAATTAACATAACAGTCAACTTACCTTTGCAGAACTCAGGTCTTTGAGTTCCTGCATTAAACATTATTGTAATACAGCATATAATATTTGATTTATTGTAGTCACATGTACCTAAATACAATGAAAAGCTTTGTTTTGCGAGCAGTACATGCCAGTCATAGCAAACAAGAGCATACAGATCACAGAATGCTTAGAATGAGGCGTACAAGGTGACAACTGCACTGGAGGCATGCAAAGCAAGATCAACATTATTTGAAGTTAGAGAGATCCATTCAGCAGTCCAGCTTCTGTATCTTTGTGTTCAAGCTTCAGTATCATCTGCCTGATGGAAGAGCTTGGAAGAGAGTATTACCGGGGTGAGAAGGGTCTTTGATGCTGGCAACCTTTCCGTGGCAAAGAGAAGTGTAAATAGAGTGAATAGTTGGGAGGTTGGCTTTCATGATGGTCTGAGCTGCACACACAACTTTCTGTGGTTTCTTATGGTCCTGGGCAGAGCAGTTGCCGTACTAGCCCATTATGCACCCAGATAGAATGTTTTCTGTGGTGCATCTGTAATGTTGGTGAGGGTCCTTTTGGACATGCCAAAGTTCCTGAGTCTCCAGATGAAGAGATGTTGGCGTGTCTTCTTGACTGTTGTATCTACATGGGAAGTCCAGGACAGATTGTCGGTTATTGTGACTCCGAGGAACTTGATGTTCTTGAACCCCTGCACCTCAGCTCCGTTGATGTAGATGGAGGTGTGTCCTCTTTTCTCCATGCAGGTTTTTTTATTTTGCTGACATTGAGGTTGCAATCATTGCACCATGTCATCAAGCCCTCTCTCTCCTCACTGTATTCTGATTCATCGTTATTTAATATCCGTCCTACCATGGTAGTGTTGTCAGCAAATTGGTAGATGGTGTTTGTTTGGAATTTCGCTAGAGTCATGGGTGTACAGGCAGTACAGTAGGGGGCTGAGAAAACATCTTTGTGGGATACCAGTGTTGAGGGTTATCGTGGAGCAGGTGGTGTTGTCGGTCTTCACTGATTCCAGTCTGTGGGTCAGGAAGCTGAGGATCTAGTTGCAGAGGGCAGAGCTGAGACCAAAGTCTTGGAACTTTGAGATTAGTCTGGAGGGGATCATGGTGTTGAAGGCAGAACTGTAGTTGATGAGTAGGAGCCTGACATAGGTGATAGTGATATTTGAAGTTGTCAATAAGTTACACACTTGCCTTTTGAATATTCCAACTCCGTAGCAGGCACCTGCAGTGTTCACAAATTCTGTCAAGGCAATGCATTTTTCTTAGGTTCACAAGAGAAGATTCCAGGGAGGGAAGAAAAGTGGTAAAGCAGGAGCTACATGCTTAAACTATTGCAGCTTGCAAATCAGAATAAATTGAGAGAGGAGGATTGAACTGAGATGTGAGAAGGAGTATAATTCATCTTCAACTCACTTTAGTCTTAGTTGTGGTTGCTCCAATAATATCCAGCATCATTTGTTTGTCAAGATGAGAATATATAACCAGTTAGGTGATACTGCCTAAAGTTCTCTATCATCATGTCCTGCAAGAGATGTGTGAATGTGTGTATTGTGGTCTGTTTTAGTGATGTACCCATTATACTTGCTTGCAGTATGTGCAAGTGGATCAGAAACGTTTAACTGCGCTAACTGTGTGAGGGTGAGGTGAAGCTATGAATATGAAGTATGAGTTGTGATTAATACTGAAGTGATTAAAGGGGTATTGATGAAATGAACAGTGAGAATCTAGTGGTGTAATTGATGAGTTATAGCATTTGAAGATGCATCCACTGACCACCATTGTACATATGAAGTCCATTGAACTTCTTGCCACATTCATGACATCAATTATGAAGGATATCTGCTCCCATTGCCTTTTCAATGTCTACCTGCCTGGAGAGCATCTCTTCTCTTGTCCTGATCCTGCACCAAGCACTCCAGTACTGCATTGGAGAACTTTGGTGTATGCATATTATTGTGTTGTATCATGAGCTATTCCCAGGTCAAACTCATTCTCTTGCTCCACTCAGAATAACACCCTATTTTTAAGACATGCAGGTTGCCTTCAAGTAGTCATGATTCGGAGATGCCGGTGTTGGACTGGGGTGTACAAAGTTAAAAATCACACAACACCAGGTTATAGTCCAACAGGTTTAATTGGAAGCACACTAGCTTTCGGAGCGACGCTCCTTCACCAGGTGATTCATCAGACAATCACCTGATGAAGGAGCGTTGCTCCAAAAGCTAGTGTGCTTCCAATCAAATCTGTTGACTGTAACCTGGTGTTGTGTGATTTTTAGCCTTCAAGTAGTGCAGGCTAGCCTGAACTCCTCTAAACTTTTCACAATTTGGCAGTTCAGCTCACACATGCAGCTACTCAATAGTGTGCGTATTGTTGGTTGAATGCTGTAATCATAATGATTCCTCTGATCATGTATTGTAAAATACTTGTTAGAGTATGGAATGTACTGTCTGGAAATGTGGGGGCAGTTTCAGCTGAGACTTTCAAGATAGCATTGGATGATTATTGGATAGAAATTGTGTGCAAGGGTATGGGGATAAAGGTACTAGGTAATGTTGCTCGTGTGATCAGCTAGTGCAGACATGATGAGCTGAATGTTCTCCTCCACCATAGTAATTTTATGATTATAGGTTTTAATGGCAAATATGGATTCAGAAAAGGAGAGCATCACTTTTTAAAATAAATTGACAGTGTTAAAAATTAATTTACAATCTTTGCACATGCCTGTCTTTGCAGTGTAGTCTAAAACTTGATGGACCAACATATTGAAATGTATTCTTGTGCCACAAGATGTTACTCTCCCTTAAATATTTTCTGTTTTATGTTCCTTAAGAGAAATGTCCATATTTCCAAAACAAAGCTGGCATTGATGCAAACTTCCAAATTTTCTGTTTCAGTCCAGTGACTGAGTGATAGGACAGGGCAAAGCCTTCTATTCTACCATTGCAGTCTCGACCCTCATCCTTCAGTGCTACTATTCTTGACACTGATCACTTTTACATTCCAACATCGGCAAGTGCCCTCAGCGCTTGGGTGCTATTCTGTGAAGTTCTCTCTCTCGAACCCTCTGTCCATACCACACTTTTCTTTCAAAACAATTTTTCAAATTTAGTCTCTTGACTCAAACTTTCCATTGCCTCTTCTAATCTCTTTGTTAGCTTGTTGTCTATTTTCTTTCCAGTAATCTGTGCTATGCCATGGAGTAGTATTTATGCTATAGCCTGTCTATAAAAGATTATGCTCTACATTTTTTTTGACAGTACCCAGTTTGCAATTTTTCTTTACCATATCTCTAAAAGAAGGCAGGAAAGCAGTGCTGGAGGGAGCAGATACAAATACCAGATTATTCAGAATCATAAAATGTGTAATGCAACTAAGGGTATTCAAATTCTTCAGCTTACATATTGAACAGTAAAATCTTTATGGTTTTATTGATATTGTCTAAACTAAACATCCGTTCCATTTCCTGTATGGCTGTTCTCATCCATTCCCTTACTGAACTACAATATTGTCCATGGCCTTCACCTTCCATCTCAATTGCTTTCGCATTTAATGGAACATTTTCTGCCACCACCGACAATATGATTTCATTCTTTCAACTTTGAGCCACTCCTCAATTACTCCCAAAACCCCTCCCTTACTCCAGGACTTCCCCATCCAAGTTCAGAAAGTGAAAACCTGCCCTTCTATGTCCTCCTTTCCTATAGTCTATGATTCCAAAAAGTCTTCAAGCAATTTATTCATAGTTCTTTCAATTCAATACACTGTATTGATGTGGTCTTTTGCACATGGGAGACTGAACATAAATTGGATCATATTTTTAGACAACTTTGTTCAGATTTGTAAACGTGACCTGAAGTTTGCAGTTGCCTGTAATCTTATTTCTCTGCTCCACTCTCATTGTGACATCTCTGTCCTCGATCTCCTAAACTGTGCTAATGATTCTAAACATAAGTTTGTGAGACAGCAGCTCATCTCTCCTTTCTGAATCAGCAGAGTTCTGCAAATTCAAATCATAATCTTTAACCCTTTTTTTTTTCAAATGGCAGTTGTAATGATTCTGCTATTTTGTAATTACATCTGCTCCAGATCCCTCTCTTGTCTCTTGACATTTTACCATTTCTTGCCTTCCACCATCCTTTTGTCATTTAATCTCTCATGTCTTCAATCTTCTCACAGGCCTTTCCTTTTTGCTCTTTTCCCTCACTACCTTTTTTCTGCTTAAAATCTTATTCATTTTTGATGAAAGATCATTGACCTGAAATTTTGACTCATTCTTTCTCCATAGATGCTGCCTGATCTGCTGAATATTTCTGGCATTTTCTATTTTATTTGAGTAATTTTAAATCACTCTCATTTTTCTTTCAATAATTGTAGAACACTGATCATTTTCAAATACAATGCAATGGGCATATGGTGCACATTCTTATTTTGGAAATGTATTTCAGCCTTGAAAATCTGACCAGTTTAAATGTATGTGAAATGGATGTATGCAAAATATTTTCTAATGTAGTGCTGTCTATTGCAAACAACCCGTATCTTAACTGTCATGAACATGAACATTGATTTAAAAAGCCTCATTTTTCTAGTTTTCAAGTTATGAGTACCAGTAACAAATTGTTCAAAACAAAACAAAAATGCATGTCCACTGCATTGATTACGTTATTTTTGGTTTGTTTCAGATTTGCTGAAATATCTTGGCAGGATTTCCTGTTTTGAAATGATCCAAAAATATCTTTATTCTGTGTCTATGTACTGTCAATAAAATTAAACAGTATGTTTAGAATAGTCTTTAAACATAACTTATTGAGTAGTATAAACTAGAAAGAAAAGGTAGCCAAATGCCACTTGCAATATACCTTTATAAAACCTGAGCATAGGCAAAATGCTATCATTTTGAAATACAAGACAAACCAATCATGAAGTAAATTTGTATCCTCTCTTGCACCATGTAAAAGCATTGGATGAGCAAAGATTCACTTACAATTGTACTCCATTTAAAATGAATTCATTTAATTCACTTTTTTGAATTTAATATCCTTGTACCTGCCAAATTGAAAAACTTCTACATTTTCTGAGTTCACAGAATTTTTTGTTCAAACCAAACTTCTGAATTGTTCATCAAAACTGATTTCATAATATCACCAGGCTATTACCAGATAGTTATATGAATTAAGAAATAACGTGAGTCAGCCTGCAGAGTTGTCTGCCAGATGATTTCATATCTACAATGTACAATAATTTAGACTCAAATAAATGGACCTGCATTATCACTTTAGACTTGAACTTTTTTGAACTTTGTCTACTCGTGTAAAAAGAAAATGTGCACTGGTTATTATAATAAAATTTAATATATTAATGGGTGCCATAAAATTAGCACCATCCTTTAAGGAGCTTACCTGAAATGTTTCGTTCCAATGATATTAACAAGAATCTGGGAATGTGACATCAGCTTTATGACACCAAAGGCTGCTCATGTATAACCTGAGCCCTTATTCTTTTTCTCCTTAATAGATTTACTTTCAGAGGAATGGCAGTGGGTGATAGAATGAGGTAATTCTATCTACTTAACAGTACTGAAGATTGGATTTTAACAGTTCAAACCATGTTTTTCTCATATAACCCATGATTGCTCTTGAAGAGACAGTGCTCCTTCTATTTCCTGCCTATGTGTAATTAAGGTGAGGAAAGGTGGTGCAAACAAACCTAACCTGTTTGACTACTACTTGTGATCATTTACGATTTTACAAAGCCTTCAAAGTCAGGTACTAAAGATTTAAGGGAATAATTTACTCTTGGCAATTTTAGCAAGTGAGCACATGATGCCTTTTTCCATGGGCTACTGTATGTATGTCACTGTTGAAATTGTATATCAGGAGTGTCATGAAGTACATTTAGCAATTGCTGTTATTATCAACAGTATCCTCTACTCTATGATCTAGAGCTTCTACCTGAAGCTCCACACTAATATTCTGAAGTCTCAATTTAATTACAAATTTAGAATACCAGGGTGGCATTTTAAACCAAACTTTTCTTTTCTCTGTGACCTTTATAGAATTACAAAAATAACCAGATTTATGTAATTATGTTGACAGAGAATTGAGCTGAAATTAGTTTGACCTTTTTAACTTAACCCTTAACAAATTGTCAGAATAATAAAATATTTAGTGTTATTTTGTTCTGGCAACATTTAAATCCTAGATTCAAGGAAGTAACAATCCAAAAATCAGTTTGAAGTAGAATGTAAAATTAAATTGGCGACCTAAAAGAAGTCAGCGTAACATTTGTGAATAAAATGGAGATGTTATCAAAATAATCACCCATCTTTTAAATATTTCTAATGTAGAAAATACTGAACAGGAAATCCATTTATGGCCATGAATATCTTTTAGATGTAGGCTATTTTTGGGCAGAGACGAAGTTTCTCAACTTTGGATAATTTGATCCGCATATAAACTCCTCTTATCCATTTCCTTTCAATTTCTCTGACCCCTTCCCCTTTCTTTCTCCCACACTAACTCATGACCCAAACACACACACGATAACTCCCTGACCACAAAAGCAAATATTCAATGGCTGTTTGATTGACATTCCAGAGGACTGCTAATGGTCCTAGAACTGTATTCCAGCAACAGTCATTGCAAAATATTTTATTTTTAACATTTGCGCATCATGCTCAGAATAGGGCTGGCTTTGATGCATTTTTGAATCATTCCAATCTGTTAGTTTTTTTTTCAACCTGCTGTTTGATAAATAAATGACATCAAAACCTAGTAGGCTTTTGTACAACAGTAACTTGAATAGGAGAGCTGGGCTTCTCTGCTGATTTCATCTGTTTTTGTCACCCCTACCCTACTCTTTGCTTTGGCTTAACTTCCACAAAATGCTATTTCACAAAGTCATTTAGACAATTTTCACTTTATACATACACCATGTCAGCAAATGTAATTATTTTTGAGGATCCACTGCAAAATGTTTGTGAATGACAGTTCAGGACCGGGCTCTGTTCAGCTGGGACCCATTTGGTTAGAAGTCACCTGACACCTGTCGTATCATCACAAGAGAAACCAGTGTCAGAGGCCTGAAATGTAGAGTAAAGCAACTGATTGTCTTCAGGTCTGAAGTAGTGATGTAGAGTGAGCATAATTTAATCACTCTTGACTGATCACCCCTTGGTCTGGATGTGCTTGAAGTTGGTTGGGAAGGGGAGAGGAAGGGGAAGGAATACAGTCTCTTCAAACTTGAATGATAAATTTGTTTATCAGTGTTGTCCATTTTAACCCCACTGCCTGTTGCATAGCTTCATTACCCTAATAGCATGTGTTTTTTGTGGTATAATGTTTATTTATGTAATTCTGATTTTTATTTTTTTTATTAACCAGTGAATTGATTTTTAAAAAGTGATACTAATTCCACCTTGGATTAAGATTGCTTATTAGACCAAAGTGAAGTTTACTGGTCATTTGGTTGTTTAATCAGAATGCAGTTGTACTGGCAGGCTTCTTGAGTTTCTTATTAAATATTAAACCTTGCTGGTAGCACATTTCTTATTGAAAATATAAAATCAAGGCATTGTTCTTTGTGAAAATATAATCAATATAGTGCCATCTTTAAGCAGTAATTGTTTAGTTGAAGATGGTATGCAAAATTAGTTGAGGAAGAGGCAGAGATGGAGGAAACTTTGCTCTGTCTGAAGCTTGGATTAATGATTTGTTTTTAAAAGTCTTTCAGTATAAACCTGCATTTATATTTTAACACAAGTCTTACTATTGTGGTATTTAGCTGCATTGAAATTTGAATGGCTTGATTCCTCAAAGGAGTAAGACTTAATATATATGTCTCCCTCTTAGCCTTGTAGCAATGTTCCCCAAGTCTGTGTAACTTGAACTGATTGCTAACATATAATACACTATATCTTGTTGATAGTCTTATTAAACTATCAAGTGATTTTCCTCTACCATGTGGGACAAACCAGGCCCTGTAGATCCCGAACAGAAAAAAGGATGATGGCAGCAAATCTACCAGATATATCTTTTTAAATTGTGGTGAAGATCCCTCATACAATGATCCTTAATAATTACCCACCTTCCATTAAGTTTAAAACCACAACAATCAAGGAAAACATTAATTCCTAGACACCACAGTATTTAAATTGGCATAAGAGGACAGGCATAAGTTAGCACAAACATATTTTTCTGCCAGTATAACTGACACACAAACATGGCCACTAAACACATCTTCCAGGTGTGGGCGGCATGCAGTTCAGTGGTTAGCACTGCTGCCTCACAATACCAGGGACCCAGGTTTGATTCCAAGTGACTCTGTGTGGAGTTTGCATGTTCTTCTCATGTCTACATGAGTTTCTACTGGGTGCTCCGGTTTCCTCCCATAAGTCATATTACAGTCCCAAAATGTGCAGGTTCGGTGGTGTGGCCATGCTAAAATTGTCTGTAGTATTCAGGAATGTGTAGGCTAGATGGATTGGTCATAGTAAATGTGGGGTTATTGCAATAGATTAGGGGGGCTAGGTCTGAGTGGGATGCTCTTCAGAGTGTCATTGTAGTCTTGATGGACTGAATGGCCTGCCTCCACACTGTAGGAATTCTATCTGGTTGAGGTCACAGGTAACATATTTCCATATTCACAAAGCAATCTATTTTACTGCATCCCAGATTTTAATCTCCGATCTAAAGTAAACAGTTCACTCAGCATTCATTATGGTACACTCCATTGTATTTTTCCCATATAGTAATTACTGAATATTTCCAGCTTTAAACTGGAGATTGCAAATTATTTTTCAAGTGATTCATAATCTCAATGTTGTTATCCAGTTAGCTGCGTTTGTGACAGATTTAAAACTGGTCTCTCTCCTGTGCAGCATTCTTTTCCATGCCTTCAATATATTTCATGCCACATGCATCTTCTTTCACTCTCTATCCCACCCACCAACTATTCTCCCCTACCTTACTCCATCCTCTTTCCAATCCTGTCTCTCCTACACCATCTTGAAGCCCTCCTCTCCCTCCTCAACTCTCCTGCTCCCAAAGCCTTTCTCTCTTATTCACCCATTCCACCTTGTAACCTCTCCCCTCCCCTTTCCCCCTGCACCATGCCAGCTTTCTATTTCCCCTCCAAACCCTTTTGCAACTCCCACATCACCTCAACCACTCTCTTGCAACCACCCTCTTTCTCCCTGATTCCTGGCCCTTCAGCCTTCCACACCCCTTGCCCTTTCCCTCCCAATACCTCTCTCAGCCTCTTCCTCACTCCCATCAATTTTTTTCTTTTATATTTTGTCCTACAATGTAGCTGCTCACAAGGTGCCTAGAAACTGCTCCCACCAGAAACTTCCCTCCTTTGTTATTTCTTATGTCCCTCTAAACTGATTCTTCATCTTGATCTTCTGAACCAAGATCATTTCTCACTATTGAACTATTTTACTGAGTTATGCCATCTTCTTTATCTTTCTTACTAACCTTTTGAAATGTCAGATATGTTTTGAATATTCAGTTTCTAAACTTAGTAACCTTGCAACCATGTCTTTCTAATGGGTATAAAATTATAAAGAGTGATTTCAGTTTATGCATAAATTTATCTATTTTCTTATGAATGTAGTGTGCATTCAAATAGAGTCTTGAATTCTGTCCCTTTACCATTTTCCCTCTCCTGACCCTATAGTATCTCTTATGTTTGTACGTGTTCACCTCTGTCACACTTAGATTATCATCGCTCCTATCACAATACTGCTTTGCCCCTCCTCTCTAACAGTCTAAGTTTTCCCTTACCTGAACCCACTCCCATCCCAGTCATTTTGTTTAAAGCTCCATGTACAGCATTATTCAATTTGCACCAGCCTGAGAGATTCAGGTCAATCCCTTCTCAATGCAACAGCTCCTCATCAAGGATAGTATTATATTCAAATTCTTGAAACTTTTTTTAAGCAATAAACATTTTAAGAGGAATAACTGCTGCCTGAAGGATAAGCAGTTCCAGAAATGTATAGCAAACCATGTTTCAAAAACTTGGAGGTTATTTGTTAAATATGGGATGAAAATCACATAGTCTGCGAGTTGATAAATGTTTTTGAAGGGCATTTTCATTTTAAAATAGCTATGGAATTTCAATATTATCTTACTCCTCAATTCCTGTGCATTTTAAATGCTATTAAAGCTTGCCTGAGAAGGAGGTGTACACTTATATATAAAACTGGGGTACCTTAGAACATTTGCCATGCTGTCTCCAATACAAAGTAGCACTACCAAAAATAAAGTCCCCCATCAAATTTATAAGAAACTAATCATGACCAGAAAGGCAGAAATCTCAATAGCTCTATTGTGTTTCTAATCTTTACTGATGATATGATCCTGAGATTGCTTGTGTTTTCAGTTTTTCACCATTAACACCTTTAACAGAAGCATTCTTATTTTGATTCAAATATTTCTAGATTCAAACCCAAGTTGAGCATATTAAGTTAAGCAGATACTTCAAGGAGACAATATGCCATCAGCTGCCATCTTTCAGATAAAGTCAATGTAAAATTTGCCATGGTATTGCTTGTGGAACTACAGGGACATTCTGATATCCTGGCAACATTTACTTCTGAACCAACCCCACTACAGTAATAAAAATAGTAAATAAAATAGTAAAGTGAGATAATGAATATTTCATTGTTTGTAGAACACTGTGAAAATTCACTTGCAGTGTTTCTCTCTGATAGTGGTTGGGTTCAGCATTATCTATTTGCCAGAAAATGATCTGTGATATACTTAAGCATTCTATATGTGCAAATTCATTTTTCTTACCAGCTTGAAGAGATATTATTTTCAAACTTAGAAATGTTCAGTGTTTTTTTGTTATTTTTATATGAGCTAATAACTAACATTTACACACATAATGAAGAACTAAAATCAGTGGCTAGTGAATGGACTCAACTAGCAGTGTTGTTAATTTTCATTGTGCATAGTTTTCAACTTTGGGGAATCCTCACATTGTAATTTTGTCATTTTAAAGTTTCTGGGACATTTCATTCCTTTCTCCTAAAATAATTTTATTTCAGATGAGTTACTGGATTTGGTTATTTTAAAGGCAGAACCAAATGTTTGCTTCCTGTGAGGTCATCAGGAAAACCAGAAGATGGGGCTACCAAGCCTGTGGCATGAGATTATACCATTGAATGGATGGCATCCTATTCCACTATTCCGTTCTTTACGTTGGAGCAGTGCTGCTATCTAAATATAGATGAATGTGGACTGCCCCTGAACAGTAAAGGCATATCTTTTTAGATTGACCTTGTGATCCAAATATTGATGAGCCATAACAGCTGTCACTGCAAAGAATAAGGAGAACTCCTTCGAGATCTCTTCCGTGCCCCTTTTCTTTATTTGTACTGTTAAAGGCACAATAAAGAATCAAGCTGTTGCTGCATCAAGTAATTCTTTTTGAAATTGACTGTCCTTGACAGTTAAGACAGACCAAGACTGCAATCTTCTTTAAAATTTTTTAGTGGAACAACTAATTAACATTTTTTTCTCCTTTGTTTTAAACTTTTGTACTGAATTACTACACATGAAATTTAGACGTACTGCAGCTGCCCGTATTCAGGAGTTATTCAGAAGGAGAAAAGAAAAGAAGGAAATGGAGGAGCTAGAGACTCAAAACATAAGAAAACCTACATTAAAAATGGTTTACAAAGGCCACCGTAACTCAAGGACAATGGTAAACAAATCTTGTAAAACTATCTTTATTAAAAAAAGTAAAAAGCATTTTTGCTGTTGGAATACACAATGATAATTAACTGTCTTTGGGTTCAGATCAAAGAAGCCAACTTCTGGGGTAGTTATTATGTAATTAGTGGCTCAGACTGCGGCCATATATTCATCTGGGATCGGCAGACAGCTGAATTACTGATGCTGTTGGAAGCTGACAACCATGTGGTGAACTGTCTACAGCCTCATCCTTTTGATCCAAGTAAGTAGTATCTCATCTGAAAAAAAAATGTTTTCTTTGCATTTTGGAGTGGAAATTGTGAATGACCAATTCTGCTAAAGTATTAACAGGGAAATATTAGAATGCATGGTTAGAAGCTAAACGTATCACAAGGTGAGGCACTAAATTATAATGACACAATCTACTCTGTCAGTTTTAAGCCGGGCAACAGTGTAGTCATCAGTACGTTTAAATTAAACTTTAGGTTCATGTAGCATTGCTGTTAAACTTGTGCAGTTTAAATGGGGTGTTCATCTCTGACCTGACTTTGAACTGGCTTTAAGACTCCGTTCTTCTGATAGTCTTGCTTTGAGGCTCAGGACTGGACTCAAAATTTACTAAATTCACTTTATAACTGTAATATTAAGGTAGTAAGGGGAATTGGTTTGCATAAATTCATGTTTGGCCTCCATTCCCAAATGAGGAAGGAAAAACAATAGTTAAAGTTTCTATTTTTGGTCACTAACCAATTAACTCTGCAAAATAGTTTGGACTGTGTTTGAGGATAAAGGTGAACTGGAGTACCAAAGACCTGGACAACATTTGCTGTCCTGGTCACTTAAGTAAATTTATTAGAGGCCAAGTCCTCTTGTAGAGCTGCTGTTCTTTATCATACATTCCTCTGTGAGGAGGTGGGGAGGTCAAGAGAAAATTTTAAAAATACAAACACAATGAAGGACGTGTTATAATGTTTCTTTTCTCAGAAAAATATGTATGTTCATCTTTATTCCTGTCTTGTGATTTACATCTTAAAACCTCTGCTTGTAAGCTGTATTTGTATGAAACGTACTTAAATTGTTTTTATTCAGTGGCAAAAATGAAAAGTGCAAACAACACCCCCTATAATAATAGTTGAAAATAAGAAGCCAATGGGAACCTTCTGAATCTAGAGCAGAGCCTAAAGTTTATCTCCAAAAAGTTTAAAACCTTGTATCATCCTGCTTAACTGTTGTTTGTTTGAAATGATTTTCTTGTTTGCTCTCAATTTTGATTCAGAAGATACTACTATCTGAAATTTCCCCAACCCCTCTACTCCAATTTTTGTCAAAAAGTATCTTCAAAGTTTTGTCACCCCTTCTAAAACTCTCTTCTTTCTCTTCATCTTTTGCTCACCTTTCTCTTTGCTCTCTTCAAATTTCTAATGTCTCCTGTGATGTAGTTGGTAGCACAGTGCATCAAAAGGTAATCATCCCACTCCAAAGAAGTGAAAATATAACCTTGGCTGGCACTTCAATGCCTCACTCTGAGAGTGTTGCACTGTTAAGAGATACTGTCATTCAGATTAGGCATTATTTCTGCTAACTCAGGTGGATCTTGAAAAAAAAAGGTCTCAGCAATATCTCAGAGAAGATCAGAAGAGTTATTTCAGATATCCTGGCAAACATTTATCCTCAACTAACATTATTAAACCAACTTATCTTGTCATTATCATGTTGCTGTTCATTAGACCCTGGTGAAGGCCAGAATGGCTGCTGTGTTTGCTACATTGTAACAGTGCTCATACTTCAAAATGTAATGAATCAGTTATAAAATTCCTGAAGATCTTGAAGTTGTGAAAAGTTCTATATAAATGCAATTCTTTGTTTTTCACCTTATGCATGTCTTCACTTATTTTCTCATGCCTGCTATCCATTGGGCTTTTCAACAAGTCTGAAATAGTTTGAAAAAGTAGAGCAGCATCAATGCTTCTTACAATTAAGGAAAGAGGGAATGGATAATAGCATTTTGTAAAGCACTTTGTAGTGTTGACCAGATATTATTTCATGCCAATAATGCTCAAAACATTATCTATTTTAGAAACCGATAGTTGTGAAATCTGAATTTCTTATCAATAATCACCATTTCTCATAGAAGTTAGGCTTCAAATAAGACAGAAGAAGGGCCTGTGCCCGAAACGTCGAATGTCCTGTTCCCTGGATGCTGCCTGACCTGCTGTGCTGTTCCAGCAATAAAGTTTCAACTTTGATCTCCAGCATCTGCAGACCTCACTTTTCCCTTCAAATAAGACAGGCAAAATATTTGGTTACAAAGCAAATACTTGAGTTCAATGGCATTTCAACATCTGGCATGAAGATAAGGTAGACAAGAATCTGGGGATGATGCCAGTTGTGCTAAATACACAGTCCTTTAACTAATGTGAGGGTTCAATATCATGGTACTTTGGTGACTCAAATATACTTCTGTGCACTGATGATAGGTAGGAGGAGGAAAATATATATTTTCTGACATTGTCTCATCATGCTGAGTTCTAAAGAATGGTATCATTATCCTCTGTGGGTTCTGTTGCCAACTTTAAATGCAAATTCATATAGTCATAGAGTTATACATGACAGAAAAGGACCCTTTGGTCCAACTCATCCGTACCACTGGATATCCTAAACTGATCTCGTCCCATTCGCCAGCATTTGGTTCATATCTCTCTAAACTCTTCCTATTAATGTACCCATCCAGATGCCTTTTAAATGTTGTGATTGTACCAGCCTTCACCACCACCACTGGCAGCTCATTCCATAAACATACCACCCTCTGCATGAATAAATTGCCCCTCAGGTCCCTTTTAAATCTCTCCCCTTTCATCTTAAACCTACACCCTCAAGTTTTAGACTCCTATACCTGGGAAAAAGACCTTGGTTATTCACCCTGTCCATGTGTGTCATGATTTTATAAACTTCTATAATGTCACCCTTATAACCTCAATTATGAAGTTATTGTAGATTATCAAGTTCTGTTCCAACGACATGTAAATAGAGAATATTTAATGTTTATGATGCCATTTGAGTGCTACATAAGAAATATTCTGTTCAAAGTGGTAGCCCAGCCTGATTGGTTGAAATATTAAATCTTATTTTGTGGAATAATGGATACAACGAACAAAACCAATTTTATCCCTTTTTTACAACAATATAAACTCACCGGGGAGGCTGTAACTCCTCTAGCTGTGAACCAACAGAAGGATAATGGTGGTAATCAAAGGCAATAATCTGGCGGGTATCAGTTGCATACCCTGCCTACCTGTCATCCTGATCACTGATGCTTCCCTCTCTGGATAGGATTTCCACTTGGGTACAGGGAACCTGAACATCATTTCAGTCCACCTGATACAACAACAGGTTAGAACTTGGAACACTTGTTGAAACACAGCACTTCCATCTACAAAACACAGGTAAGTCTTCCAGTGGATAGACAACACCTCAGTGATTTGGTGTTTCAACAAGTAGGGGGGACACTTAGTCCTAAATTTTGTTAAGGTAGTGATCCATATTGTCTTGCCCCAATTAGGCAACAATATAAAGCACAAAACTTTCTTAGTCGCAGGACAATCGTATCTTATGATTAAATGCATTTTTCTGTAATTTCAAAATAAATGGATCACCCACCCAGTCTTTTCATAAATGCACAGCTATCCAAAATTTCATAATAGATTACATTTTTCAGTGTCATTCAGTGTCCCTCAAATGTCCTGCTTTCTTGCTGCTATTCGAGGCTTGACTCTCAATTAGATAAACCTGCAATTTGCCTTTGTGCCTCTTTTGGCATCGTCTATCAGGCTTATCCAGGCACACGGTATTGGCTCATTATGAGTAACAACTCCATCCTCCTCTCTCACTGACATTCCCACCCAGTGCATCTGTGTGGTCTAATCTTGGCACTTCTCTTCTGATCAACTCACCCTTACCACTCACCTCCTTCTGTGCATTATGCTAGCAGGTCAAGTGTCACTACCCCTGTCAGCATCTCCCTCCAAAACATTCAATCACTTGCAAACACGATCCTTTATATCCATGAAATTATTGTGGCTGATTGAATTGACATAATTTCCCCTTCCCACCCTGACTTGTCACCACCTGCCCTGACCAAATCACCTTGGTTCATTTGATCTTGCTGCTCTAGCACTTTGTCTTCTTGTAGCATCTTGCCTTGTTGCACTCTTCTCACCTCCTGTTTAAAAGTCATTGTTGTTGACTGCCCTCCCCATGTGCCATAAATATGTTCTGTCTAGAATATCTACACTATCTTCCTCTCTCAGCCTTTGCACCAAATAGCTTTGCATCTTCAGGGTCATTTCAACCCTCATCACAACTAATTGTGTTTTCTCTACTCCAAATTAAATGTCTTCTTATCCTCCCCAAATCTTTTCTTCTATGCAAACTCTCCAAGCCAGACTGGTGGTCACACTCTTGACCTCGTTGTCTTGTGATTCTTGATTAATCGATTACAGATAAGACCATCTTTGATCACTTCTTCATGCTATCTAACAACCAAACCCTCCTCGAAACTCGAAACCCAAATGCTTCTGTTAGCTGGGTTCTTTGTATGGGGAAGTAATCACACTTATTAGAGCTTGGTCTTCTAAATTGGTCAGTGCTTTGGCTTAGAAGAATATGATTGCAAGGGAAGCTGGTAAGGGGATGCACAGGGTAGGAGCCCAGGAGAGTCAGCTTTTGCAATTGTCCAACAAGTTTGAGGTTCTTTCTGTTTGTCTGGACAGTAGGAAGGATGACCATGGCACAGTGGTACAGGAAGCCATTCAACAGGGGTGAGTAAGAAGCCTCTATTCCTGATGAAGGGCTTTTGCCCGAAACGTCGATTTTCCTGCTGCCTGACCTGCTGTGCTTTTTCAGCACCACTCTAATCTAGACTCTGGTTTCCAGCATCTGCAGTCCTTGTTTTTACCTGGGGATGAATAAAAAGGCATGTAGTAGTAGTATGGGACTGTATACTCATGGGATTGACAGTTTTCTTTGCATCAAAGACTGAGAGTCCAAATGGCTATTTTGCTTGCCTAATAGTTCTGCTCAGGGCTGGAGAGAAATTGGGAGGGGAAGGATCCTATCATTGTGGTTCATGCAGTTGCTAATGACATGGACAGGACAAAGGAGGAGGTTCTGCACACTCATGAAGAGCTAAGCACCAAATTAAGAAGCAGAGCCTCAACGGTCATAATCTCTGCATTATTACCTGAGCCACATAGGCTTGGGACAAATCGGATTAGACAGATGATTGCATGATTCAAACGTGGTGTGAGAGAGTAGGCTGCACTTCATGGCACCCTGGTAGCAGTACTAGGAAAAGAAGGGTCTGTATTGTTCAGATTGTACTGATGCTCCACTTGAAACATACTGAGGCTGGTGTTCCTGCCAACTGCATAAAGAGGAAAGTAAAGGATTTTAAATGAAATAGTGGAGGCCAAGGGATCAAATTCAGTAAGATATGGTGAATCAAGAGCTGAGGAGAAAGTGAGGACTGCAGATGCTGGAGATCAGAGCTGAAAATGTGTTGCTGGAAAAGCGCAGCAGGTCAGGCAGGATCCAAGGAGCAGGAGAATTGACGTTTCGGGCATGAGCATTTCAAATGTTCAAGAGCTGAGTCAAGGCAAAAGAGAAATAGTTATTGATATGGAAAATGATAAACAGACAAGAAGGGATAGTTATTACCAATCTGAGAGTCAACCGACAGATAGGGCTAGAATTTATTTTTAAAAAGGTAAAAGACTAAAACTACAGGCTCTGTATCAGTGCACATAGCATTCAAAGTAATATAGATAAACTGAGAGTGTAAATAGAAATGAATTAGTATGATCTGCCAACAGGTATAACTGCAGGATGATATGGATTAAAACCTGAATCTTGAAGGATGCAGACATTTAAGAATGACAGAAACTAGGAAGAAGTGAAGAGATAGCTGTGTTATGTAATTATGCTATTAGCATAATAGAGAGGGATGATCAAAGTTTGGAAGCCGTGATGTGGGAATAGTTTGGGTATAAATAAGAAATGATAAAGACAACACTTGTGAGAGTATTGTACAGACTCTATAATGGTCACCACACAGTAAGATGGAGGATAAAAGAAGAAATAATGAGAGCTTTTCCGATAACCATATGGAGTTTTAATCTACATATAGACAGGGTAAATCAGACAGACAAGGGTAGATTTTTTTTTTAACCAATGTTCGCGGGATTGTTTTTTGGAATAGTATGTTCTGGAGCTAACCAGAGAGCAGACTATACTAGACGTGGTATTGTGTAATGGGATAGGATTAATTATTGACCTAATATTGAAGGTGCCCTTAAGTAACAGTGACCATAATATCAATGAATATTATGTTCGGTTTGAGGGATAGTGGAGTGGGTCCAAAACATTTGAAAATTTAAGTAATGAAATTGAGACATTGAAAGCAAACCTGACAAAAATTAATTTGCAAATTAATTTAAAAATAGGCCAATAGAGATGTCGTGGCAGATATTTGAGGGAATATTTTAGAATGCACAGAGAATACATACATTCCAATGAGTGAGGAAAATTAGTAGGGACAGATCCAATATCTGTGATTAACTAAAAAGGCTAAAGATAGTATCAAATTGAAAGAAAAACATAATTGCACAAAGGAAGGTGACAGGTCAGAAGGTTGCACAGAACTTAAAAAAAATCAAAGAATGACTGAAAAACTAATAAGCGGGGAGAGAAAAAGAGAGTATGGAACAAAAGTAACCAGAAATATAAAAACAGTTGTAAGAGTTTCTACACATATTAAAAGAAGGAAAAAGTTAACAAATTAAGTGTTGATCCTGTAAAAAGTGATACTGGAAGATTAAAAATGAAAATAAGGAAAACCACATTAATTGAACAGGTATTTTGCATTGGTCTTCACTGTAAAGAATATAAGTAACATCCAAAAGGCAGGAATAAATCTGAAATTGCAAGCGGGGGAGGAATTAAGAAAAAAACACAACACCAACGAAGTAGTACTGAGTAGATTGTTGGAGCTGTGGGCTAACGAGCACCTGCGTCCTGCTGGGGCTCATCCTTAATCTGTCTTGGAATGATAGCTTCTATCATCAAAAACATTGCAGCAGGCCACTTCAGTAATATTGAACTAATCAGGCAGATTTAACAAAGTTTATCGAAAAATAAATTATGATTGACCTATCTTTTGGTGTCCTTTGACAAAAAAACATGTAGATAAAAGGGAAAGCTGAATGTACTGCACTTGGATTTCCAGAAGGCATTTAATAAGATGCCACGTCAAAGTTATTCCAGAGAGTAACATCTTGGGGTGACATCTTGGCATGAATAGAGGATTAGCTAGCTAACAGGAAGCAGAGTGTAGGCATAAATGGGTCTTTCTTAGATTCTCAAGAATGTAGTGTGCCACAGTAACTGGTGCTGCAACCTCAACTGTTTAAAATTTGTATCAATGACCTGGATGAACAGATGGAAGGTACGATGCCAAATTTGCAGATCATGTTGTGGAGGTGCGGGTGTTGCACTGAGGTGGACAAAGTTCACTGAGGTGGACAACACCAAATTATAGTCCAGCAAGTTTATTTGGAAGTACAAGCTTTTGGAGCGCTGCTCCTTTGTCAGGTAGCTAACTATGCATTATAACCTGGTGTTGTGTGATTTTTAAATTTGCTGATAACGTAGAGAGGAAGGAAAGCTAGCTATGGAATGTAGATAAAGAGGCTACAGTAAAATACGAATAGGTTAAGTGAGGGACAAAGCTGTGGAAAATGGACTGTAATTTTGGGAACATCTGAAATTGTTCCTTTTGGCAGGAACAGTAAAACAGCATATTGTCTAAATGAGAATCAGAGCCCTGAGAATCAGGGGGATCTTTGAGTCCTCATGCATGAATCACAAATGGTTAGTGTCCAGGTACCATAAGTATTTAGGAAAGCTAATAAAATATTATCATTATCCTTCGGGAAATTAAATACAACGTTAGGAAGATTATGAAACCACATTGGAGTACTGTGTATAGTACTGCTTACCTTATTTAAGGAAGGATTTAATTGTGTTGGAGGCAGTTTAGCAATGATTTACCATTTAGGAGGCAACAACATGATCAAGGACTTTGGAGAGGAAAGGGAGGTTAGAGATGGAAATGGTAGTTTGCATTGATTGTGGGTCAAGGGTTTAGTGTTTTGAGAAGATGGGCAATAACAACAGATTTAAAAAAGGACAACACTTGAAGAGGTAATTGCAATAGCATTTTCCCCTTCATCCTTCTCAAACTGTCTGCAGCCTTTGACACTGTTGATTAGACTATTAGTCAGTCTTCCAGCCATTTTTACAGTCATCCAACAAGGTGCGGCTGGTCTCACCTGATTTCACCTCCTTTTCCTCTCCAAAAATGTTTGACCATGTTGTCGCCATCCATCTCCATCTTTCCTGGAATTCTGTGGTTGAATCCCTCCAATAAAGTTTCCACTTGTGTTGGAGTACCAAAAAAGTTCACAACTGAAATAGCTCAAAACTGTCACAGCAATCCATGTGTTATAAAGTTGAAGATGTGTACTGTACCTTTAAGAGAGAGTGAATGCTGTTGTGAACTGAGATTACAAGCATCTGTGTATATGACTAGATGGCAGTCCGACATTGTACTGCAAAATTGAAAATATGTAACAATTGGCTGTGAAATGGATACCTGAGTTTTGGTTGCTGTTTTGACAACAATTCAAATTTAATCAATCAGATTAAATTATGCCCCAGGATACTAAAACCCAATTGTGTTGAATTTATTGTTTTGCCAACACTGAACCAATGAGACAATCAGATGTTGAAGGGGCATAAAATGCAGACATTTTGAAAATTGGCCATAAAGCAACTGCTGTCAAGACAGAAATGCATGGAGAGCTAACATCTTGTTCTCCAGGGAATTAGGAAACACTCAATCAAAGGTATCTTTTTATATGAAACATACTGGCAATAAAAACAAAGATGACCCAGAAAGATCCTCAGCCAGAAGAAGAAACATACAAAAGAAGACAGTGGCTGTGTGGTTTTGAAATTAAGTTGGTATAATTTTAACAAGTGTCTTATTGGAACAGTATATTGTTATAGAGTTGGATGCAGATAGTCAGCAGTTAAGAGAAGGGGAGTTTAGAGTTGTGAATAGTTGTTTAATGTTCACATCTAGAGTTTAAAAAAATTGTTATTTTCTTTAAATAATGGAATTTGGGAGTTCTATGTCACTCCTATTTTAACAGATTACGAGGCGAGGCGAGCTTTTCTGGGTGTTTGGCTCAATTAACAGAGGGATTCACCTCTGTGTCATAACACGTGCGATTGTTATGATGGTATACTTTCCCCTCATCCTCCTTGAACTGTCTGTAGTCTTTGACACTGTTGATCACACTATCTTCCTCCAACACTTTTTCTACTGTCATTCACCTGAGTGGAGCTACTGTTAGCTGGTTCCATTCTTATCATTCTAATTGTAATCACAGACACATCTTTGTTGGCTCCTCTTCCTACATCTGCCCTGGTACCAATGGTGTCTCCCTCCTATTTGTCATCTACTTTAACAACAATTACAGCAGTCTAATGACACTGACACCGCGGCTGTAGTGGCAGGACCTTCATCTTGTAGATTGGTCTCTTTAGTCATCAGCAAACATGTACGATGTGAAGTTACCCATTCCCAACAGATCCAATTTACTGCATGTCCACCATCAGTGTAGGTCAGCTGACAACGGTTCCTCAGGGACATAATCTGCAAATGTGGAATTAGTTTTGATGTGTGCACTCTTGATGTCCACCTCTGCCTCACCATCACTTTTCTTGATGCCTTCACTTCTTTTGTTAAATTATCTGACATGCAATATTGAGTAAGCACAAATTTCCTCCAATTAAATATTGAGAAAACTGAAGCCTTCTGCTCAGTCATTACTCCAAATTCTGTATCCACCAACTTCATCCCTGTCCTTGGCAACAGTCTGGAATTAAGCCAATCTGTTTCAGCCTTGCTGCCATATTTGACAGCGAGTTTCTGGCTACATATTTGCGTCATCACTAAAACTACCTTATTTTCACCTCTCTAATGTCACGCAACTTTGCCCTGATTCAGTATCTGCTGCTGAACCGTCCATTCATCTCTTGATTTGACTATTCCAATCCTGTTCCTGATGAAAGGCCTTTGCCCGAAATGTTGATTTTACTGCTCCTCGGATGCTGCCTAAACTGCTATGCTTGACAATTTATACTGTCTTCTGGTCAAGCAACTTATGATTTTCAAATTCTTATCCTTGTTTTCAGTTCCCACCATGGTCTTTTCTTCCATGTCCCTATAATCTGTTCCAGCCTCTGAAGCATTGGAAACACTTGCACTTTTCTAACTCTGCACTTTTATGCATTCCTGACTATAATTACTCAATAATTAGTTACCATATCTTCAGTTGGCTAGGCCCCAAGCTCTGGAATTCCCTCTGTACAACCCTCCACCCCTTTATCTCACTTTCATTCTTAAAGACATTCCTTAAACATCTCTCTTTTACCAAGCCTTTAGTCTTTGGTCCTCTGATCTCCTTATGTGGTTCAGCGTCATATTTTGTTTGATAAAACTCTTGTGAAGCACCTTGAGATGTTTTATTGTTTTAAAGGTGCTACATAAGTTTTGTTTCTATAAAATATGGTGCACACTTATTGTGATATTTGATTCACTACTTTTATGTATATTTATTATGTAACAGCTCTGTTGAGATTTCTGTATTATACTTCATTAAGTCAGATAAGTCAAAAGGTCTTTTTGATTGTACGCAGCTTCCCATAATGAATTGATGTTTCATTCATTGATGTAGGAGCAAATTACTGCAGATGCTGGAAACTGTACTGAAAGGAACAAATGCTGGAGATCACAGCGGGTAGACGGCATTCATGGAGAGAGAGCAAGCTAACATTTCGAGTGTAGATGATTTGAAATGGCAGCTTGCTGTCTCTCCATGGATGCTGTCTGATTCACTGAACTCCACCATTTGTTGTTTCCAGTTGCTACAATGTTTTCCTTCAGTTTCTCTATCTACAAAGTGTTCTTATAAATATTTGAAAAAAAGCTAGATCACAAATTTCAAAAAGCTTTATTTTTTTCAGTTAGACTTTATTTTGAAAGTTGTCCTTCCTGCCTTAAAGCACTTCTTAAAATGTACCTCTTTGACCAAATGTTTAATCATCTAGCCTGATATTTCCTTGTGCAGAATGGTATTAATTTCTTCATTGTTATTTCCATCAAAAGTTACAATATAAATACAGGTGGTATTATCGTTAGCACAGTAGACAGTAATAAGGCAGGGCTATTTTGAGTAGCAGAAGTCTATGGCTAGTGAGCACTCTAGTTTCTCTGGCCCCAAGTTGTGGGAAATTTTTCTGAGACTAATGAGGAAAGAGAGGAGAATCTGAACGGTACTAGAACATTTTGGACAAAAGGGAACTTGATGATTTGGAGAGCGAGAGAAACTGGAGATGTAATTGTTCTTCTGTCTGCTATATCATTATGTTTCTGGAAAGCAAGTATGGAGTAAAAAGTACAACTTGTATAGGTTAATTATAGAGATAATCTGTTCAGGTACTGACTGTTTTCCATACAAAAATATGCAAATAGAAATTATTTAGTGTTATTGACAGGTATATATTGATTTATTGCTAACATATCCCTCTGAAATATTCGTAGTCTGATGTGTTGTCTTCTGACAGTAGAGGCCTGGCTACATGAGGCTTAGCTACCCTAAAACTGTTGGGCTTTTGATAGTTTTCTAGTTTGGCATTTAAGTAATTTCTTGGTAGTACAGACATTAACATTGCTAAAATGAGGCATTCCTGATGAAGAACTTAGGCCCAAAACATTGGTTCTCCAGCTCCTCGGATGCTGTCTGACGTGTTGTGCTTTTTCAGCACCACACGCTCGATTCTGATCTCCAGCATCTACAGTCCTCACGTTCTCCTAAAGTGAGGCACAATTGGTTATCATATTGCCTGACTGCAGTCAGTTAAATTGATTTAACTGTCCACATAGTCACTGAAACCCCTACTTGTGTGGTAGCAGAATGTCTTTTTGGCTTCATGGCAGCAACCTGTTACTGGAGAATACCACTCGTGTTTACTACAAAGTGGCAGCACAAGACAGCATGTTTTGTCAATTGTTCTAATTTTGAGATGCCTTCTCCTTCCAGGGCAATCTGAAAGAAGCTGGACATGCTTCAGGGTCAAAAGTGTTGGCCTTGGGATCTGTCTTTGAATTTGTGGGATATTTTTGTATTTATGTAAATATATTAAATATTGTAGAATTTCCTTATTTATAATGGATGACTAGATCTGTTACTAAGTAAACTTTTTGGATGTTTTTCTGTATTAAAGGCAGTATAAAAATGAAAGGAACTGTTAGAGGCATGTTACATTTAATTTCGATATAGAAGGCACAGTTCACGAGGGAGTGTTGCATTTCATTGATGACTTAGGGAGCCTTTGTTATTGAACTGACATATCTGATCCTGGGAGTCATCATGAAGTGAGTAAATTGGTTGTTCTTTTGAAGGCCTGTATACTTGTTTATGAACATGGACTAAGGAATTCACATAGTTGGTCAGATTCAGTATTTATGACTCTTCAGCAATCCATGTTTAAATGCAACTAGATCTAGACAACATCCAGCTTGGGTGAAAAGTGGCAAGTGACATTCAGACCACATAAATGCTGGGCAATGACCATCCCCAATAAGTGATGATCTAATCACCAACCCTTGACATTCAATGGCATTACCATCACTGGAGCTTCCGCTGTCAACGTCCTGGGGGTTATCATTAACCAGAAACTGAACTCAACTTGCATATAAATACAATGGATATAAGTGCAGGTCAGAGGCTCGGAATACTGCAGCGAGTATTTCACCTCTTGACTTTCCAAAGCATGTCCATCATCTACAAGGACAGGTCAGAACATTGATGAATACCACTTGCCTGACTGAGTGCAGATGCAACAATACTGAAAAAAACTTGACACCATCCAGGACAAAGCAGTCGGCCTGACTGACACCATATCCACAAGCACCACTCCCTTCACCACTGACACTCAGAAACAGCAGTGTATACTATCTGCAAGATGCACTGCAGAAATTCACCAAGGATCTTTAGACGGTTTTTCCAAACCTACTTCCATCTTGAAGGACTAGGGCAGCAGGTACATCGGAACATCACCACTTGCAAGTTCTGCTCCAAGCCACACTATATCCTGACTTGGAAATATATTGCCGTACCTTCACTGTCATCCTGTCAAAATCCTGGAATTCTCCCCCAATAGCAATTCCCTACAATACAGCACATGGAGTGCAGCAGTTCAAGGAGATAGCTCATCACCACCTTCTCAAGGACAACTAGGAATGGGCAATAACTGCTAGCTGGCCAGTCATGCCCATGTCTGAGTAATGTTTTTTTAAAAATCTGCATAAAACAATAAACTGTTATCAATAAGGGCTATTTTGATTGTCATTGGTTTGTTGAACTGATAATGTATTACCATTTACAAGCAAACCCTTCCCTTAAATGCCCTGAAACTTTTCAACATTAAACAATTCTTCCCATCAAATTTGCTTTTGCTTTGGTTTACTTATAAAACTACAGACAATTGGAGATTAAATTGGGAGAGCTAATTTAGGCATGGTGACTCAGTGGTTAGCACTGCAGCCTCACAACACCACGGACCTGGGTTCCATTCCAACCTCAGGTGATTGTCTGTGTGGAGTTTGCACATTCTCCCCGAGGTTTGTGTGGGTTTCCTCCAGATACTCCGGTTTCCTCCCACAATCCAAAGATGTGTGCAGGTTTGGTGAATTGGCCATGTTAAATTCCCCATAGTGTCCAGGGATGTGTCAGTTAGGAGTAAGTATAGAGTAAAAGGGTAGGGGAATAGGTTTTGGTGGGATATTCTTCAGCAGGTTAGTGTGGACCTGTTGGGCCGAAGAGCCTGTTTCCACACTGTAGGGATTCTGTAGTGATTCTAAAAGCTCTCCATAGCTACGAAGCTGCACAGGTGCAAAAGCATTTTCACAAGCTTCACAGAACTCATTCAATTTTCCACAAAAAGGACAAAATCATAATAATTACCAAAGGGCAGTTATCAGCAGTTATTCATTTTGAAACATTGGCCTTTACCTTCGGTTTGTGATTAAAGACCTGTCTACAGTCGTCTTGGTGATGATGTGTAATAAGCTTTACAGTTCCATTTTTAAACACTCTTCCCAGAGTAGCACTGTGCCATATTTGGTTTTAAAAAAAAACCCTCTCTAATTATCTGATTTTTCAGTAATTACCAAACAACTTATCCACAGTAATACTTTAAACTTGGTTTATGTCATTGTCATTCAGAGGCTACCAGATTCAGGCTTCCTTGTTAACTTTGTGGAATCCTTCACAAAGCTCAAAACAAAGGTTATACATTGATCTGGTGCTGCCCTGCAATTTATTTATCAACAGTAGCCACTTAATGGTATTAATATGCCCTTGTACGCATTTCAAAGCTACTTGGTAAGGCAGAACAAGTTTATAAGGCTCTTGCAGCTGAATGGTACTTGTCCTACCTCTGATTTAGAAGGGTTATGTTCAAATCCCACCTGCTCCAAAAGGTTGCCATTATCATGTCTGTTCAGGTTGATTAGGTTTTTCACCTGACTCTTATCAAATTTTATGGATGCACCTAGGGAAGGTGACGGTGTAGTGGTATTATTGCTGAAATTTGACCCAGAGACCCAGGTAGTGTTCTAGCGACCAGGGTTCAAATCCCACAATGACATGATGGGATTTGAATTCAATAAAAGTCTGGAATTAAGAATCTAATGATGACTGTGAAACCATTATTGGCGGAAAACCAATCTGGTTCACTAATGTCCTTAAGGGAAGGAAACTGTCAACCTTACCTTGGCTGGCCTACATATGACTCCGGACTCTCAGCAATGTGGTTGACTCTTAACTTCCTAATTGCACTCTGGGTAATTAGGAATGGGCAATAAATGCTGACCCAGCCAGTGATGCCCTCGTTCCATGAATGAGTAAAAAAAACATAGAAATCATCCCAACCAGATGCATCACAGCTTGATATGACAACTGTTGTGCCCAAGATGGCAAGAAATTACAAACAGTTGTGCATGCAGGTCCAGTCTATCATGAAAATAACTTTCCTTCCATTGACTCCATCTATGCTTCCTGCTGCCTCGAGACAGCAGCCAACATAATCAAAGACCCCTCCCACCCTGGTTATTCTCTTCCACCCTCTTCCGTTGGGCAGGAGATACAAAGGTTTGAAAACACTTAGTAACAGATTTAAGAACAGCTTCTTTCTCACTGTTGTCAGACTTATGAATGGACCTCTAATATGAGAGTTGATCTTTTTCTGTAGTTGTAACACTATATTCTGCATTCTGTTTGATTACCCTGGTGTACTTAGGTAAAGTTTGATAAGTCTGGTTAGCACACAAAACAATACTTTTCACTATATCTTTGTACATGTGACAATAATAAATCAAATCAAAAAAAGTATAGCCTTTTTACTGGTTAAAAGGCTAACAGCCTACTTGAGGTTATCCACTCTTTACTGATTCTTTTTAATCACCAGGTATTTTCATGGCTTGAGCTTTTTCCATCACTTCTGAACACATCATTACTTGCACCTAACATCACTTGAATTTATCCAACATCTATTGCAGCAATGATGTGCACAGAACACAAATTTCAATCTATATATCTAAAGATATGACTACTAAGCTCTAAGAATAAAAGAAACTCAATACAAAGCAATAACAAAAGTCCACACTGATGCTGACTGAAGAAACTCCAGTCCATAACTCATTTTCATAATTTTGTTCGTGGCCTGAGTTTGCATTGGTATATAATTATTACTTCTGTTTTCATAGTTTTGGCATCTTCTGGTATTGATTATGATGTCAAGATCTGGACACCCTTAGAAGGAATACCAACTTTTGACAGAAAACTTGCAGAAGAGGTATGCAATCAGTTTGGGTAAGGTTTGATTACATAAAAGTTTTAAGATATATACTATTTTAGAATGGGTATAGCTGTTTCTAAGAACAGGCTGTCAAGTAAATTAGGCCATTATCATACGTTCACAGCTATGAAACATTCCTGTCTTTATGGGCACAGAAGTTAGCTATCAGTTTCTGCTCAGTGATTCTGTGTTGTGTATCTTGAAGATCAACTCTGGGTACACTTACCTGAATGTCCTTGACCGCTGAAGTGTTCCCCAACTGGGAGTGAACATTCCTGTCTGGCGTCAACTGTGATCTTGGGTTCATGTCGTGCTACATGTTACCCCCACCACACTTCTGTATCTGTAAAATCTTCCTTACTATCCTGTTTTTACACCGTCACATTGATAAATTCTTCTTTAAGTATTCCAAAACTGTACAAACTAATTATTACTTTGGTTAGATCCTCAGCATGCAGCTCTTAAACCTAATATATTCTTCCAGCCATTTAGTTTATCTCCACCTTATTTTTAATTTTTTAAAATTATCTCTCTGCCTCATTTAATTACATTTTAGGTCATCCCCTTGATTGTTATTCAGCTGTTGATATTTTACTCATACCGTCTAACATTCTAGATCACTTGCAGAGACTACTTATTCGACACACCACTCAAAATAGTTGTATGATCTTTTGATCTCTCTGCCCTTGATCTCTCAGCCTATAAATCCTGTGTCTTTGTGCGCTTCTCTCTCACTACACCTGATAAGGGGCTGTGCTCCAAACGCTTGTGATTTCAAATAAACCCATTGGACTACAACCTGGTATCATGTGACTTCTGACTTTGTACTTTTAGAATGACCAGTCTCCATTCAGTGGCAGACATTGGTCAGCACAGGTACATGCTAGTCGAGAGTCTAGTGCTGGAAAAGTACAGCAGGTCAGGCAACATCCGATAAGCAGGAGAATCGACATTTCGGGCATAACGATTCCTGATGAAGGGCTTATGCCCGAAATGTCAATTCTCATGCTCATCGGATGGCCTGACCTGCTGTGCTTTTTCAGCACTACACTCTCGACTCTGATCCCCAGCATATGCAGTCCTCACTTTCTCACAGGCCCGAAACATCGATTCTCCTGTTCCCTGGATGCTGCCTGACCTGCTGCGCTTTTCCAGCAACACATTTTCAGCTCTGATCTCCAGCATATGCAGACCTCACTTTCTCCTTCTCACAGGTACATGCTAGCCAAGACCATCTGCACTGACCAGGTTTCGCCACTAGATGGAACCTACCACTTCAGAATGTGAGGCAGGGCAGCGAGCAGCTGAAGAACACATCTAGTGCTAAGGGGTTTAAAAAAAGAACATGGCATGTCATCCCCAAAGTTAGCAGTTAAAACTTTGAAAAAGCCTGACATTTCAAGTGAATATCATAGGATTCCTATTAACTAAAGGGTTAAAATGCTATGCATTTCAATTATTCTTCAAAAAAAATGGTGAACTGTTGCACAACAATAGAGCACAGCAAAAGAAAAATTAATATAATTTGCTGTATCTCACTTCTATCTTCTAGTTGCCTGGAGATGTGGGGGCACAGGGTACAATCTCTGCAGCGGAATGAGGAGGGCTGAAGTTCTATGGGAGCTAGCCCTTGGTCCTTATTATAATGTAACAAATGTGACTTGAAAACCTAATTATGAAGAGTTGGGTAATGTCAAGCTATTGTTGCTAGCATCAAATTCAAAAGATTGGGAATAAAATTGAGTCATTGGTGTAGAAGGCTGGAACTCTGGAATAGACTTTTAAGAGTGATGGTGATCAAAAGGTGTTTTAAATGCAGGGTCAGGAAGAGTTCTACTCAACTATGGTACTTTAATGCAAGCAATTATTAAGAAGGTTGTTCCCAAATGTAAAGTTGCTGGTTGCTGCAGGATATGTCAGTCTTGGTGAGAGTTAGACTTCTGCATATGCAGGTCAGAGGCCTAACACATGCTTTAAGCATAGGCAAGGAACCCTTCATGTTGATCCCAACCAAAACTGTCAGGCAGTTCACTTCCAAATATAGGCATACTTCCTCCTCATCATGTGGAGCCTTGTCAGACTTCTTTTAAGAGAAATGGGTGCTGTGTTGAACAAGTTCTAAGCCATTTGTGTGATAGAGGCTTTATAAAAAGCATACATTCACCTGTTTTCCCTTCATTAAGAAAGCTGCAGCTCCATGCAGGTCTAATTGAGTTGATATCAGTCTGTTTTGTTATGGGCTGAAGTGTAGCATTTGACCTTTTGTTTTTACTTGGAAGATTGCTTGATGTTGTCAGTCCATAAAGTTACATTACATTCCCTTCTTTTTTCTGTTCTGGCATGCATTCAAAGTGTGGTGTTTAAATTAGCCATTGCTGCCACAAGTTGCCATGTCAAAATTGATAAATCTCCCAAAATGTCACTCTAGCAAGGGTTTTCATTCCCTTCAACTTTGCTATCAACAAAACTTCACTTGCTGTGATTCCAGCAGGTTTTGCCAATTTCTCCTGACTTACTTTAAGAAGAAAAATGGGGCTTTCTTTATTAGTTTTGCTATCATTGCCACAGTTAATCTTTACAGATGATTTTGTCATTTAATTTGAATGAAGCTGTAATGTTTAAAATCATAAACTTGAAAGAAAAACTCCACTTGTAGTGTAAGAGAATTTGTGATTGCAAGCTATTTTGTATTGATGGAAGTTTGTTATGTGCTAGTTTATACAAAAATGACCAGCTCAATGATTATAGGATCTTACAACAAAATGGCAATAACATTGATTTTTCCTTTGCATATCAGGTGATAAGCCGCAATGAGTTGATGTTGGAGGAGACTAGGAACACCATCACGGTTCCAGCATCATTCATGCTAAGAATGCTGGCTTCACTCAATCACATTAGAACAGGTAGGACAGAGTTCTATATTTCACAGCCTGTTAATAATGTACTTTTTAAATGAGTTTTGCTCCAAAACTTAGTTAAGAAATGCTGCCTTAGCCTAAAAACTGGAGCTTATATAAATTAAACCAACTTAGTAGTAGGTTGATTTTGGTGTCAATAGCCTCTGCGAGCATTATCTGATTCATTGTGTCAGAAGGCATTATATAGTTGCATGCCACAATAGTGATGCAGTCGCCGTTCATCCATCATGTGCCCTTGGAACTTCATAACACCATTCTAATGGAATCCTTGACATGAAATATGCTTTAAATGAAGTCATAATATTGTAGATGTTCCATGAATTGAGGGCATTAAGAAAGATTTTAACTGGGGACCCGAATCTGAATTCCAGGCTCAGTCAATGTTTGCACATGATTATATTGTAAATGGTGAATTGAACTAATTTGACTGGCTTTACCTGGAAAGTTCAGCGTGCCTTTACCATAATGCTTAAATATCTCTCCAGCTAGGTAACCAAAACCCTTTGTTGGTGCTTTAGAGTAATTGTGGGGTTAATTTGTCTTACCTTAGCATCTAAAGATACAAAAATGTTACAAGTTTTTGAAGAAGAGAAAATTTAAAAGCCATGGTTAAAGAAAATGATTCAAAGTTATTAAAGATGGAAGTTGAGAGATTAAGTCACAACGTTCTTTGAAGTAAATAAAATAGTGCTCTAAATATGTTTCTCTATTTGGCTTCCTTAATTTGTACTTAACTACATGAAGTTAATTAAGTTAAAGATCACACAACACCAGGTATAGTCGAACAGGTTTATTTGGAAGCACTAGCTTTCAGAGTGCTGCTCCTTCATTAGCTGGCTGTGGAGTATAAGATCGTAAGACATAAAATTTATGGCAAAAGCAGAAGTTAATTAAGCCTGGGAACATGATTTGAATTTTCTTTATTTTTCATTAACACATGTACTGGTCACACACATTGCATTACTACACTTGTAACTGTTAATTTCCAGGAGAGTAACACTCCAGATTCTCACCATCTATATGGATGCACTTTGCTAGCCACTCACAATTTAATGTTCAAAATTTTATCTGACTTAGGCTTGTTGTATGACCGAAAATTGCATAAGGGTCAAGTTATCATTTGTTATGTGGATGTTCTGACTAGTTGTTCATTGACTCCAGGCTTATGATAGGATGTTGCAGAGGTTAATTATTCAGTTGTAATCACCATCCTTAATGGTCAGAAACAGCCAGGTCCATCACGTTAGTCAACTGATTATCATTTTTCAGGGATTGCCTCAACATTAATCTGCTGCTTTGGTGTGATTCCTCTACCAATCAAATTTCACTGACAATTCCTTTACTGAAGCAAAGAGCAGTTTTCTGATGGCTCTTCCTGACTGCCTGTGTCATTGTGCCACTCAGTGGTCAGAGTACTACTTCATGCTATCGATACTGGTACAAGTTTGATGATGAGTTAGTGAAGTTTCTTATCTTTTGGTTTTGTATCTGAGGAGTTGTAAAGTAGATGTTCTACTATAACAAATAAAGTACTATATTGACTTTCCACTGAATGTTTACATCCAAAAAATTCAAGTTTGTAGTTTGAAGTGCCTAAGTTGCATGGTTTGATATATTTTCTTTCAATATCTGAAAATTTAGACAGCATAAATGGCTTCATAATATTTTCCATCGAGTGGAACATAAATGCTGCCGTGGACCGGTTGGGCTGCATGGACTGTTTCTATGCTGTATGTCCTATGTAATTGTGCAGATAAAGTCACATTACAGTAAGTGGAAAATGGGGCCTTGAAGCAGTCTTTTGGGCGATCAGCTCATTTGCTCATATCATTCACATATTTTTCACTTTTTTCATTAGAATTCACATCTTCAGGGTCCCAGGACAGAGCTATATTATCTTGAAACTGGGGCTTTGAATATTTTGGTTGTACTGTGAGGGGAATAAAGCTGCTCTGGTACATTTGCTAACAATTAAAAATGTAATTGAGATATTGCTTAGCCTTGTCATTGAATGGTACATAGATTTGGGGCGTGGAAAGGAAGTAGTTATGGGCATTTTCAACCTAGTACACCACTCAGAATGTTCCTATGTGCTAACCTGACATTTACTTCTATAAGAAGTCACGTTGTGGTATGCTCTAAAGTAGTTTCATTAATTTACTTGTTTGTTTTAACCTGGCCTCCCTTTTAATTAGAGGTACCCAAAATTAAAAGTTTTACTTCCTTGTATTCATTTTCTGACAATTTGCAGAAGAGCTAACTTATTGAAGTAGCTTCAAATATGAAAGTCTGTTCAAGATGGTGGTTCCACAAGCAACAAAATGATCAAAATGGAAGTGCTCTTACACAGCATTTTTTTGAAACTAAATAGATCCATGCCAGTTCTGTAAACATTGCTTTTTGAAGTACATTGAATGAGTATAAGAAAATATAAATCTTCAATTCTGATGGAGGTTTAAAACATTGTATTGTTAATCTATCATACCATCTGTTGCACAGATCGATTGGAAGGCGACCGATCCGAAGGCTCTGGTCAAGAGAATGAGGATGATGAATAATTATTTGTCTGGCTTCAAGAACAAAAAGCATCAAGAAATTTGTATAACACAAAATCCAGTATATTTTCCCTACAAAGCCTTAGTGTTATTTTAGTTCCTTTTTTTTCTGGAAAAAATACTTTAATATAAAAATTTCTTGGTGCAAAATGTGTGCATGAATTGGTATGAGGAAGGTGGGAAAGAATAAGCAAGTTCCTTTTAATTATTATGTTTCATGGATGAGATGCTTGGAGGTTTCAAGTGCAATATATTCTCTAGTGTGCAAACATATGTGCTTGGATCAGTGATATGAGCATAGAGATTTACCAAACACTAGAAAAGGAGGGTCAAGATGAAACCTTTCTGAAATCTGCTGTTATGCATGTACACTGAGGGGAAAAATTAATTAAAACTTTTGGTTGTTTGAAAATAAATCTCTTTTTATTAAATATGTAAGTTAGCTCGCTGAGCTTGAAGGTCTGTTTTCAGACGTTTCATCACCATACTAGGTAACATCATCAGTGAGAGCTATTTTTGAGAAGAACAGAGAATATCTGTTTTATTATTAAGCAAAGATTGATAAAACCACTGTAATATATAGCTTTCAAAGCTTAGTTAATTTTATTAAATCACGAAAACTTTAACTTTTTGGACTTCCAAAAATGGTCTAAAAATTTTAAACTACATCTCAAAAGTTCATTATTGCAGAAAAGTTGCCAATTATTGACAGAGTTTAATAATTTTAAAGCATAAACTCCTCCTCCTATGACTATCATCCCCTAACCTCACATCCCAGGACTTGTCATGACATGAATTGCTTTCAGCACAGCCAATCCATGTTCATAGCCCCCATTCTCAGCTATCTAGCTTCTCTCCTTCCCTGGCTTACTATCAACAATCCCTTTAACATTACATAATTTCTCTCACTTGGCTCTATTTCCAGCTAATTGCTCACCCCTCCCCTCACTGCACCCTTCAGCATAAATATCACCTTTTCCTAACTCATATCAGAGTTCTGAAAAAGGGTCATCGTTTTGAAACATTAACTCGGTTTCTCTTTCCACAGATATTGCCAGACCTGCTGGGTTTCTCCAACAATTTCTGTTTGATTTGCTACATCTTATCAAATTTGATGCAAATGCAAAGAGTAGAGACAAGGTAAAACAAAAAGGTATTAATAAGAAAAATTATAAACGAACCATAATAGGAAGAGAGGGAGAGCAAAAAGCTATGAGTAAGTCAACAGATAAGACTAGATGTGGAAAACAAAATAAGTGCTATCTGATTGTACAAAGCAGTCAAAACAGAATGAACTGTGTACTTTTGCACATCTGATAACCATTATTTGACATGGCTGCAGAATAACATGAATAGAAATCCAAATCTTGAAGGGTAGTGGTGGTTTAGGGAGGATAGGAATTGGAGGGATGGCATTGTTAGTTCATGATGGTATCAGCACAATAGAAAGGCAAGTTCTGGGAACCAGGATGTGGGAACAGTTTCAGTCATGCTGAGAAATGATAAAGCAAGAGGTCACTTGTGGGAGTAGTACACAATACCCTTAACAATAACTACACAATAAGATAGTGTGTAAATGAATAAATAATGAGAACTTGTCAGAAAAGCACAGCATTGATGGGAATGTTCATTTTAAAATAGACTGGAAAAGTCAGATGGATAAAGGAAGCCTAGATGAGTTTAAGTTTGAATTTTCTAGAACAGCATGTCCCAGAGCATACCACAGAGCAGATTATAGTAGACCTAATATTGTGCAACGGGATAGAATTCTGATGAAAGTTTAGTCACTTTTGGGTGGAGTGAATTTAAGATGTTTTAAAATTTAAGAAAGAGTAATTATGGGAGCATGAAAGCAAAACTGGCTGAAGTGAATTAAGGAATTAGTTTAAGTAGGTCAACAGAGAAGAAGTGGCAGATACTTAAAAGGATATTTCTGAATCCACATTCCAATAATAAGAAAAATTCCAAGGGATTGACCAATATCTGTGGTTAACTAGAAAGGTTACCACAACAATGTGGTCAACTCTTACCTGCCTTCTGGGATGAGCAATAAATGCTGACCTTATCAGCGACCCTCATTCCCATGAATGAATTTTAAAAACTTAAATGAGAAAAACACAATTTTGCAAAGACAGATGGCATATCAGAAGACTGGACAGAATAAAAAGAAATAATTAAAGGAGAGAAAAAAGAGAGTATGAGAGAAAGCTATTTAGCAATATAGAAACAAACTGCTTCAATAATATATATTTTCTTTTTGAAATGAGCATTGCTCCAATAGAAAGAGGCCGGAGAAGTGATCATTGAAAATAGATATAGCAGGTGAATTGAACAATTATTTTGTATTAGTCCGCTCTGTAGAGGGCATAAATAACAGTAGAGTTGTGAACTAACAGGCGTTGGATCCTGATGGACTTTATCTTTAGGGTCTTAAAAGAAGTGGTCAGTGAGAGTTTTAATTTCCTGAATTTCCCAAAATTTTGGGAAAGTCCCATTTAGATTGTATGATAACAAATCTGGCCCATATTCAAAAGGGAAGATAGTAAGCAGGAAACTACAGGCCAGCCAGCTTAATATGATATAGGGTAAATTATTAAAGCTACAATTAGACGTTGTAATGGTGCACACTTTTTGTCAAAGGGAAATCATGTTTAATCAGTCTATTGAAGTTCTGTGTGGAAGTAACATGTACTGTGGATGAAGAATCTTTATCAGATATCCAGAAGGGATTTGATAAAGTGTTACATCAAAGGTGACAGCTACAAGTGAAATCTCAGGGCGCATAGGCTAGCATGGACAGAAGATTGCTAGTTAACTGGAAGCAGAGAGTTGGTATAAATGCTTTGTTTCCAGGTTGGTAAAAATGTAATCAGTGGTGGACCACTGGGCTGAGTGCTGGAACTTTATAAATGACTTGGATAAAGGGGCAGAAGGCATGGTTACCAGATTTTCTGATGACACTAAGATAGGTAGGAAAGTAAGTTGTGAAGAGGAAAAAAGTTGACCGCAAAGGGATATAGATAGGTTGGGGCAGTGGGGAGGAGAAAATGGGAAAATGTGAAAATATCTATTTTTGGCAGGAAGAATTTAAAAAAGCATATTCTCTAAATGATGAGATTGCAGTGCGATCCGGGTGTCCTAGTGCATTATTGCAAATGCCAGTATGCAGCTACAGCAAATAATTAGGAAAGCTGCTAATGTTATTTCTCATGAGGGGAATTGAATATGCTTCAGCCACACAGAGCACTGTTCAGACCACACCTGGAGGTCGGTGTGCAGTATTGTTCAACTTAGTTAAGAAAGGAGGTACATGTTCTTGAAGGGTGTACCAGACAGATACCTGGAATGTTGGATGAGTTGTTTAGTCTAGTAGCCGTTGAAGTTTAGAAGAATGAGGCGATTTGACTGAAAGACCCTAGAGGAATTCTAGGGTAATTATGGAGAGTATTTTGCCTCTTATCTAGAACTAGGGTCACCAGATTAAAAATAAGGAACTGCCCACTTTTAAAAAATGTGACTTTTTTTTCCTAAGGGTCATGAATCCCTGGAACTGTCTTCCTGAAAATGTAGTGGAAGAGATGTCCTTGAATAGGTGGTTAGATTCTTGTTGAGCAGAATGATCAAAGGTTGTTGAGATAAGTGGAATATAGATTTAAGATTACAACCTACCATTCATCGAACATCAGAGCAGCTTTGGATCAACTGATCCTTCCTTTGTATATTTTCATTTTTGTTAATAATTTTGCAATTCTCTTAACTCCTTATCCCATAAAATGTCTTCAATAATGTCACCATTCCCTGTTGGCAGGTTTGTACAAAATTCCCTTGGATCTATCTACAATTTTATACAAGGCAGGTGGACTCCAGGTGAGGCCATCAAGTAGGAGTTGTTCAGGGAAAGAAAGGAAAGACTGACCTGGCAATTCTCCTCCCAGTGCTAATCTGCAGCCAGATGCAAGTCCTGTTTCAAGCCAATTAACACTCCTCACAGCATTAAATACCCATGGTACTGTGATTACAGGGAGGTAGGTATTCCCCACTAATTCTTTAGGTGGCAAATCCTAAATTCTATCCCGTGCTCTATTGTTATATGATGACTAAGATATTAAATCTTAAACCATTGTGGAAATAAAAAGTCAGACATTAATGTAACTTTTCAGGTTTATTTTAATACAAAAAAGTGGTAATAACATCTGCCAACTGTTTTGACTGATTAAATTCTTTGATATATTTTAGTTTGAAGCACATAACCCATATCATTTAATTGTCTAAAACATGTAAAGAATCAAATATCACGACTTAGAAACAAGTAAACACTTGCCTATGAGTACCTGCAAAAGTACAAGGGCACATTTACTATAATTTAAATGGTGTAACTCTTAATCAGTCAGCTATATAATGGTTTGGCTTCTGCTCCATTTCTATTGGTTCTAACCTTTCCATGGGCATCCAAAACCTTCTGTTTTTAAAAAAAGAAACTAATAATTAAGACATTACCAACTGGAAATGAACTAACAACATTTGAAGAGGATTTAGAAACCCAAAACAGCAACAATTTTGCTGAACCAGAACTTTCCCTTTATAACCAATTGTGTAGCTGAAAGTTCAGATATGGTTTTTAAAATATGACATTACAGATGGACATTTTATTGCATTTACTCTTAATCCTAATGTTGCTGCTGCCACAGCCTTGTTATTAAACACCAGCAGCTATGGTTGGAAGTGAGGAACAAATCTTTAGTGGTTTTCTGCTTTCTAGAATTAGTAAATCCCAACATTCTTAAAAACCTCTTTTGAAGAAATGAATTCTGTATGTCAAACCAAATTATAGAAATAAGTACATTTGAATGTACATGGATGTCAAATCTGTAAACTTGTTTCTTTGGCTTCCTTCAAATTTTCTTTCTACTTACTTAAGTTCCTCTCCAATCACACTTTAGAATATTGGAATAATTATACAGTAAGTGAAAGCATAGTAACAGCCACTTAACATTTATTTCACCACGTCAGATGGCTGAGGCTTAAGGTTGTGTCCTTTCTATATTGCAAGTGTTTCAAACCTCTCAAGCACTATCTTGCTCTGTGCCGTCATGAACAATTCCTTCATCAATACTCTCCAGCCGTAATCTCTGCCCTGCAGAGACTTTGTTTCCTTTACTGGTACCTCCAGGTACAGCTTTAATAATAGTAAACAAATCTCCAGGTAAACCACTCTCTCCAAAAAGGCTCATTTTGGCATCTGTCTCAATAGCTTTGGCCAAACTGGCAGCAAAATTATCCAGCGTTTTATGAACATCTGCTTTGATTTGCAGGACTGAAGAGCGATCAGCTTCCTCTGCAAAAGAACAATCTTGAATTAAAACATTTCTACCCCTTTTCTATATAATCTGAACATTTATTTATGTGTGTCTTTAGTTTTCTCTGGTGATCAATTCCTTGGTGTGATATTTTTCGAACAACAGGCTAACCACACTGATTAAGCTTTCCCCAAGTGTAATGGAAAAGATTTGCCCAGTTCTCAAAATTGAACCTGTTAATTTGATCATTCATTATAGGCCCTACTATCAGCAAGCCAGGCATCTTAATGCTGGCAAGTGACACATTACTTTTCAGTCTTCATAACCCTAACCACAGCAGGTCAGGCAGCACCCAAGGAGCAGGAGAATCGACGTTTCGGGCATGAGCCCTCCTTCAGGAATGCCTGAAACGTCTATTCACCTGGTGCTTGGATGCTGCTTGACCTGCTGCGCTTTTCCAGCAACATTTTCAGCTCTGATCTCCAGCATCTGCAGTCCTCACTTTCTCCTATAATCCTAACCACCACAAACAAACATATCTCAACAATGGTTATAAAGGTGTGGGACACAATATACACTATCAAGTAATGTAAGCAATTGACAGAAGATCTAGCTGAAAGCAAGTGTGCAACTCATCCAACCTATGTATTACATTTGCTGTCCATGCAAAGTAGTTTAATTAGAATTGAATGTATTTGTATGATCGGGACAGCGTCTATGACCATACTTCAATTAAATGAGTGGCACTGCACATTCTCTTGTAAATTGCATTATGCCATCATTGGTGAGTTCAAGTCACCCTTTCTTTACCCTTCATGATTAAGAAATAGGAGAAGTAGACCATATAGCTCCCTCAGCTTGCTCTACTATTCATCATTTTTGACCTCGAGTTCACTGTTTGCACCACAATTTATAGTTCCTAGTGTCAAAGCTTTCTCACCCTGAATGCACTCAGGAACTGAGGAATGTATGCAGTGAACAATCTCTTTAATTGAAAGTATATCTATCTTCAGATAAGGAGCCTAAACTTAACATACTACTCCAGGTTTGGTCTTCGCAACATGTACAACTGTGGTAAGAATTCTTTATTCTTCAATTCCAACACCCTTACAATAAAAGGTGAATATGCCACTTACATTCTCAAGTCCTCCTGTGCATGTATGCTAGTTTTCTGCTGCTTGGGAGGAAACATCCAGATCTCTCAAAACCATGCATGAGACAGGAAAGCACTCAGTATACCAGGATCATTGGTAATAAATTGAGCAACCAGCTAAGGGAGCCATAAAAGGCAGAGAAGTACACCTGTTGCTAGGAATCAGAATTGTACCCACTAAGTTACAGCTTATTAACTCAAAACTGACCATCTGTGAATTTCTGTGACTATCAGTAGCGGTAGGATTAAAACCTAGGCCTCCTGCTTCAGTGGTAGGAGAACTGTATTCAACTGCAATCTGTAACTTCTTGACCTGATATGATCTGATATCTACCAGTATCAAGTTAGGGATCAAACTTGGTTTAATGAAGAGTGCAGGAGGGTATAGCTAAAAATGAGGTGTCAATATCTGGAAGCTGTACAACATGCAGATTACCTAGATGATAAACAGTGGAGGCAACGTGCGACAGACAGAGCTAAGAGGTGCTGCAACCAGAATTCTGCAGTGCTGGATAATTAAACAGCTAACAGGAGCAGAAGACTCCACAAATATCTCCATTCTAAATAATGGAGAAGTCAAGCACATTAGTGCAAAAGACAAGTGCAGCTATCTTTGTTAAGATGTACTAAATGAAAGATCCACCTCAGCCTCCGACTGAGGTCCCGGTATCACAGATGCAAAGCTTCAGCCAATTCAATTCACTCCATGTGTTATCAAGAAACAGATGAAGGCAATGGATACTTCAAAGTCTATGGGCCCAGACAACATACCCACAGCAGCACAGAAGATTTGTTCTCCAGTATTAGTTAGGCGTCTATCCATCCAGTAATACTACAACATTGGCACCTTCCCAGCAATTGCATCACTGATCAGAATAAAAAAAGACGATGGTGTGGTGTTTTTAAGGTCAATCATCTCAGTTGCATAAAATCACTGCAAGAGTTCCTCCGGGTACTGTCCTAGGGTCAGCTGCTTCAACAATGGCTTTCCCTCCATCATAAGATCAGAAGTGAAGACATTAGCTGATAATTGCACATTGTTTAGCACATGACTTATTAGATACTAGAGCAGTCACTGCCCGTTTATATCAAGACCTAAACAACATCTAAGCAAGTGACCTGTAACATTCATGCTAAACAAATACCAGGCAATTACCATCCCCAAGAAAATCTAACCATATTCTCTTGGCATTCAATGATATTACTATTGCTGAAACCTCCAAAAATCAATATTCTGGGGTTACCATTGATCGGCAATTGAACTGGACCAGCTATTTGATCACTGTGGCTAACAGAGTAGTTAAAGGCTAAGAATTCTGCAGCAAATATTCACTTGTCTCTTCCTAATCCTTGTCCACCATCTGAGGTATTTGGTGAGATACCCCCCATTTGCTTGGATGAATAGGACTCCAACAACACTGAAGAAGCTGGACACTATACAGAACCAAGCAGCCCACTTGAGTGGCATTCCAGCTATCATGTTAACCATTCACTCCCATCACCAACAATGTACAGTGGCAGCCATGTGTGCCATCTACAAAATGCACTGTAGGAAGGCTCCTTAGACTGCACCTTCTGAACCCATGATTCCTCTCCTGCCATACCCCCAACCTGATTTGAAAATAACTGTTTCTTCACAGTCAGTGGATCAACATCCTGGAACTCCTTTCCTCACAGCATTTTGATGACCCTTAACCACATGGACTGTAGCGGTTCAGGAAGACAGTTCAGCACCACCTTCTCAAGTGCAATTAGAGAGTTGAACAATAAACATAGTAGCATAGCCAGCAGAATCCACAAAAGAAAAAGCATTATTCAATTTTCCTAAGGCTATTGCATTATGGCTTATTGAAACATTTGGCACAGTAGTACATCAGAGGAAGCAATTGTGCACTCATCAAACAAGGATAGCAGGATAAGTAAGGATCATTAGAATGTCATATTGAATGCTGGAGTATTCCAGAATTGGGATGGTGTAGTATGCATACTCAGAGCGGTTTGAAAGGCCAGGGTGAAGCATGAAGAAATGTGACAGTACTATGACAACTCTTCCCTAAACCACAATTGACAACATAAGTACTTAACTGGTTGTAAGGTATTTTCAGACTGCCTGAGATTAATCCAAATTTCATCCTATCTTTTGAGAGTTCTGGATGGCTTTTTATAACAATAGATTTCGGTTGCAGAGATTATACAACAACACATCTGACTAAGAAAGGATTTCAGCAATTCAAGGCGGCAGACCACCTTGCAATGGGCAATAAATACTGGCCCAGCCAGCGAGACCAATATCCTATTAGTGTGTTTAAATAAGTACTGTAAGGGATTTGCAAGCTACCACTGAAAAGCAGGATAGTGAACTGACAGTAGTTTAAACATAGGAAGAGGGGTGGAGGTCATGCTTGAGCACTCTTTGGAACAGAAGTGAGTTTCCCCTTAAGTAAATGTTTCTAGAAGAAGTCTTTAAAAGCAGTCAAAGCGGAACAAAAGTTAAACCCAGTCACTATCCATAAACAGAATTTCTTCCAACTCCGGCCAGGGCTCAGTCATGGTGTTAGAAATGCAGGTGAAAGAGATAACATTGTGACTAGAGCATCGGAGGCTGAGGGGTGACCTTATAGAGGTTTACAAAATTATGAGGGGCATGGATACGATAAATAGACAAAGTCTTTTCCCTGGAGTCGGGAATTCCAGAACTAGAGGGCATAAGTTAAGGGTGATAGGGGAAAGATATAAAAGAGACCTAAGGGGCAACCTTTTCATGCAGAAGGTGGTACGTGTATGGAATGAGCTGCCAGAGGATGTGGTGGAGGCTGGTACAATTGCAACATTTAGGAGGCATTTGGATGGGTATATGAGTAGGAAGGATTTGGAGGGATATGGGCCGGGTGCTGGCTGGTGGGACTAGATTGGGTTGGGATATCTGGTCAGCATGGACAGGTTGGACCAAAGGGTCTGTTTCCATGCTGTACATCTCTATGACTATGACTGGCAGACAGTATAGCTTATTTTTAAAAACAGCTCAAGGCTAAGTAAAGCCATCTATTAAAGTAGCCCTGGACACATTTGGTGTAATTTTTCTTGCAGGAGTCTTTCTTACAATTTTAAAGTCCTGAAAGAGAAAGGAGCGAAGTAGACAGAGATTGATTTAAGGTAGTTTAAAGAAGTCCAGCCCAAATAGGTATAGTCCATGCTTTGAAATGAACGTGGACCAAAATAAAGCACTATTAATACAAATAACTGTAATGCACCAATAATTCTACATAAACTACTTTTACACTTTTAGGGAAAAAAAGTATGAAATGCAGATACACTACAGTATCACATTTTAAAAATGAAAATTAACCTCATTTATCCTGGTTTATAAATGTATATTTTTTAAATATTATGGGACATTGTGAAATATATTAGCATAACAAAGAATTGCTGAGGACACGCACTACAATTTCTGTTTGTGTAGCACATACACCAAAAGGGAAACAAGAAACAAAGGAAAATGTATGTAATAAAATTACCAGAGCAGTACTAAATACATAAAAAGCAAAAAAAAGTATTTAGTTTACTAAAAAAAATTTTATAAATACCTTTTGGTTCTGGAAGTTCATCTATTGTCACAGAACTCCGCCTTCGACTGGAACAATAGTTGTGGTGCGAATAATGAGTGCCCTCTGAATTGAAATCTTCCAATAGCATGACATCAGTACCTAAAATACATTGAATATAGGCAAGAACAGCAGGATTTTGTGACATTGAATATCAGAGTGATGCTTTCAGTGAACAATTTTTCTAGAACAGTTTAATAACTTGACCAACAAATTGCAAGATCCTTTAGGTTTAGCTAGAAAAGATTCCACAAACAGCAATAAGAATAAATTATTAACTTGCTGACTAACGGAAGGCTGCATACAGCATACTTGATTTTATTCAAAGCACTGAATACAACAGCAAGGAGATTTTGATGGAACTGTAGGTAACATTAATCCATAGGTGGAAGAGTGCAGTTTTATTGGAAGGATGTGATTGCACTAGATGGGGTGAAGAAATGATTCACCAGGCTGTTGCCTGGGTCAGAGCCTGAGCGATTCAGCTATTGAGAGACTACATAGGAAAACAACCCAGCTTTAGAGCAGAGAATGCTAAGGTGCAAGCAGACTGAGTTGGACAGAATTCTGAAGGTCGAGAGGGATAAGGTTTCTTCCTTTGTCCAGGGGTCAATAACCAGATGGTTTTAAAAGGTAAGAATAAGATTTAGAGAAAACCCTTTTTTCAAATCGACAGGATTGTGGGTATCTAGAACTCACTGCTTAAAATTCTGGTAGAAGCAGGGATCCTCAAATCATTTAAGAATTATTTAGATGAACACTTGAAACATCACAGTGTACAGGCTATGTGCTGGAAAATGGGACTAGAATAAATGGATGTTTGATGACTGACGTGGCCACAATATGCCAAAGGGCCTCTTTCTGTGCTGTAAAACTCTGACTCCAAGTGGACAAGGAACTCTTTTGGTAGAATATGACGGTCCAGCTTAATGACTGTATCAGGCAAGCCGGAACAGGAGATTAGCACACCAAAACAACTATATGTCTGAAAATGCTTCACGTCCTCCTGCCTGCCTAGATTAAATGCTGCCATCTTGGGTGACAACAAGATCCATGAACATATGGTTCTCTGATTCAGTCATAAATTATGAACTGTTTTTGACAGGAGCTTGAAGAAATGCAGTATCTCTACATTGGTTTGGGTTGAATTTTAAAAACAAAAGCTGCATCCCAGCCTGTTTTTATAAGCAATGCGTCAAAACACTAAGACTTAGTAAATTAAAGGGGAAAAGCAGGTTTGGTCTCTATTCCGAACGAGGTAGACTCTGCAGCAACACAACTGCACGTAGAAACCATGACAGAAGGAAAAGGAAAGTCAGAGATAAAAATCAAATGAAACACTTACTCATGATTTCCAGTGAAAATTCAAAGCAGGCATAAGAAAATGATAGGGAATAGATCACCTTTCTCTCTCTCGTGAGATGAGATCGAGAATAGAAAACTGCATTCAAAATAAGTTCAAGGCTCTACAGTTTTCATTCATTGGTTTAACTGTAGTTTGACTCGTGCCCCAAATTAGCAGCAAATCAAGTTAGTGTCAACTTTTTGTGGCACTTTAAGTTTTCCAGGCTTTGCACCGAGATGTAGGTCATTTACTTATAAATTACATAGCCACATACTGCTGCACAAAATATTCCATCACCATTTCAGGTGTGAAAACTCAAATGAGGAAGTATAATATATATTTACGCATGGTTTTGGTAGCTTCAAAATTTTTTAATCATTTCTGCAACACCATAATAACCACCTGATGTATGGATCACTTTGAACACAATAAAATGAAGTAAGACTCTTCACAGGAGCATTATAAAGCAAAACATATGACACTAAGCCACAGAAGGTATAAAGAGGGCATGTGAACAAAGGCTCAGTCAAAGAGTAGATTTTAAAAGGAATTTATTTGAGGAAAAGTAGAGCTAGGGAGAGGGTTAGGAATGGAACTCCAATACAAAAGGGTCAGGCAACTGAGCGGATGGCAATCAGTGATGGAGTGCTGAAAATCAGAGATGCTCCAAAGGGATGCACAGATATCTCAGAGGAGCTGGAATAGATTACAACCATAGGAAGGACAGGACTATGAAAAACTTTGAAAATAACAATTTTAAAATGAGCTTTAAAGTTGTAATAGAAGATGATATACAAATGCCTATGCATAGTGTCAGCTGTAAATAAAACAGCAAGGACAATTACCTGAATCCTGAGAAAAGCTAAATCCTGTATCCCCAGTACTACTGCTCTGTCCTAGAGACTGTCCACCAGCCATCATGGCTGCGAGATGAGGAGACAACCCCAAATCTGTCCAAGCAATAAAGAAAATGTAATGTTCAATTTATTTTTTTCATGAACTGCATTCAAAAAAAGATTTTAAAATAAAATATTTAATTTATGCAGTCATTTGCAATTATTTACATGAATAATTGTACCAGTATTGCAAAATACAGAAATGAATCAGCACTTGCATAACTCTTTTCCAAGGCCACACACTAAGTAATACACTATAATAACCACGACTTGCCAAACTAGACATCACTCCACCTCAGAATTTTACTATGTAAAATAAGCCACTGAAACATTTTATTTAGAAATAGGTGGCTGCCTCCACATGGTCAAGGCCATAAGCAGAGGACAGTGTGTCAGGTTTTCCTCATTTTTGTTTGCACAATATAAATGTTAAGACATGCACCAAAGTGAACTTGCACTTTTTAAAGGCAATGATAGAGGGTGGGCGATGGCAAAGGGGCCGTGAAGACCAGTGAAATGGAAGTCAGTCCCTCAGTGAGAATAAAGGTGAATCTAATCCAAATTGTGTCAATGGACGTGTTCTCCCAGCCAGCTTAAACAGACCATGCTGTCCAGTAGGGTTACAAGCACTCAGCTGAAATGTGCATGGATCAGATGATCCCTCGTGTTGACAATAACAGGTTGACAGCCTCAACCCTCACACCAGACATGATCACCTCCCTGTACAGTCAGAGCACCTGTGTGTTCTGTATTCCCTCTGCACCCAAGCCCCCCACTCTCTTCCTTCAATAAGCAGGGTCAACCCAGCACTTCAAGTCCACAATTCTCAGGAGAGACTGGTTAAGAATGAGAAGTGGTGAATGCTTCACTCAGTAATGCTCCACTTTATGATCCCATCTCATCAATTTTTTCCCTTTATTAATTCATGATAACGTGGGAATCGCTGACAATGTCAACATTTGTTGCCGAACCCTGATTATCCCTGAACTGAACAGCTTATTTGGCCATTTAAGAGACCAGTAAAGAGTCAACCACACTGCTATAGAGCTAGAGTCACAACGAGGACACGCTAGGCAAGGATGGGTGTTTACAACCATCATTAATAATCTAACAGTCACAAAGACTGAATTTCAATTCCAGACTTTATTCAATGACAATTCAGCCAGCTGCCCTGATGTGATTTGAACTCGTGAATCCATTCCTGGGCTCCAGATTACTAGTCCAGTGACATTTCCATTATCCTACCATCTTCCTCCTCCAGCTCTAACTGACTCACTGCTGCACAGCCACCTCAATCCAATTGGTCCACCCTTGGCTTAATGTGTGGGCCCAAAGTTTCCAAGGGGCTCCCTATAAAGGTACTTTCATGTTTAAATTGGCTGTGTTCATAAATCAGTGAATATCTGGGCTGACGTTCCCTGTTCTGATGAAACTCACTAAAGACAAGGAACAGCAGCTAGAAACCAACATGCCTGGCTAGTGCTGCTAGTATGTCCACCCTCCCCTCTGCATCCACCCAGTCTTCCAGCTAAAACAATAGCGCCTTGAGTTCATACCATCTGGACATCCTAATCTTGTGTCCTTCCTCCCTGCTGCCCTCCCTGAACAAATTGGGTTAGACTAAGGGGCAAAAGAAAGCCATGTTACTGATGACACTGGGGCTACATTGTGACCTACATGTAAAATGCAGCATTAGTGTTTACGGCAGCACATCCATCACCAAGACATTGAACTACTTGACAACAAGCTGTTGGAAAACACCCGCTAGATATAGACCAACCCCAAAGGAATTTCATACAGGTGAGACTGGCAGGTCATTGCCCACATTTCACTTGAGCAAGTTTGTTGACTATGAATAGCGGATTCCACTCGGTTTCCCACAAAAAATTTGGTTTGTGGTGCAGAAACAGCTGTCACAGCACCAGAATACATTAACCAGAGGATTCATATTCAGAAGACAAAGCAAAGCAATCTCATGAATGTTGAATTAAAATTTTATAAACTGGTGCAGCAGAAATATAGACCTGCAGATATATTGCCAAATCATTGTAAAACCATCACAATATCACGAGCCTACAACAAGCTCAAACAGATGTTTATCCCTTGCTCTTGCCAATTACAACATCAGCATATAAACAAATTGTCAGCTTTTCAGCGCCCCTTCTCAACTGCTGCCTTTGCAGTAAGCATCAGCATTCCTCTTAGCTGCAAGTCAAGATCTGAACACACGGCAAAAAGATTTCTCCCAACTAATCATAATTTAGGTATGTTATTTGTTCCAGTCTGCTTTTTAGTAATCTTAGATGACCCCTGAAATAATGGGAACAGAAAGACTATATAGATTATAACACCCAAAAGCTTGACATAATTCAATTAGTATTTCAGGAACCTATTTACCAATGCTCATCAAATCTAGATCAAGGCTGGTGAATTTTAATTACAAGATGATTCACATAAAACTGATGAAGCAGATTCTTACAGACTTATGAAAACAATATTTTATTTAAAAGAAATCAGAGAACATTTTAAACTCATCAAATCTCTGATGATACTGGTTCTCCAGTGTCAGTGCCAACCAAAATCTGTTGAACGCAGCAAGTGAGAAAGAAAAAGGCAATAAACACATATTTTCATGATGCAGTCATCAGAGCAAAAGCTTTACCCACTCCCTTTCCCTCTGTTACCTGTGATGCGATTGGAGATGCTGAATAACCTGGAAGTCCTCTGACGTTGAATAAATGAATCCCTGTAGTATCTGTCACCAAAGCACATCCCCAGAAGCTCTCTGCGAACTGTTTTATTCCATACTCCATAGATAAGTGGATGACAAATTGCACTAGTAAAGGATAGCCATATTACAAGCGTCTCCACTCCTGGAGAGACACTACCTTTTCCATGAAGTGCTTCAGTACTAATCACTACCATATAGGGGCCCCATGTGACAACAAAAGCACCAATCACAATCAGGATTGTTGTCAGGGCTTTGCATTGATTGGCTGAATAAACAATGTTATTAACAGTATTCCTTCTGCTCCCTGATGAAGAGGTAGATGAGTTGGAATTTTTTCGCTCATCCTTTTTGGATTCTTCCTGCACAACTATAATCGTTCCACAGTGGATTTTACGGGCTTTAAGCCTAGCCACACGGAATATAAAACCATAGCAAATAACCATTGCTAAAAATGGCAATAATGCACACCAAATCAGCCAAAAGGCAGTATATCCTAACTCTTTGTCCCATGCAGCCAAACAGATCCACTTGAAATGGTCAAACTCAAATGTGGACCAGCCAAAGAGAGGAGGAAGACATCCAATCAATGAGTGCAGCCACACATACGCAATCACAACAACAGCACGGTTCCCAGTTATTTTCATAGGATATACCATTGGGTAAACAACAGCATAGTACCTGCAGGAAAATAAAAGAAAATTACTGGACAAGAAAATGTCAGTCGTACCTAGCAACTCAAATGTCAAGACTATCATCTTTGCTATTTGTCCTAGTTAATAAACTAAAATCCCACAAAACTTTAGCAAACATACTCAAGTTGAAGTTAATGAGGTAGTAACAACGGAAACACCAATTTAAATTTAGTCCAAGAATTTAACTTAATAAAGAACAAAGAAAATTTACAGCCCAGAAACAAGCCCTTCAGCCTTCCAAGTCTGAGCAGATCCAAATCCACTGTCTAAACCGGTCGTCCAATTCCTAAGCATCTGTAACCCTCTGCTCCCCACCTACTCATGCATCTGTCCAGACGCATCTTAAATGTATCTACCGTGCCTGCCTCTACCACCTCTGTTGGCAATGCATTCCAGACACCTACCACCGTCTGTGTGAAGTACTTGCTGCATGTACCCCCCTTGAACCTTTCACCTCTCACCTTGAAAGCGTGACCTCTCGTTGTTGAATCCTTCACCCTGGAGAAAACTTCTCTCTATCTACCCTGTCTATACCCTTCATGATTTTTTAGACCTCGATCAGGTCCCCCCTCAATCTCCTTTTATCTAATGAAAACTAACTTCATCAGTTTATTCTCCACAACAAACAAAAAATGGTCTGGTTGTGAAGCAAACAGAAGTTGAGAGATTGGAGATAAGTTACAAGGAGCAATTTTCCCCTTTCTAGACATAGCAAGTAAGGTGGTGAGAAGAATACATTATTGCAGTTGTTAGTCCTGGAGAGATACTCAGTCTTCCTGTTCCTCAGAATCCAAAGGGATTCATGGGTGGCATCCTCAACTAGCCATGAATTAGCTCTATCAGTGGTCAGCTAACAATCACTACAAAGCCACAAGCCCAACACAAGCCTTCCTGGCTGGTAAAACAAGAGACTGACTGTCTTCCCAATCAGGGATCCAGGTGACCTTCCTACTGGAGGGGATTCTCCATTTGCCCCAAACTGGGGAGAATTAGAGTTAGGAAAGGATGGCAGCGAGAGAACCATTGAAAACCACCTCTCTGCATTTGCCTCCACCTTGTTTCCCAATGACAATCAATCATTTACCTGCTTGCTGGTGCAGACCAACCCTGGCCTGAAATATGCACGGTGTTAGCTTTTTTCATCCTTAGCCCGCTGAATCTGGTCACAACTTCAAGATTTAGCATTTGCATAGAATAATATGATAATCCTGAGGGTATGATCTGACACTCATTGCTCTGCTACATGCTGTATCGTAGACACCAGAAGCCAGCATACAGCAAAATCAATGGATTCCTTTACTACTCAATTAACATGGTTTGAAACTTATTAAAAGGTTCTTCTTCAATGAGGTGCAACTGTTAAACTGCGATCCAAGTAATAATTACTAATCAACTAATTTGTATCTGGTCCAAGAAAAAAGTTTTTATTCTCACGTCTGCATTATTATGGACTGAATTCAACTAGATTTTTGTAACTTTGTTTCCCCCAAGTGTTTGCTCATGATATTTCAGCTTCTACCTGAACCCCAGCGTGTATCAATCTACCTGAACCCCAGCGTGTATCAATCTACCTGAACCCCAGCGTGTATCAATCTTCAACTGGCTCTCACACGTTTAATAAAGGAATGGGAGTTCAGTAGCTTTTATTTCCTGGTTTACTGAGAGAATTCTTAAATGTCATTAGTCATTTGGACAGCTCGATAACATTGAGAATCCTCAATAAACAACATGATAATCAACTGTCTACCAACGATGTTGCCAGGATTGGAGGGTTTGAGCTACATGGTGAGGCTGAATAGGCTGGGGCTGTTTTCCCTGGAGCATCAGAGGCTGAGGGGTGACCTTATAGAGGTTTATAACATCATGAGGGGCATGGACAAGGTCTTATCCCTGGGGTCAGGGAGTCCAGAACTAGAGGGCATAGATTTAGGGTGAGGGGGGAAAGATTTAAAAGAAGCCTAAGCAGCAACGTTTTCTCGCAGAGGGTGGTCGGTGAATGGAATGTGCTGCCAGAGGAAGTGGTGGAGGCTGGTACAACATTTCAAAGGAATCTGGATGGGTATATGATAGGAAGAGTTTAGAGGGATACGGGCCAAGTGCTGGTAAAATCGGACTAGATTAATTTAGGATATCTGATCAGCATGGACGAGTTGGACAGAAGGTCTGTTTCTGTGCTGTACATCTCTAGAAGTCTCTGTAACAAAAACTCTTACCACAATTTGCTGCTCAGTCTCAAAGCAGCTCTCCTCAACATCAGCAGTGGTTGTCTTTGTTTGGTCACTGACCTCAAAATCCAGGCCATATCATTTTACCAGCAAACACTGATGCAGCACAGACCAGCAAGGAAAGCATTTTGCTCATGTTTCATTGAAAATAAGACAGGAAATAAAACTAATTCCTTGATCTCATGCACAAACGATTAAAGCAGCAGTGGATAGCAGCTTTGAGAGAAACAGCTTGAATCCTCCAGACCATGGTTTGGAGATTCCTTTTGTTGACACAAGAAAGGAGATGGAGAGAGATCAGTGGTAGATCCTAATCACTCAACTTCCTCTTCACATCTCTAACTATGTAGGAAAGTCTATCATATCAGGGCAATTACAACATAGCTGATAACATGCAATAAACTAAATCCTGGTTAAAACAACCGCCTCTTCTCTTTAGGCTCTTTGACCCCATTAGATCAAGCAAGCCTTGTAGATCCCTACCCTAAGAGGACAGTGATAGCAAATTTACACTGTGACAGTATAGCAGCCTCATACACCAAAGTGGTCAATGGTAAGAACTGGGGAGCCATCTAAAATGATCTGTTCCATTTTTTACAGGCACACCTTTAAGAATTGTGCAATAGCAGGAAAACGATCAGGAACAGGGAACCTAGTTGATTTTTTCCACCATTCTAGCACTACTATTACCCCATCTCAACTGAAATTAATGAATACACCACAGATGAGTGACTGAACTGGTCTCCTCTGTAGAGGTCACATATTCATTGTTTCGAATCAGCAAGCCAGAGGCATGTTGAATTCCTTTTAGATTGCTAGTCACTTCTAATGGGAAGCATTAAAAGGGTGAACTGATCTTACATTTCATGAATACTTCCTTCAAAAGGTATGAATATTTTGTAATCGTAGCCACTGTGTATACAGTTAGAAGGAAATCACTTGAAACCTTTTACTTAATCTTTGGAGGTGATCAAACACGTTGTAGGAAATCAAAATGACTTGAAACACTTTGCCGAGTACTCCAAACATACATATATAATCAGACAGACAAACTCACATGCACACAAGGAAACATGTAGAGACAAAGAAACCTCAGTTACTCTCGTCAAGCACCTACATGAAAAACACTGATCTAAGGTTACATTCACATTCATGTTACCGATTTGCTCCTTTCACTCAATGTTGTTTATTTTATTCACTTTGTTTTGTCATTTTTCCATTCCCACTCAATCTTAGCTTCTCTTTTCACACTTACTTTAAGAGTTTCCCAAGAATGCATGTGTGTCCTGCATTTCTTTTATATATTCACTCTAGGGTTAGGGGTGTCACTGACTGACCCAGCAGTTTTTGCCCATCCCTATTTTTCCTGAAGCAGCTCGTGGTGTGCTCCCTTCTCGAACCACTGTAATCCATGTGCTTTAGGTAGACCCACAAATCTCGGAGACAGAATTCTGGGATTTTTATCCAACGACAGTGAAGACAATATATTTCCAAGCCGGGATGGTGAATGGCTTGGATGAGAACTTGCAGTTCGTGATGTTTCCATGTATCTGCTGCTCTTGTCCTTCTGGATTGAAGTGATTGTGGGTGTGGGAAGGTGCTGTCTAAGGATCTTTGGTGAGTTTCTGTAGCGTATCTTGTAGATAGTACACACTGCTATTACTGAGCTTTTGTGCTTAAGTGCTTACATGCTTTCCCTTGACATTACCTCAGATGACATCATCTCATGACATCAGGTTCGAGTTCACCACCACCTATAATAGCTACTGTGCGAGAGATTGCTAGTCTGATAACCAGTCAGAAATGAGCCATACTCTCCTGCAGTCGAACTTGAGAAATACTGAGTCATCTTTAGTTGTGGCACAAGTTCCCTGGCCTCGATAGCCTTCTTTGGCCTTTCCATTCACTGTCTTAGTCTAAATGAGACAAGTCAGAACTTTGGCATCTTTCAGTCTCCCAGTTAAGCTTCTGACCATTTGTACCTTGTGTCACAACAGCTGCTTCTACCTCCACTCCGGTTTCAGCCCATCTGCAGACAATTACTCCAACACTGGTGTGCCATCTTTCAGCCTCAAGTTCAGCTTATCCAAACCATTGCTACCCTTACCCCACCTTCCATCAAGTTGCATTCACCTAACCGATCTTCTACGTTTACATCCAAGCACCAACCCTACAAATTTAGAATTGGAGTCACACACTACAGAGACAGGCCCTTCGGCTCACCACATCTATACCAACCAACACACACCAAACTACAGGGTGATGGGTACTGCAGATGCTGGAGACTGAAGTCAAGATTAGAGTGGTGCTGGAAAAGCACAGCAGGTCAGGTAGTATCCAAGGAGCAGGAAAATCGATGTTTCGGGCAAAAGTCCTTCTCCTTCACACCAAACTACAGTAATCCCATGAACCTGCACTTGGCCCACAGCTATTATGCCCTGACATTTTAAGTGCTCATCCAAATGCTTCTTCAATGTTGACAGAGTACCTGTCTCCATCACCCCATCAGGCAGCATGTTCCATATTCCTACCTCTCTGTGGGTAAAAATGTTTTCCTTCAGATCTTCTGTAAACCACTTGCCCTCTGGTCTTAGACAAGTCTGACATGGGGACTGGATTCTCACAATCTGCTCTCACAATTTTGTATACCTCAAGTAGATATCTCGTCAGTCTCCTCTGCTCCAAGGAAAACAAACCCAGCCTATTCAGTCTCTCATCATAATGGAGACCTTTCATCCCAGACAACATCCTGGTGATTCTCCTCTGCACCCTCTCTAGTGCAATCATGTCCTTCCAATAGTGTGACAACCAGGACTGTATACTGTATTCCATCCACAGCCTTATCAATATTTATAACGTTGTAACAACAACAACACTTCCTTGCTCTTATATTCTACACCCCTGCTAATGAAGCCAAGCATCCAGTATGCCTTCTTCACCATCTTGTCTACCTGTGCTGACACCTTCAGGGATTTATGGATTTGTACACCAAGGTCCCTTTGTTGCTCAGTACTCTCTAGGAACTGCAGTCATTGCGTATCTCCTTCCATGACTAAAGCTCCCACAATGCATCATCTCATTTATCAAGATTAAATTTCATCTGCCATTACTCTGCCCAATATACTAGTTGATCAATAATAGACTGAAACCATCCCCCTTACTATCAACATCATCAATAATTTTCATGTCATCTGAAAGCTTACTAATTATAACTTCTACATTCACATCCAAGTCATTAACATATATAAACAAACAGCAGACATCCCAGCACCAATCCCCATTCTCTACTGCTGGTCACAGTTTCCAATCACAAAAACAATCCTCTACCATCATCCTTTGCCTCCTATCTGGAAGCCAATTTTAGATCCAGTTTGCTAACTTGCCTTAGATCCCATGGGCTTTTACCTTTGGGCCATCCTTCTATGTGAGGCCTTTACAAAGGCCTAACTGAATTTCATGTCAACCACATAAACTGCACAAGTCTCACCAATACATTTAGTTTCCTCTTCAAAAAACTCAATTGGATTAGCCATAGACAGGAACTCCCCTTAACAAAACTGTGCTAACAATCCCTGCCTTCACAATTTCTTACCAATAGTTTCCCTACCACTGATGTTAAACTAACTTATCCTTAATGTAGGCGAGTACAAAACTAAAGGGCACAGACTTAGGGTGAGAGGGGAAAGATTGAAAAGGGACCTAAGGAGAAACCTTTTCATGCAGAGGGTGGTGCGTGTATGGAATGAGCTGCCAGAGGAATCGGGGAGATAGTACAATTACAATATTTAAAAGGCATCTAGATGGGTACATGAATAGGAAGGGTTGAGGGGGATATGGGCCAAATACTGGCAAACGGGACTAGACTAATTTAAGATATCTGGTCAGCATGGACGAACTGGACCGAAGGATCTGTTTCCATGCTGTACATCTCTATGACTAATTCCCTGGCCTATTCTTGCTGCCCTTCTTGAACAAAAAGAACCACATTTGCTATCTTCCAGTCATCAGGCACTTCACCTGTGATGCCAGCAAAATATTAAATAAGTTTGCAGGGCCCCAGCAATTTCCTCCCTTGCCTTCTATAGCAGCCTGGGATATAGCTCATCAGGCCTGTATTCATCTGGATGCTCACTAAAACATCTAACACCTCTACCTGATTAATCTTAACATATTCTAAAACCTCACAATCCGAACCATAAATGAGAAATATTCATTAAAGACCACACCGTGTTCCATATGCAAGTTGTCCCTTTGGCCTCTAATAGGTCCTACACTCTCCCGATAATCCTCTTACTCTTAATATACTTATAAAAAGCCTTGGGGTTTTCCACAATCCTATCGGCCAAAGATCTATCATGACCCCTCTCTACCTCCTAACTTTTTTAAAGTAATCTCTTACATTCTCTATAATCTTTTATTAAACTGACTCATTTTTATGGAATGTGAGCGTCATTGGCCAGCCAGCATTTATTGACCGTCCCTCGTTGCCCTTGAGACGGTGTTGGTGAGCTGCCTTCTTGAACCACTGCAATCTACCTGCTGTATATTGACACATAATGCCTTTAGGGAGGGAACTCCTGGATTTTGACCCAGCGACAGCAAAGGAATGGCAATATACTTCCAAATCAGGATAGTGAGTGGCTTGGAGGGGAACTTGAAGGTAGTGGTGTTCCCATGTATCTACTACCCGTGTCCTTCTAGATGGAAGTGATCATGGGTTTGAATGGTGCTGTCTGAAGATCTTTGGTGTATTTCTGCTGGGCATCTTGTAGATAGTACACACTGCTGCTACTGAGCATCGGTGGTGGAGGGAGTGGATGCTTGTGAATGTAGTGCCAATCAAGTTGGTTGCTTTGTCCCAAAAGCTATCAAGTTTCTCGAGTGTTGTTGGAGCTGCACCTATCCAGGCAAAGTAGAGAGTTTTCCCTCACAGCCTGACTGGTGCCCTGTAGATGATGGACAGACTCTGGGGTGGAAGGAGATGAATTACTTACCACAGTATTCCAAGACTCTGACCTACTCCTGTAGCCGCTGTTTATGTAGCAAGTTCAGTTGAGTTTCTGGGCAATGTTAACCCCCCAGGATGTTGAGAGTGGGGGATTCAGTGATGGTAACACCACTGAATGTAATGGGATAATGATTAGATGGAGTCTTACCGGTGACGTCATAAGCCTGGTATTTGTGTGCTGCAAATGTTACTTCCCACTTATCAGCCCAAGCCTGGATATTGTCCAGATCTTGTTGCTTTTGAACATGGACTGCTTCAATGTCTTAGGAAGAGTGAATGATGCTGAACATAGGCAAACATGCTCACATCTGACCTTATGATGAAGTAGCTGAAGATGGTTGGGCCTAGGACACTGCCCGAAGCAACTCTTACAGAGATGTCCTGGAACGGAGATGACTGACATCCAACAACCATGACCATCTTATGTTCCAGGTATGACTCCAACCATTCATATCCACTGATTCCACTTTTTCTAGGATTCCTAAATGACACACTTGGTTAAATACAGCCTTGCTGGCAAGGGCGGTCATTCTCACCTCACCAAATCAGCTCTTTTGTCCATGTTTGAACCAGGCTGTGATGAGGACAGGAGCGGGGTGACCCTGGTGGAACCCAAACTGGGAGTCACTGAGCAGGTGCTCCTTGATAGCATTGTTGATGATACCTTCCTTCACAGTTTGCTGATCGAAAGTGGACGCCTGTGGTGGTAATTAGCCAGGTTGGATTTGTCCTGCTTTTTATGTACAGGACCTACCTGGACAATTTCCATATTTTCATGAAATTGCCAGTGTTGTAACTGTACTGGAACAGCTTGGCTAGGAGAGCAGCAAGTTCTGGAGCACAAGACTTCAGTACTATTGCCGGAATGTAGGGCTCACAGACTCTATAGTACCCAGTACCTCCAACCATGTGATTTCATGTGGAGTGAATCAAATTGGCTGAAGACTGGTATCTGTAATGCTGCGTACCTCTGGAGGAGGCAGGGATGGACCATCCACTCGGCACTTTTGGCTGAATGTCAGTACAAACATCAGTACTACCTTATTTTTTACACTAATGTGCTGGGCTCTTCCATCATAGAGGAAGGGGCTGTTTGTGCAGCCTCCTCCTCCAGTGAGTTGCTTGGATTTTCACCACCAATCACAACTGCATGTGGCAGAGCTTCGATCTGATTCGTTGGTTGTGGGATCGCTTAACTCTATCACTTGTTGCTTATGCTGTCTGGCATTCAACTAGTCCTGTTTTGGGCGCTTCACCCTCCCCCCATTTTTAGGTATGCTTGGTGCTGCTCCTGACATGCTATCCTGCACTGTCCACTGAAGCAAGGTTAATCCCTGACTTGATGGCAATGGTTGAGCAAGGTTACAGATGGAGCTGGAGTACAATTCTGCTGCTGTTGACGGTCCACAAAACCTCGTGGATGTCCTATTTTTAGTTGCAAGATCTGTTTGAAGTCTGTCCCATTTAGCACAGTGATAGTGCTGATGGAGGTTATTCTCAATGTAAAGGTTGAAGTTCATCTCCACAGGTTATGCTTTCAACTGTCTAAACCCCACACTCTGCAAATTCCTTCCTAAATCTTTGCAAACTTGAACAGAAGGCCCTTCTTAGAATTCATGTTGTTGACCAAAATTTCAGCCCCAGTCCATTTTTCCTTAAAGCTCTGGAGCATCTCAATGTATTGTTCAACATTTAGATAATTGGGAATTCAAGAAACGGGCAGGGTAGGTCATCCAGCCTTTCAAGGCTGTTCTGTCACCTAAGATGCTGATGATCCTCAACATCAACTCCATCTTCCCACATCACCACATTCAATTCCCTTAGCATTCAAAAATAACTCTGATCAATATCTTACCTGAATATGCTCAAACATGAGAATCACACGTTTCTTGATTCAGCCCTTTGAGAGTAAATTATTTTTTCTCATTTGAGATTTCTCAAACTCTTTTTCTCCCTTTACATGTTATCCCTAGTAAATTGTGACCATCTAATTGTTAGCCTGAACTGTGGCTGATATGCTGCAAACTTTTCCTCACTCAGTTTAAACCCCTTGATAGGCAATTATGATGCGATTAGACAAGATTTAAGATGGGGAAGGAAACTGCAGGGTATGGGCACAATTGAAATGTGGAGCTTATTCGAGGAAGAGCTACTGCGGATCCTTGATAAGTATGTACCTGTCAGGCAGGGAGGAAGTGGCTGAGTAAGGGAGCCATGATTTAATAAGGGAAGTTGAATCTCGTAAAGAGGAAGAAGGTGGTTTATGTTAGGATGAGACGTGAAGGCTCAGTTAGGGCACTTGAGAGTTCCAAGTTAGCCAGGAAAGACTTAAAGAGAGAGCCAAGGAGAGACAGAAAGGGACATGAGAAGTCATTGGTGGATAGGATCAAGGAAAAACTCAAGGCTTTCTATGGGTATATCGGGAATAAAAGAATGAATAGAGCAAGATTAGGGCCAATCCAGGATAGTAGTGGGACGTTGTGCGAGGAGTCCAAGGAGATAGGGGAGGCGCTAAATGAATATTTTTTGTCAGTATTCCTACTGGAAAAAGACAATGTTGTTGAGAATACTGAGACATGGCTACTAGACTAGATGGGATTGACGTTCACATGGAGGTGGTGTTAGCAATTCTGGAAAGTGAAAATAGATTAGGACCCTGGCAGGATGGGATTTTTCTCAGGATTCTCTGGAAAGCGAGGGAGGAGATTGCTGAGCCTTTGGCTTTGATCTTTATGTAGTGAGCCTTACTTCAATTGTGGGTAAAGTGTTGGAAAAGGTTATAAGAGATGAGATTTATAATCTAGAGAGGAATAAGTTGATTAGAGATAGTCAACATGGTTTTGTGAAGGGCAGGTCATGCCTCACAAACCTTATCGAGTTCGTTGAGAAGGTGACCAAACAGATGGATGAGGGTAAAGTGTTGGATGTGGTATATTTGGATTTCAGTAAGGCATTTGATAAGGTTCCCCGCGGTAGGCTATCGCACAAAATACGGAGGCCTGGGATTGAGGGTGATTTAGTAGTTTGGATCAGAAATTGGCTAGCTGAAAGAAGATAGAGGGTGGTGGTTGATGGGAAAGGTTCATCCTGGAGTTCAGTTACTATTGATGTACCGCAAGGATCTGTTTTGGGTCCACTGCTGTTTGTTATGCTTATAAATGATCTAGATGAGGGTATAAAAGAATGGGTTAATAAAGTTGCGGATGACACTAAGGTCATGGAATTGTGGATAGTGCTGAAGGATGTCGCAGTTTACAGAGGGACATGGATAAGTTGTAGAGCTGGGCTGAGAGATGGCAAATGGAGTTTAATGCAGAAAATTGTGAGGTGATTCACTTTGGAAGGAGCAACAGGAACAAAGTGTACTGGGCTAATGGTAAGATTCTTGGTAGTGTAGATGAGCAGAGAGATCTCGGTGTCCACGTACATAGATCCCTGAAAGTTATCACCCAGGTTGATAGGGTTGTTAAGGCAGCTTACAGTGCGTTTTACTGGTAGAGGGATTGAGCTTTAGAGCTACAAAGTCATGCTGCAGCTGTGCAAAACTCTGATGTGGCCACATGTGGAGTATTATGTACAGTTCTGGTCACCACATTATTTGAAGGATGTGGACACATTGGAAAGAGTGCGGAAGACATTTACCAGGATGTTGCCTGGTATAGAGGGAAGGTTTTACGAGGAAAGGCTGAGGGACTTGAGGCTGTTTTCGTTAGAGAGAAGAAGGTTGAGAGGTGACTTAATAGAGACATATAAGATTTGTGAGAAGACTTGTAGCTCGGGTGCTCGTTGTTGTGGTCCTTTTCGCCGAGCTGGGAATTTGTGTTGCAGACGTTTCATCCCCTGTCTAGGTGACATCCTCAGTGCTTGGGAGCCTCCTGTGAAGCGCTTCTGTGATGTTTTCTCCGGCATTTGTAGTGGTTTGAATCTGCCGCTTCCGGTTGTCAGTTCCAGCTGTCCGCTGCAGTGGTCGGTATATTGGGTCCAGGTCGATGTGCTTATTGACTGAATCCGTGGATGAGTGCCATGCCTCTAGGAATTCCCTGGCTGTTCTCTGTTTGGCTTGTCCTATAATAGTAGTGTTGTCCCAGTCAAATTCATGTTGCTTGTAATCTGCGTGTGTGGCTACTAAGGATAGCTGGTGATTTCGTTTCATGGCTAGTTGGTGTTCATGGATGCGGATCGTTAGCTGTCTTCCTGTTTGTCCTATATAGTGTTTTGTGCAGTCCTTGCATGGGATTTTGTACACTACATTGGTTTTGCTCATGCTGGGTATCGGGTCCTTAGTTCTGGTGAGTTGTTGTCTGAGAGTGGCTGTTGGTTTGTGCGCTGTTATAAGCCTAGTGGTCACAGTAGTCTGGCTGTCAGTTCTGAAATGCTCTTGATGTATGGTAGTGTGGCTATTCGCCAAAAACAGATACCCACGCAATTTCATCAACAGATGCCTAAGGGAAAGACAACAGAACGAGGACATGCCGCAACCCAAAGAACTAACCACACTACCATACATCAAGAGCCTTTCCGAACTGAAGACAGCTAACGATCCACATCCATGAACACCAACTAGCCACGAAATGACACAACCAGCTATCCTTAGTAGCCACACACGGAGATGACAAGCAACATGAATTTGACTGGGACAACACTATTATTATAGGACAAGCCAAACAGAGAACAGCCAGGGAATTCCTAGAGAATTGGCACTCATCCACAGATTCAGTCAATAAGCACATCGACCTGGACCCAATATACCGACCACTGCAGCGGACAGCTGGAACTGACAACCAGAAGCGGCAGAATCAATCCACTATAAATGCCGGAGGAAAGATCACAGAAGCTCTTCACAGGAGGCTCCCAAACACTGAGGATGTCACCTAGACAGGGGGCGAAACATCTGCAACACAAATTCCCAGCTCGGCGAACAGAACCACAACAGACATATAAGATAATCAGAGAGTTAGATAGGGTGGACAGGGAGAGCCTTTTTCCAAGAATGGCGACGATGAGCATGAAGGGGCATAGCTTTAAATTGAGGGGTGATAGATATAGGACAGATGTCAGAGGTAGTTTCTTTACTCAGAGAGTAGTAAGGGCATGGAATGCAATAGTAGTAGTATACTCACCAACTTTAAGGGCATTTAATAGTCATCGGTTAAACATATGGATGAAAATGGAATAGGGTAGGTTAGATAGGCTTCAGATTGGTTCCACAGATCGGTGCAAGATCAAGGGCTGAAGGGGCCTATACTGCACTGTAATGTGCAATGTTCTATATTTTATTACATCTGAATCACTGCAAATGATAATCCAACCAATACTGAAATCCATATCTGTACACAAATCTCAGTAAAATTTAGCAATACCCAAAAAAAGTGTAACAGGAGTGATGAAAATGTGGTGCACCAGACATGGTTTCAGGGTATAAATGAAATGCACACATTATTTGTGCAAATACCTGAAAGCTTTTCAACAACGAGTATATTATTCATTTATAACAAACTTGCTTCTATTACATTACTCAATGAAATACTCTGTTTCTCCAATATAAAAGACACAATGAAACAAATCTTACCGATCTATTGCAATGACTCCCAGTGTCATCATACTGGCGGAGCTGATAAGCATGTACAGCAGGGCTGTGAAGTTGCACCACACCACCCCAAACATCCATTCTCGCTTGATGGAGCTTGCGATAACAAAAGGAAGCACCAGAATAGATAGCAGAAAATTTGAAAGTGTCAGACTGAAGACAAACTTATTGCTTGGTGTCAAGAGGTAAGATTTCTTGTAAAGAGTTATGACAATCACCAGGTTTCCCAAACAGATCAACACAGCAATGACAATGATAGCAACTGATTCTGCAATTATGACTCCACCATCTTCTTGTGAAGTGCTGTGTCCCACACTTCTATTGGCACTGGTGTTATAGTTCATTGTGAAGCTGTGGAACAGTGAGGCGATGGCATGCTTGAATGCTGAAGCAGAAATAAAACACAATTAATTATGTGGAACACAAAATACCGATACACTGAGGTAACATTATCTGTTGAAATCAAAAATAAGAGAAATGCTATCACATTTAAGAAATATTGGGAAAAAAAATTCCAAGCCCTGCAGAGATGGTTTTCAGAATGAGGGCTGGAGCAAATTATGAAACCGGTACTCACAGGTCGCTAACTAGGGGACAATTAAGGACCCACTTAGGGCAAGGCGGCTAAAGGGCTCGTGTAGCACCCATACCTCTGGGCCAGAAGATCTAAGGTAGAGTCCCACCTGCTCCAGAGACATTTCAATCTGATTAGAAAATATCGAGACAGTGCCAAGAGATTCCAAGCATCAGACTGTCCCTCCCCTTTATCTGCAGCAAGTGAGAGCGCGCCTCCTGGCAATGAACTGGAAAAGCAGGACACCCCTCATCTCACTGACCCCCCAATGAGGCACATGAAGCCTGGATCATGACTATTTCTCGACTTGCTTTAACAGTGTCTCCTGCTTCCAATTGGGGCTGCTATCTATTCATTGTACTGGACCCCTCAGTCAGTATCTTCTGCCTCTTAGAAGATTTCACTTTTATTTTTCTTTCACAGGATGCATGTTCCTGGCAAGGCCACCATTTAGAACATAGAACACCACAGCGCAGTACAGGCCCTTCCACCCTCGAAGTTGCGCCGACCTGTGAAACCAATCTGAAGCCCATCTAACCTACACTATTCCATCCTCATCCATATGCCCATCCAATGACCATGTAAATGCCCTTAAAGTTGGCGAGTCTACTACTGTTACAGGCAGTGTGTTCAATGCCCCTACTACTCTCTGAGTAAAGAAGCTACCTCAGACATTTGTTCTATATCTATCACTCATCAACTTATGTCCCCTCATGCTAGCCATCCGAGGAAAATGGCTCTTGCTGTCCATCCTATGTAACCCTCTGATTATATGTTGTAATTAAGTCGCCTCTCAACCTTAATCAATCTAACGAAAACAACCTCAGGTGCCCCAGCCTTTCCTCGAGAGACCTACCCTCCATACCAGGCAACATCCCAGTAAATCTCCTCTGAACCCCTTCCAAAGCTTCCACATCCTTCTTATAATGCGGTGACCAGAACTGTACGCAATACTCCCAAGTGCGGCTGCAACAGAGTTTCGTACAGCTGCAGCATGACCTCATGGTTCCAAAATGCAATCCTTCTACCAATAAAAGTTAACACACCATAGGCCTTCTTAACAAGCTGGGTGGCAACTTTCAAGGAACTATGTACCTACACACCAAGATGTCTCTGCTCATCTACACGACCAAGAACCTTTCAATTACCCAGTACTCTGCATTCCTGTTATTCCTTCCAAAGTGAATCACCTCACTTTTTCACATTAAACTCCATTTGCCATCTCTCAGCCCAGCTCCGCAGTTTATCTATGTCCCTTTGTAACCTACAATATCCTTTGTCACTATCCACAACTCTACAGACCTTAGCGTCATTCACAAATTTACTAACTCTATGCCCTCATTTGAATCATTTATAAAAATGACAAATAGCAGTGGACCCAAAACCGATCCTGGCGTTACACCACTAGTAACTGAACTCCAAGGTGAATATTTCCCATCAACCACTATGGAAGTTGCTCTAACAACTATGTAGTTAACTTAAGTGTTGTAATGCATGCACAGGATCATATTAGAGAGCTCCAGTAACAGATAATGGTAGGTAGTGCACTGTGATATGTTAGTTAAATCACTGATAGATGAGCTAATGCTGAAGACGATGGTGGTGCAACGTGATATGTTAAGTGTAATGAATCAGTGCGGCAGACAATGATTAGTTTATAGCGACAAAGCAAGCCAGTATGATTGGTTATGCTAATGCTATCAGATAACTGCAGAAAGACAAAGGACTGGTGGGCAAACAGGAAAAATACCTTCTGATTGCCACAGCTTTTTCTTAAATTTCATGAAGGATTTTCTGGATCTCCTGGTAATTTTCAGAGTATTGGGTGATTTTTCCACACCACCACCCTCTGTGGTGCCAATTTCCGATTCAAACCACTAAATCACCCTCAATCCCATGCCTCCACATTTTGTGCAATAGCCTACCGAAGGAAACCTTATCAAATGCCTTACTGAAATCCATATAGACCACATCCAACACTTTACCCTCATCCACCTGTTTGATCAATTTCTCAAAGAACTCTAAGTTTTGTGAGGCACGACCTACCCTTTACAAAACCATGTTGACTATCCCTATTCAACTTATTCCTTTCAAGATGATTATAAATCCTCTCTTTTAACCTTTTCCAAAACTTTACCTACAACCGAAGTAAAGCTCACTGGTTTATTACCAGGGTTATTGCTACTCCCCTTCTTGAACAAGGGAACATTTGCAATCCTCCAGTCTTCTGGCACTATTCCTGCAGACAATGACGACAAAGATGAAAGCCAAAGGCTCTGCAATCTTCTCTCTGGCTTCGCTGACAATCCTAGATTAAATCCCATCTGGACCAGCGGACTTCTATTTTCACATTTTCCAGAATTGCTAACACCTCCTCCTTGTGAACCTCAATCCCATCTAGTCTAGTAGCCTGTTTCTTAATATTCTCCTCAACAAATTGTCTTTTTCTAATGTGAAACTGATGAAAAGTATTCATTTAGTGCTGCCTCCATCTCCTCAGACTCCATGCACAACTTCCCACTACTATCCTTGATTGGCAGTAACCTTTCTCACGTCATTCATTTATTCCTGATATAGCTACAGAAAGCCTTAGAGTTTTCCTTGATCCTATTCACCAATGACTTCTCATGTCCCCTCTAGGCTCCTCTTAGCTCTCTCTTTAGGTCTTTCCTAACTGATTTTTAACTTTCAAGTGCCCTAACTAAGCCAACACATCTCACCCTAACAGAAGCCTTCTTCTTCCTCTTGACAAGAGATTCAACTTTCTTAATAAAGCACTGCTCCCGTGCTCAACAACTTCCTCCCTGCCTGACCGGTACATACTTAACAAGGATCCGCAGTAGCTGTTCCTTGAATAAGGTCCACGTTTCAACTCCCCTGCAGTTTCCTTCCCCATCCAATGAATCATAAATCCTGCTTAATTGCATTGTAATTGCCTTTCCCCCAGCTATAACTCTTTCCTGCAGTATATACCTATCCCTTTTCATCACTAAAGTAAACATAACCGGATCGTGGTCACTATCACCAAAGTGCTCATCGACCTCCAAGTCTAACACCTGGCCGGGTTCGTTCACCAGTACCAAATCTAATGTGGCCTTGCCCCTTGTTGGCCTATCTACATACTGTGTCAGGAAACTCTCCTGCACACACTGAACAAAAAAAATGACCCCCCTAAAGTACTTGAACTACCGTGTTTCCAGTCAATATTTGGAAAGTTAAAGACGCCCATAACAACTACCCTGTCACTTTCCCTCCTATCGAGGATCATCTTTGCTATCCTTTCCACTACATCTCTGGAACTATTCAGAGGCTTATAGAAAACTCCCAAAAGGGTAACCTCTCCTTTCCTGTTTCTAACCTCAGCCCATATTACTTCAGTAGACGAGTCCTCAAACGTCCTTTCTACAACGGTAATACTGTCCTTGACCAACAATACCAAATCCACCACCACTATCACCATCCCCCACACACACCCCCAACCCTTGCACCATTTTCTCTGTTCTTACTGAAACATCTAAATCCCGGAACCTGCAATAACAATTTCTCTCCCTGCTCTATCCATGTCTCTGAAATGGCCACAACATTAAAATCCCAGATACCAACCCATGCTGCAGGTTCACCCATCATATTCCAGATGATCCTGGTGTTGAAGTAGACACACTTCAAATAACTTGTCTGCCGGTGCCCTCTTACAACCCTGAAACTTTATTTCGGACCTCACTACCCTCAACCTCCTGTATACTCTAACTACAATTTAGGTTCCCATCCTCCTACTGGTTTCAAGATTTATTGTTCATCCTGAATTTCCCCTGAGAATGTGATGGTTAGTCACCTTCTTGAAGCCTGCAATCCTTCTGGGTTGAGTCACTCACAGTTCTATTTGGTTGGAAGTTCCAGGGTTTTGCTGCACTTGTGATATTAAAGAGTTAACTTGCTCTGCTGACCAGCAGGAAATTGGGTGACCTGAGACAAGGGTGGGATAGCTGACTTACAGGTAAATTTTAAGAAATTCCATTATCATCTCTTATTATCCAGAGCCATTTACATGGCTATTTCCTTGCCATTCACAGCCATTTACATCGTCATCTCCTAATATTTACATTTTCATCCCCTATTCAGAAATCACTAAGAACATTACAGTTGGAATTTGACTACTCCCTGTAGTTAAAAAAAAAATTTACAACCAATTTGACCATCAAGGGATGATTTACATTATTGTTTCTGGAGACAGTCAGGTCACTGCGTTGTGTCTTGAGTAGCATGTGACTGGGGGTGTGGGGGGAGGGAGAATGACTGGGGGCTGTCTTGTGGGCATTACTAACTGTGATGTAAAGATTTTGTATAAAAGGTCTATTTCCTTTGTTTAGGGAGAGCTTTGGCATGACTCTGCAAGCCCTGCAAGGTGCGTGTTAAAAGTTCCTCCAGAAAGTTTGTACTGTACTGTGCTGTCTTTAATAAAATTTTGGTTGCTCACAGAAGTTGGTGTGTTGCAGTTGCATCAAATGTGTAAGAACCTTAGGCAAAATAAATGAACACAATGACAGTGAAGGAACAGTGACAGAATTCCAACCCTACTTATTTCTATATCTGTCACTACAAATAAAACTCCACAACCCATTGAATCGTCAAATTTTTGTCAGTACAGAAAGCAGCCATTAAAGCTGAGTTGGTACCAGCTCCTGAAAGAGCTACCCAGCTAGAACCATCTCTGTAACCCTCTAAATTCAATCACCTTCAAATTCACATCCAGCTCTCTTATGGAATCTGCCTCCACCATTCTCACAGGCAGCACATTCCAAATCCTAACAACTCTGAGTAACAAAGTTTCTTTTCAACTCACTTCTAGTTCTCTTGCTGACAACCTTGAAACTGTGATGCCTACATACCACAACACAATTTTTTTTATTGAGAATCCCCATTGAGTGGAAGCAGGCCATTCGGCCCATTAAGTCCGCACTGACAGTCTAAACAGTATCCAAGCTAGACCCAACGCTCTCTCCCTGTAACCCTGTATTTCCCATGGCTAATCCACCTAACATACACAGCCCTGGACGTAATGGGCAATTTAGCATGGCCAATCCATTTAACCTGCATATCTTTAGACTGAGAGGGGAAACTGGAGCACTCAGAGGAAACCCACGCAGACAGGGGGAGAATGTGCAAACTCCAAATAGACAGTTACCCGAGACTGGAATTAAACCTGGGTTCCTGGTGCTGTGAGGCAGCAGTGCTAGCCACTGAGCCACCCCATGCTGCCCAAACTAAGCAGTTACTCAACCGTTCATTGTAATATTTCTGCAACTATTGGATTTGCTGAACTACATCATCACCTCCACCTTTGTTGCCAGAGTCCTCACTAAGATATTACCCTCTCTCAACCTACTCATCCTCTGATCTGGACATAATTTGCTTCCCTTAAGATGGGCGGCATGGTGGCTCAGTGGCTAGCACTACTGCCTCACAGCACCAGGGTCCCAGGTTTGATTCCAGCCTTCGGTGACTGTCTGTGTGGAGTTTGCACATTCTCCCTGTGTCTGCGTGGGTTTCCTCCGGGTGCTCCGGTTTCCTCCCACAGTCCAAAGATGTGCAGGTCAGGTCAATTGGCCATGTTAAATTGCCCATGATAGGTGCATTAGTAGGGGAATGGGTTACTCTTCGGAGGGTCAGTGTGGACTTGTTGGGCCGAAGGGCCTGTTTCAAATCTGTAGGTAATCTAATCTAATCAATGGGATTCAAATTGGAATAGACATAGTGGACCAATAGGTTAGTCAGCCGTCACTAAAATTGCACTGGGCTACAGAATGCATGACTGGGTTCTGCTCGTCTGTTATGACCATGGACAATTTTCGAATTCTAGGATTACAGTGACATTTATACTGGACTTTTAACCCAGAAACAGGAATCTGAATCCAGCCACAGGAACTGGGGACTCTAAATTAATAAATAAATCTTGAACTAGAAAAGATAGTATCAGCAGCAGTATTTCAGTCTTAGAGATGTCTTTCAGAAACCTGAAATCATTAACTGTAAAGAATATTATAGTAACCTTTTTATTTCTTGGTTTGCTGATTGTTTCACTTCTGCAGCCTGTTTCTGCCCCGATAGCTTTCTGAAATAGCAGCTGCTTTGTACATTCAAACTCTGGCAGAATTATTGTGTCAAGGCTCAACAATAGTAATTCTCAGCTCTTAACATGGGAAGATTCTCATGATGGTCCAAATCGGGTAGTAATGAGGCCTTTATATGCCTGCCATGTCGAGAACTGACAGGTTTGTTGCCTTTAAGAAAAATGTTAATTTCAGCGAAGGCTGTATCAGCCTAATTCATGTCAACTCCATGAAAATGACCCAGTCAATGTTGGACAGGAGATGCCAATGGTCAGTATCACTGTTTTTAAAAAGGGACCAATTTCGATACCTGAAAAAGCCCTAGGTATTTAATCATAAATGGAATTTAAACATGATTTGGGAATTTATAACATTTTGACTTTAAATAATGACTATTTAGTCACCTTGGCATTCAATGTGCCTGAGACAGAAGTCAACTTGTGCTTTATAGTCCTTCTCAATGTTTACAAACTTTGACAGCATTGATCACACTACCCTCCTTCAACAGATTGCCACCATCATTCAGCTGGATGGAATGGTGTTCACCTGGCTGCATTCAGATCTATTCAGCAGGAAGTACAGCATCACCTTAGTGGCTTCTCTTTCGGTTCTCATAATTCTAGTGTTCTCTGTGTTCCAATAAAATCAATTCATGGCCAACTATATTTATCATTTGCATTTTGTTGCAGAAGTTCAGTTCATCACTTACATATTTTAGAAAATAAAACACTTAAAAGTGGGAGGCCTTCAAAATTTAGAGGAGAATCTAGAGGCAGTAAGTTCCCATTAGTGTGAAGGGCAAGGCTGGTCGAAATCGGGAATGCTGGAGGACTAGAAACATTGAGGCTCTGGTCACAAAAAGGACCGAGGCAGATATAGACCACTGGGATCGAGTGAATCCCTTGAGGAGTATAATAGGACTATACCCGAGGGCAAAAAGGGGACACGAGTTAGCTTTGGCAAATAGCATTAAGGAGAACCAAAGAGACCCTACAAATACATTAAAGGGCAAAAGAATAACTAGAGAAAAATTAGGGCCCCTTAAAGATCAATAAGGCCACCTGTATGTGGGACTGCAGGATATGGCTGAGATACTAAACGAGTATTTTGCGTCGGTATTTATAATGGATAAGGATATAGAAGAGAGAGACTTGGAGAAATAAAACCGTGATATCTTGAAAAATGTCCACATTAACAAAGTGGTAGTGCTGGACACCTTAAAACACAAAGATGAATAAATCCGCATGTCATGTTGCAGCTGTACAGAACATTGGTTCAGCCACTTTTTGAATCCTGCATTCAGTTCTGGTCTCCTTGATATAGAAAGTTTTTGCGAAACTTGAAAGGGTGCAGAAAGCATTTACAAAGATGTTGCTGGAGTTGGAGGGTTTGAGCTAAACGGAGAGGCGGAATTGGCTGAGGCCATTTTCCTGAGTGTTGGAGGCTGAGTTGTGACCTTACAGAGGTTTATAAAATAATAAAAGGCGTGGATAGAATGAATATTCACGGTCTTTTATCCAGAGTGGGAGTGTCCAAAACTAGAGGGCATATGTTTAGGTAGGGGAGAGAAAGGTTTAAAAGGGACCCAAGGGGCAATTATTTCACAGGGTGTGTACATGGAATGAGCTGCCAGAGGAAATGGTGGAGACTGTTGCATTTTAAATGCTGTAATTGTATCTGGATGGGTATTTGAATAGGAAGAGTTTAGAGGGATATGAGCCAAATACTGGAAAATGATTAGATTAATTTAGGATACCTGGTCAGCATGGACAAGTTGGACTAAAGGATCTGCTTCTGTGCTGTACAAGCCTACGACTCTATGTCTTTAGTTTTAGGAATATATAAGTGCAGAATATTAAGCTGAGACACAGGTTACAAAAAAGGATTCAAATACACCTCAAACAAATGGCACTTTAAAAAGCTTGCCTGTGGGAAAACTGGCATAGACAGAATGGCACAAATTGCCTTCTTCAAATTGTGGTTCTGTTCATTTTAAAACAGAGTTGGAAATCTTCTAATGAAGCCAGAACAATGTACCTACCTCTGGCCCAAGAGGTCAGGTTCAAGCCCCAGCATCTGTCACAGCATTTGAGAAGGCTGTTTGAAATGATAATGGAGCTAGAGTCGTAACCGTGGATGCAGGTTTGCTTGCTGAGCTGGAAGGTTCATTTTCAGATGTTTCGTCACCATACTAGGTAACATCTTCAGTGAGCCTCCGGATGAAACACTGGTGGTATAGCTCACTTTCTATTGGTTTCCTTGGGTTGGTGCTGTCATTTCCTGTGGTGATGTCATTTTTCCTATGATGTCATTCCATATTCTCTCTCTCAGGGTGGTAAATGGGATCCACGTCAATATGTTTATTGATAGAGTTCCAGTTGGAATGCCGTGCTTCTAGGAATTCTCGTGCGTATCTCTGTGTAGCTAATCCTAGGATGGATGAGTTGTCCCAGTCGAAGTGGTGTCCTTCCTCATCTGTATGTAAGGATACTAGTGTGAGAGGGTCATTTCTTTTGTGCATAGTTGATGTTCATGTATCCTGGTGACTAGTTTTCTGTGTTTGTCCAATGCAGTTCTTACAAAGTATTTTGTAAATGACATTAGTTTTGATTGTTGTCTGTATAGGGTCTTTCAAATTCATCATGGTACCCAATGAACACAGTCTGCCGGATTTCTCAGTAACAAGCCCAAACAAGCAGACAAAACACATCCAGAAACCCTAGCCACTCTCCCCTACATCAAAGACATCTCTGAAATGACTGCCAAACTACTCAGACTCCTTGGCATCATGGTCACCCACAAACCCACCAATACACTAAAAGAGCAGTTGAAAGACCCTATACAGAAAATGAGCAAAACTAACGTCATTTACAAAATACCGTGCAAGAACTGTAACAAACACTGCATTGGTCAAAATAGGCAGAAAACTAGCCACCAGGATACATGAACACCAACTAGCCACAAAAAGACATGACCCACTCTCACCAGTATCCTTACATACGGAGAGGAAGGACACCACTTCAACTGGGACAACTAGGACAAGACAAACAGAGACACGCATGAGAATTCCTAGAAGCATGGCATTCCAACCGATATTCTAACACATTGATTTGGATCCCATTTACATCCTGGAAAAAAAAGGAAATGACATCACCACAGGAAGGGTTGGGATATCTTGTCGGCATGGATGGGTTGTACCGAATGGTTTGTTTTCATGATGTACATTTCTATGACTCTATAAATCACATCACCAACCCAAGGAAACCCAAATGCATAAATAGAAAGCAGGCTACACCACCAGTGCTTCATCCAGAAGCTCACTGAAGATGTTACCTAGTATGGTGATGAAACTTCTCAAAATGAACCTTCTAGCTCAGCGAGCAAACTGACAGCCAGAACCTAAACCTGAGCTACAAATCTTCTCAAAAATGGAGTCTTAACAGTATTAGTAATAAATTATTCATTTGCATTGTAGAATCAGAGTTGTGTTGAAGATAAAATAGTTTTTACACATTTGTTTATATAAGCCCAAACCCTACCAACATCGCAACAGAAGATAATAATTCAGGGTGGAGCCTTGGTGAGAAAGCACTGTTTACTTTATTTATACTTTTTTCAACAGAACAGGGTATTTCAGTTCAGATTTAATTAGGGAAATATAACTGGAAGACTTGCTCTAGTTTTCAACCAGTACAAGAAATCTACAGCAGGTCTTGTACAATCTTGTGGTACAGTACAAGATTATGAGAAGCTGAGGTAAAGTGGATAGCCACACACTTTTGCCCAGGGTGGAAATGGCTATCACAAGAGGGCAGAATTTTAAGGTGACTGAGAAACGTTTAGAGGTAGGTTCTGCACACAGTGTGGTGTGCGCGTGGAATGCAATGCCAGCAGTAGAAGACGACTTGGGTACATTAGGGACATTTAAGCAACTCTGGGATAGGCACATGAAAGATAGTAAAATGGAGGGCATGTAGGTTAGTCTGATTTTAGAGTAGGATAAAAGGCACAACTGTACTATTCTATGTTCTAAATCAGTCAGCTGAAATAGTGACCTTGGAAACTGTTATACTGAATCAATAGAGTGGGGAAAAAAAGCAGTCTTTGTTATGTCCATAGCCAGGGCAAGGAACTGAACAATCCAGTCAGGAGGTCTTTCAAGAAAGCTGGAAGATTGCTCTTCCACAAACTAAATGAAGGATGCCCATCCACTTGGCTCCTTAGTGAACAGTTAGACTGTTATACAAATTAAAGTAAATTCCAGAGGTTTGCAGCATACCTTTTGGGTTGGTTTCAGCAAAAGTTAGTGAATCTTCAAGATTTCACAAGATCAAAGAAGTTTTTAGACACTATTGTGTTAACTTAGTGGTGTTGGCTTTATATCTCTATTTACACAATAAAAGTTGCTTTTTGTTGAAGAGAGAGTGAATCTTCTGGCATAGTTATGTTAGTTGCTGGGTGATCACACATCTTTAATTCTTAATGGTCCCTAGAGTTGTAACAGTTACCTCTTGGCAGCATCATCTGAAAACACAATTAGTTTTCCCATGCTTGGTGACGAGGCCAGGCCTCACGCCACTCCTCGCCACTATTACTAAATTATCAGGTTATATTTTACATCCTGCACTGGATGAACAAACATTTCCTCCAATTAACTACTAGGAATGGATGTAGGTTGCCTCGCTGAGCTGGAAGGTTCATTTTCACCATACTAAAACATTTTCAGTGTGCCTCTGGGTGAAGCACTGGTGGTCATACCGGTTTTCTATTTATGTGCTTGGGTTGGTGATGTCATTTCCTGTGGTGATGTTATTTCCTGTTCTTTTTCTCAAGGTGTGGTATTCTTCTCAAAATTCACTAACTACTGGGAAATTTGAAGGCAAGTTTACAGCCACTTTTTTAGTGCCTGTTCCAAAATCCATTCCTTAGCTACCACTCCATGTCTTTCTTTGGCAAGCAGCAAGGCCTTCAACAAGGTTCCACATGATAGACTGATTAGTAAGGTTAGATCACAAGGGATCCGGGGTAGCTAGCCAACTAGACACAAAATTGGCTTAACAGTGAAAGACAAAGGATGGTGGTAGAGGGTTGTTGTTCAGACTGGAGGCCTGTGACCTGTGCAAGGATGGGTGCTGGGTTCATTGTTGTTTATGATTTGGATGGCATGGCTAGTAAGTTTGAAGATGACACCAAAACTGGTGGCACAGTGGACAGTGCAGAAGATTATCCAAGAGTACAAGATTAGATTAGATTCCCTACAGTATGGAAACAGGCCCTTTGGCCCAACAAGTCCACACCGACCCTCTGAAGAGTAACCCACCCAGACCCATTCCCCATATTTACCCCTGACTAATGCACCTAACACTATGGGGAAGTTAGAAAATTCATCTGATCTGCACAGTTTTTTGGATTATGGGAGGAAACCAGAGCGCCGGAGAAAGTGCAAACCCCACACAGCTGCCCAAGGACGGAATCAAACCGGAGTCCCTAACGCTGTGAGGCAGCAGTGCTAACCACTGAGCCACCGTGTCACTCTTCTGGGATCTTGATCCAGTGGGACAGGGACCGACAGATTGAGTTTAATACAAATAAATCTGAGGTTTGCATTTTGATAAGAGAAACCAGGGTAGGACTTACAGTTATTGGTAGGACCCTGGGGAGTGTTGTCAAACAGAGAAAGCAATGGGTGCAGATGCATCGTTCCTTCGAAGTGGCATCACAGATAGACAAGATGGTGAAGGCGACATTTGGCGCACTTGCCTTCATTGGTCACAGCACAGGAATTGGAATATGATACAGCTATACAAGGCTTTAGTAAAGCCCCATCTGAAGTACTCCACATAATTCTGGTCAACCTACTATAGGGAGAGTGTTATTAAACTGGAAAAGGTGCAAAAAAATGTATAAGGATGTCACCGAGATGTAGCATTTGAGTTATAAAGAGAGGCTAGGACGTTTTTATCCTCTGGAGATTAGGAGGCTGAGGGTTGATCTCAGAGGTTTATAAAGTCATGAAGGGTATAGACAAGGTGAATAGTCAGTCTTTTCCCCAGGGTAAGCGAGTACAAAACTAGAGGACATAGGTTTAAAAAGGGACCTGCGGGACACAGAGGGTGGTGCACTATATGGATAAACTTCCAGAGGAAGTGGTAAAGGAGAGTACAATTGCAACATTTGAAAAACATTTGGACAGATACATCAATAGGAAAAGTTTAGATATAGGTCAAATGCAGACAAATGGGACTAATTCTGTTCAGGAAAGTAGTCAGCATGAATAACTTGGGCTAAAGGGTCTGTTTCTATGCTACCAAGTCTCAGTTAACACTGACCTGTTCAGAGCCTCGGTGTCACAACTGCCCTCAGGATAGGCTTTCAGCCATATCTACCTATCAGTAAGAATTTCATTTTTCAGCTCCATATCATACGACTTTGCTCTAATTCTGCTGCTGAAATATTCATTCATGCCTTTTTCCCTTCTACACCTGACTATTCCAACAAACACCTGGCCAGTTGTCCACATTCTACTCTCCATAAAGTTGAGGTCATCTGTCACACAGCAGCTCCCACCCTTTAGTCACACTCAGCCCCAGTCATCTATGCACCTCTGTGCTCACTGACCTACTTCGGTTTTTGGTTAAGCAAGACCTCAATTTTAACATCAGTTATCAGTTTCAAACTCATCATGGCCACTTCCAATTCTAACTCTGCACCTTCCACCAGCCCTACAATCCTGCAAAATGGTCTTATTCATGTAATTTGGCTCTCCAGAACATTTTCAACAGCATTCCTGACTGCCTTGAACTTCTTGGGGCCTAAACGCTGGTATTTCTTCCACATAAACCCCTTTACCTCTCTTTCTTACTTTAAAATCCCTTAAATCCAATTGCTTGGAGCCAGTCTTTAACCAGCTGCTTTATCCTGTCATAGTTAGTTCAGTCTCTAATGCTGTTATGGGCAGCACGGTGGCACAGTGCCACCTCAACGCCAGAGACCTGGGTTCAATTCCCACTTCAGGTGACTGACTGTGTGGAGTTTGCACGTTCTCCCCGTGTCTGTGTGGGCTTCCTCCGGGTGCTCTGGTTTCTTCCCATAATCCAAAGATGTGCAGGTTAGGTGAATTGGCTATGCTAAATTGTCCGTAGTGTTAGGTGAAGGGGTAAATGTAGGGGAATGGGTGTGGGTGGGTTGCGTTTTGGTGTGGATTTGTTGGGCTGAAGGGCGTGTTTCCACACTGTAAGTAATCTAATCCAAAACAATCTTTTCCCTTTGGCTGAATATTATTGTCTGTCTGGTCAATGTTGTGAAGCACTTTGGAATATTTCACCATGTCGAAATGGTATATCAATGCAGGTCGTCAGAATTATTTCAATTCCAACTTTTACTTTTTGTGACTATTTTAAGAGCTTATACAGACGAATTCCAGGATTTTTCTTTTCAACATATACAGGTCGCTAACACTTTACATTTGGCTTTAAGCATTCACAACTGCTCACAATTTTTCTGGGAATGCTGAATAATTGTTAAATGAGTGATGGGGGGTCAAAACGGGTTGGGGACTAAGATGAGAAATGAGATATTCAAGTGTAATTTCTTTCTACACTCAAGAAAAGGCAAGGTTAAATGGGTACTTTACAGTCGCACAGAATGGCAGGATTTATCCTAATACTAGTTTTTCAAAATAGTTTTATCGTTAAAGACCAAAACTGCCTTCTATTTCGGAGGTAAAGGCCCGAGCATACTTCACGAATTGATGCCAACCACCTCTATCCAACCCCCGCCTGCCCCAAAATCAAAACGGAGTAATTGCGGATCTTTCTCCTTCTAGCAGCGAGACATCCGCCCTTCCAACCCTTCACTTTCTTTAATATAGTCAATAAAGGCGTTTCTTTTTGCTACGAATTGCTATATTTAAACGCGACAACAGCGCTTTGCTCTTCACAAGCAACGACCCCTCCCCAATGCATCGAATTCACTCTCATTCCCCTCTGCAACCGTCTTGGTAAAAATAAAGAAAAACCGAATCCATAAATCGTCTTTGTATTTAGCTTAACTCCAGAAGTGCTGCGAATTGTATTCCTTTTCAAGAAGTTTTAAGAAATAACAGTTAACAGAGGCAGTTTCAGTTTTCAGTCTCCAAGCCACATACCCTCGCGACTGAAACAACCAGCAGTTTCCTTTGTCTCAACTCAAAGGAACTTCAGAGCTTTCACTTTTTCCTTTTCATCCCTAAGTAAAATTTTCATTAACGTCATGTCTCACCTTCTGTACGGACTCAATTCATTTATCCGTTTCCAGGTTTGTTCATGTCTTCTCTAAGGCTTTTTCCTTCCTCCCTCTTGCTCGCTCCCCCTCCCAAAATCCTACGCTGCACAAAGCAGCAGCGATGGTGATGCTGGTGGTGGTGTGTGCAATGGCGCCGGGCTGAGAGACTATCCCAGCTCACGCTGTGGGTGGTCTGCCACTCCAACACACTGGAGAGGGACAAGCTGTCAACACACAACCAACAAACTTTCCACAGCTACCCGGGAACCGGCTCAACAAACCAACCGGCCACCCTGACCTCCCTTTAGATATCAACTTAAAACACATTTCAATTTTTTTGGTTTAAATTTGTTAAATATCGAACCGCCCCGTTAATCCCTCTAAATATTCTAGGCAGGGAGCAGTGAAATATAAGATTTCAAAAACTCCTATTTTCCACTCAGTTTTGCTCGACCGCGCTCTGTCCACTTCACGACTAACAAAAGGCACTCATTCAGCACCCAGTGAGATCAAACATTCCCGCAAGTTTCCACACCTCCTTCCCGTGTTCCCAGGCACACCAATCACAACAGGGAACCTCCATAATTTATGCTACTATGGCGGATCTTTATTCACATTTCTACATCCCCCTTTTGTCATTTCCCCACCTCAACCTGTCAAGGGGAATCTCCCTCTTTGTCCTCACCACAATAAGTCAAAATTAACGTCCCATTTCAGTTATTGAATTGCTGGTTTAATGAAGGATGCAAAGAACAAGAACACTACGTATGTTTTTTTTATTGGGACTTAGGCATTTCCAGAGCTGAACTGACTTCTTAAACCGCTGAAGTCCACATGCTCTGGGTTGACCTATAACAACATTGAAGTGCAAAGTTAAAAATCACATAACACCAAGTTATAGTCCAACAGGTTTAATTGGAAGCACTAGCTTTAGGAGCACCATTCTTTCATCAGGTGACAACCACCTGATGAAGGAGCTGTGCTCCGAAAGCTAGTGCTTCCAAAAACAGTTGGGCTATAACCTGGTGTTGTGTGATTTTTAACTTTGTACACTCCAGTCCAACACCGGCATCTCCAAATCCTGAACATTGAGGTAGGGGAATTCCGGCATTTTGGCCCAACGATAGTGAAGGAGAGTCAATATATTTCCAAGTCAGGATGAGTGGCTTGGAGGGAAACTTGTAGATGACAGTATGTCCATGTATCTGCTGCTCTTGTCCTTCTGGGTGGAAGTGGTTGTGGTGGCTTGGAAAGTTTTACCTTAGGATCTTCGGTGGATTTCTGTATTGCGTTTTGTAGGTAGTACACACTGCTACTGGGTGTAGAGAGATTGGATGTGGTGCCAATCAAGCAGACTACTTTGTCCTTGATGTGTTAAGCTTCTTAAATGTTGTAAGAACAATATTCATCCAGGCAAGTGGGGAATATTCCATCACACTTCATACTTGTAGATAGTCACTCACTGGCTTGCCCTACCCTCTGACCTATGGTAACCCCCAGGATGTTTATTGTATGGGATGCAGTGATGGTAGTTCCATTGTATTTCAAAGAGACATTGTCTCTTATTGAGGGTGGTCTTTGCCTGGCATTTGTGATGGGAATGTTACTTTTCAATTTTTGCCCTAACCTGGATATTGTCCATGTCTTGTTGCGGTTGAACATGGATTGATCAGTATCGGAGTAGTGAATGGTGCTAAACATTGTGCAATCACTTGTGAACATCCCCACTTGTGATCTTAAGATGGAGGGAAGGACATTAATGAAGCATCTCCAACAACCACAACCATCTTCATATGTTCCAGGTGTGACTCTAACCAGTGAAGAGTCTGCCCTGAGTTCCATTGATGCCAGTTTTGCAAGGGCTCTTCAATGCCACACTCGGCCAAATGCAGCCTTGATGTTAAGGGCTGTCACTTTCAGCTCACTTCTGGAATTTAGCTCTTTTGTCCATGTTTGAACCAAGGTTGTAATGAGGTCAGGAGCTGAGTGGCCCTGGCAGAACCCAAACTGGGTACTGCTGGATTGGATTTGTGCTGCTTTTTTGGCATCTACAATGTGCTAAGTTGCCCAATGTTGAAGGTGTTCTGGAACAGTTTGGCTCAGTTCCACATAGAACAAGAAACAGTCCAGCATAGAAAAAGGACCTTCAGTCAACTATGTCTGTGCTGACCACGATGGAATTTTAAATTAATCCCGTATCCCTTTATTTCCTGTCTGTTTGTGTGGCTGATTAAATGCCTCTTTTATGTTGCTATAGTATCTACTTTTACCATATCCTCTGACAGCACATTCCAGATGCCAGCACCCTCTGTCTAAAAACGTTTGCCTCATACATCTCCTTTAAACTTTCCTCTTCTCGCCTTAAATCTATGCCCTGAAGTATTTGACATTTCCACCCTTGGGAAAAAGACTCAAACTATCCAATCTATCAACCTCTGACACTCTAGTGAAAACAGCCCAAGTTTGTACAATTTCTTCTTCAAGCTAATATACTCCAAACAAGACAACATCCTGGTAAACCTTTTTTGCATCCTCTCCAAAGCCTCCATTCCCTTCCTATAGTGTGGGTGACCTTAACTGTGCATATTACTCCAAATGTAATCTAACTGAAGTTATTTTTTGCTGCAATGAGTTGCCAACCTTTATACTCAATGCCCCAAGTATGCTGTATGCCTTCTTTATGACCTTATCCACTTGTGTTGCCATTTACAGGGAGTCATGGATTTGCAACCATGATTCCTCTGTATATCAATGCTCTTGAGGTTGTTGCTATTTACTGTATACTTTCCTCTTGCATTTAATGTCTGAAAATGCATTATCTCATACTTGTCCAGGTTACACACCATCTGCTATTTCTCTGCTCAACTTTTCAACCGATCGGTTCTTTCTGTATCCTCTGCCAACCTTCCTCACTATCGAAAATGCTACCAATTTTCAGGTCATCTGCAAACTTAATCAGAACAACTACATTTTCATCCATTTATACATGTTACAAGCAATAGTGATCCCAGTACTGATCCTTATGGATAACCACTGGTCACATAACTCCAATCAGAAAATCTCCCCTACACAACTACCTCTGTCTTTTATGACCAAACGGATTTTGTATCCACTTACCAATTCCATGTGACTTAATGTTCTAGACCAGCTCATCATGAGGGACTTGTCAAATGTTTTAATAAAATTCATATAGATAACATCCATTGCCCTACTCTCAATTATCTGTCACTTCCTCAAAAATCAATGAAATTTGAGAGGCAAAACTTTCCCCTGCATAGGGCTACGCATCTTAGTGATACAAAGCAAAGAACTGTGGATGCTGAGGATCTGAAACAAAAATAAATAGCTAACGAAATTCAGTTGACTAGGCAGTAACCTTAGAGAGAAAGTAGAATTAACATTTCAAGTCCAGTGAACTTTCTTCAGAAATGAACTTGCTGGACATGAAATATTAACTCTGTTTCTCTTCACAGATGCTGCTAGACCTGCTGAGTTTTTCCAGCAATTTCCAGTTTTAAGCCTTCAGTTTTATTCATGAAAGCACCAGCACTTTGTCAAAGGTATTAAAGAATTGACAATCAAAGCTGGACTTTTTCAGTCATCCACAACCTGTGGTTGAATAAAAGCATCTGAATCTCAAATTCCAGTACTTCACATCACTTTTAACCTGAAAGTAGGTGGATGAACAGCACCTCATTTTCCCCTTGCAGACTCTGCAGCCTTCAAGACTCATCATGGAGTTCAATAGTTTTAGGGGCTAAGCATGTCCTTGTCCCAACCCCCAGGCTTTGTCGTTATGTGCTGCTGCCTTAAACAATCCATGGTCAGCCACTAAAGGTTGAATTTTCCATCAGGGTGACCTTTATCCATTCCTTTGTCTGCCCAACTGTTAATTGCTCTCTGGGCACCATCCCCACTTGTTGTTAATTTCTCCCCCTGCCCCATCTTCAGCATATATACCAACCTTTTCCTAATCCCAATCAAGAATGAAATGGAACAGGGGACCAAGACAGCTTTGAAATAGCATTAGGTGCTGTTGATGGACAGAAAAGTTGAATGTGGATCTCAGGATGGGGGTGGGAATAGCTGTCAATAGAACTATTGTATGCCAAGGAGATACCTGTAATACTGAGTGGATTCAAATTTTGAACAATCGAATTTCAGTTGGAATCCACATGGGATAAGGTGGATCCACAGTTACCGAGGAAGGTGGTGGAGCTGTTAAAATTAGTTTAAGTAAATGCTTTTTCAAAGACTCAGAAGGAAATAGAAAGCAATGAAGGTGAACAAGCTAAATGACTAAATGAAGATCCAGGAGAGAATAACATAATTTCTTCAAAATGGGTGGATCTGGCAGAGACCGGGCAGTGAAATAACTGCACAAATAAAAGCAAAATACTACAGATGCTGAAAATCTGTTTCAAGTTCAAAGTTGGAACTTGAGTTCAGAAGAATCTCTGGGTTTAAGGTGTTAACTGTTTCTCTTTCTAGAGATTGCCAGATCTGCTGAGTTTTTTTCAGTAGTCTTATTCATATAAAAAATATATATGCTTGCCACACCATTTCAGATGACAGCTGACAGTCAACCCGAATACCTTGGGTCTGGAATGACATATAGGCTAGAATACAATGGCATATTTCCTTCTCTAAAGAATGACCCTAAAGTACTGATGACAGGTTTTTAATTTTGTATTTGTTTAATTGCAGTCCCACGAGTTAGTCTCTGCTGACATACTTTCCACGATAATCTAGCTATAGATATTCAGCTCAAGCTTAGATGGGATAAGATTCTGTTATTCTGTCCCATATCCCAGATGGGATATGGGACAGAATAGCAGAAAGCTTCTGCATTCAGTGCAGTTATATTTCAGATTGCAGTTTGAGTTCATTTCCTATCTAAAACCTTCAAATTATGAAAAACCAAATTGAGAAACTTGTATAAAATTTTACCAATGGATTACTTAATCAGTCCTAGCACATTAGCTAAAACATTAACTTGAATTTGCAACTGTTCTTTTTCAAGTGATTAAAGTAATTAGGTTTTAAAAGTATTGATTTAAAGTTGTGCTCAGGATTAGTTAACACCAAGGCATTACTGCTTTTTCAAAGGCAAAGTGAATTTGGTTTTAAAACTATTTCAAACATGTAATTGTAAAAAAAAAAGTCAAAATGTACAAATCTTTGTTTAAAAGCATTTTAATATTTAAACATTCATTTAATGTGCAATTTTTTAAACTACAAAAATACAAATATTTCAAAATATTTCAACTGGCCCATTGAACGCGAGTATAAATCTCAGGGGTAGAAAGCAAGAATTCTATAATTCCTAAGCATTATAGCTGCATTAAGTATGTTAAACATAAATAAACATTCGAAGCACTGTGCATTCTTTAAAAGTGGACATCAGATGAAACCTTGTATATAGTTAACTTTTACCATTTATTTTGATAATATATATTTAAGCAATGCAAAATACAATTACACAAAATTAATAAAATTGTCAAAATTTGCACCTCTCCTAAAGTGCTACAATTTTTCAATTTAAAATAACATGTTCTACCTGCACAATCTTATAATGTACTAACCCCATGGCTCTCTTAATTCATCAATACCTCACCATCTTTTAATTAAATAATTCTCACATCCCTTGCTTTTCCTCTGTACAAAATAGAATTTGCATTGTTGCTCAAAAGGAAGAAGGTAGAATTTCATGATATTATTTATTTTACAAAAAAGACAAACAATAGGTTTAATCACAAAACGATTTAACTGTTTGATACACATCGGTTTCATTAGTGCAAAGTAGATTCGGTTCAAGCAGATATTTCTGTATGGGCTAAAGATTGTACTGCAGTTTATTTTATGTTAATACATAAACTTGTATGAGTGACATGAACTTCTTATCACAAACCTGTTTGACTGTCTTATCATAAAGTTTTTTTTTTAAATTGTAGCAGAATACTCCTTTCAAATTGAAAGGCTGTCAACACTGAATTATAGAATCTTTACTGCGTGGAGACAGGCCATTCGACCTATCGAGTCCATACTGACCCTCCAAGTCGCATCCTACCCAATCCCAGTAACCCTTCATTTCCCACATCTAATCCACCTAGCCTATCCATTCCTGGACACTATGGACAATTTAGCGTGCCGAATTTGACCAACCTGGACATTTTTGGACTGTGGGAGGAAACTCTTACAGACATGGTGAGAATGTGCAAACTCCACGCAGACAGTCACCTGAGGGTGGAATCAAACCTGGATCCCTAGCACTGTGTGAGACAGCAGTGCTAACCACTGAGCCACCAGGCCACCCCCACCAGGGTGAGTGTTATTGGTCTCCTAAACCTAATACTGTGTTTCTTTTAAACATCCTTCTCAAAGCTGATTAAGTTTCATTTCTCTGTTCATAACACATGGATGCAGAGAGATTTGGGAGAGAAAGAGTTTTTCATTTCCTCATGGAGAAAGACAAAATCTGCTTATTCTTTAAAGGATTTCTCATTGTGGCAAATAATCTTAATTTTGTCCTGATCTCGTGAAGGTCTCTATTCTTTTATGAATTATAATTAATTCAAAATGAACCCTTATCAATAGTGTTCCATGAATATTTGGGACAGTTACTATGCAACGGGGTTTTACTTTATTAACTGGCTTTTGAGTACATCAGCTGAGTTTTCTGAGATCTACAATCTCATTCCAAGTCAGAATTAGCGTGAATATAAATTAGATATCTATCCAATACCTATTAGATTAAACTCAAAAATGCAAACTAGGCACCTGTTAAATATTGGCAAATAAATTACATCTTTCCTAGCCATAGAACATAAACCATTCCAACAGCAAACCTCTAGCAAAATGGCAGAAAGATCCAAGAACAAAAAACTCTGATGCATGTATGTGATATGATTACCTAATGCTCTGTTTGAGATAGTGAACATTACTGAAATTTATTCTAATATTATGCTTTCTTCATTGATTTTGCCACTAATTAGATTAGTTTTATTGGGAAAATGTGGGGAAATTGCCCTTCAGATTTCCGATGATTGCTCAAAATAGCTCATCTCTGAACAGTGTTAAGTTTAGTTGATACATAATCAAGAAATAGGTCAAACTCTTGTCTTCTCCCATTTCTAAATTTTCCTTCCACAATCAATCAAAAAAGAAAAGTACTTCTGAAAGACTGGCAACTCATTCCAAAGCTTCTAAACAATGATAAAAGGTACACAACATTACCAGTATAATATTTACACTTAATGGCATAAATAATAAACAGCAACTTTAAAAAAGGAGAGTGCGTCACAACTCTTCAAGTCTCAGACAATCACTTCATCATAAGGCATATCCATGTTCACTACTATTTGTATTTGTCACATCATCTCAATTAAATTACACATGGCATTAAAATCAATAATATTTTCTAACAGTACCTAAAACTAACTTGTAACAAGCTAACAAAAAAGGCTAATTGAGAGAAAAATTCTTCATTTCACTTCAATAGCTAGTGTTATTTATTTTAAGGTTTTATGGTGTCACTGCAGTTATGTTCAAATATGATAGCGCTCTTTCAAAGAACTATAAAATTAATTCCAACGCCCCACTTCCTTCTTTTACAAGTCTCTTCATTGGGCCTTGCCTGTTCTATTGTACAATACTACTACAGCCAAGCAGATTGTTGTACCACTAATAAAATTAAAGCTACTGATATGGGTAATTTTATGTAATTCAATTTTGCAGTTGTCCTTCTTTATTGTGCGCGCATTTTAGTTCCACTATATTTCCATACCACCACATACCATAGATATATATTGGTTTTCAAAATATCAAAACAAAATTTCTGTCTCTAGACATGCTAAAAGAATAACTCAAATTTGCTATCCATTATTAAGATGCTGGTAGCTATAAATAGTTGGACTCACCAGCTGGAGTGAAAACATCAGTGCAGTTCGATGCTTAGGTTATAGCCAGAGTTCTTCAATATAATGCTTTTTCCCTCCACTGTTTTTTAATGTAATGGTCTTGGATTCAATATCAGTGTACTGATGCATATAATTGTAATAGTACAGAGAATACCAATCTTTTAATCCTTATGATTGTAACTTCCAAAATGGCCACATATTTGCTTCTAAGTACACAAAGCATGAAATGCACACATGTAATCCAGTCTTACCTTTTGTCATTTGAGAAAAATTAAATCAGGTTTAGTGGGAAAAATTAAAATATGACAAGAACATTAATGAGGAATCACAATTTATCAATGATGTGGAGTACAAGAAGAAAATCAGTTGGCCCCAGACAATATTACTCAGATTTAGTATCTGATTTAACAGAGGAGGTGAAAGTGCCTAAATCGGGACTAATTATCAGAAAAATAAGTATGAAGTTTCCATAAATGTCTGCAGCCTGGATTTTAATTTATCCAGAGACAGACAGGAAACAAACAGTCCCCGCTCTGTCATCAAAACTTCCAATTTCAGCAGAAGCCCTGCTTGGGCAGAAACAGACTGTCTGCTGTAATTCTGGTGAAATTAAAGTTCAGGAACATGAGCTGTTTCAAGGAAATCTCTGGTTAATGACAACAAAATTTTTTTTTAAACTGGAAAAATTGAATGGGTCTGTTAGTATCAGTAGAAAGAGAAACAGAGTTAACATTGAAACCAATATTTTTCTTCAGATATTGCACTCCACAGTGTCCTTCTGTTGCCTTTGCCTCCATGCCCATTTCTATGCACAAGAGTTTTCTCCCTGTCTCATAGGCCCCTTCGCCCACCACCAAGACTCTCCCTTCAGCATTTTACCGACACTCAGCCTGTTCGTTATGAACTGTCGATGTACCTTGGTTTCTTAAATGGTCTGCCACCACCACCCCCCCACCCCACCTCACCCAACTTATCCATTCAAACCTATATCCCCCTGAACTGACTGCACTGTGCTCTCAAATCCAACCCTGACTTTGTAATCAAGCCTTACGACTATGGTGGTGCTATTATTGTCTGGCAGACTGACCTCTGCATTATAAAAGATTAAGCACCAGATCTCATATCTCCTCCTAGCTTTCCCTGGACCATGACCCCACCACTGAACACCAGACTACTATGTCCACAATAGACATTAATCTCATTTCCTCTTGGTGATCTTCTCCCCATTCCCCACTGAAAGCCTCCAAGCTCACAGACCCCAACTCTGCACAGTCAGCTTCCAACTCTTACCCTAAATCCACAAAGATGACTGCCTGGGCAGACCTATCATTTCTACCTGCATCTGCCCCTGAGAACTCATCTCTTCCTACCTTGACTCCAATTTTTCTCCCCATCCAGTCCCTTCCCATATGCATCTGCATTCTTCTCATGCTTAAGTCGGTTTCAGAATTTCCAGTTCACAGGCTCCAGCCACATCCTTTTCACTATGGACATGCAAACACTTTGCATGTCCACCCCCCATCAGGAGGGTCTCTGCTTCTTCCTGGAAAAAAAGCCTGAACCATCCCCAACCAGCATTACCCTCCTCCGTCCAATCGAGCTTGTCCTCATTTTGAATAACCTCTCCTTGAACCTGTCCAACTTGCTTCAAATCAAAAGTGTGGCCATGGGTACCTGCATGGGCCCCAATTGTGCCTCTCTCTTTGTGGGATAGGTGGAACATTCCTTGTTCCAGTCCTATTCCAGCTCCCACCTGCAACTCTTTCTCCAGTGTATTGATGACATAATCAGTGCTGCTTCCCTCTCTTCATGGAATTGGAAAAATGAGTGAATTTCCCTTCCAACTCACTCCCCTTCACCTGATCGATTTCTGACTCCTCCCTTCCCTTCTTTGACATCAGTTTCCAATCTGGGGATAAGCTGACAATATCCATTAGAAAGTCATCAACTCCCACAGTTACCTTAACGATATCTCCTCGCACTCTGCTTCCGATAAAGACTCATTCCGCTCCTAGTTCCTCTGTTCCAATGATGCCAACTTTGGCATCAAAATGTTCACCTTCTTCAACTGAGGATTCCCCATCAATGTGGTTGACAGGACCCTCAGTCATGTCCGATCCATCTCCTGCATTTCTACCCTCACCCCCTTGCTTTCCTCCCACAGGAGCATCCAAACAGCATACACATCCAAAAGATCATTAGCCCTCATTTTCGCCACCACTAGCCTGATGCCATCAGTAGACTCACATTCATTTTCCCTATCTTATTCAGCTTTCTGCAGGAACCATTCCCTCCGGGACACCTTAGTCCACTCCTCCTGCACTTGCAGAAGTTTCAAGGTCTGCCTGTTTACTTCCTCCCAGGGACCCAGACTCACCTTCCAGGTGAAAGAGCAATTTACTTACACTTCATTCAGTCAAGTCTACTGTATTTGCTACTCACAATGTGTTCTCTTCTACATGGAGGAGATGAAATGCAGACTGGGCAACCACTTTGTAGAACACCTACGTTCTATCTACAAAAATGACCCTGAGCTTCTGGTTGTCACTACTATGCTCTCTGGCCAACATCTTCGTCTTAGGCTTGCTGCAGTGCTCCAGTGATGCTCAGTGGAATCTGTAAGAACAGTACCTTATTGTACGTTGGTGGACCCGGTCTTCTGGACTCAATATTGAGATTAATAATTTTAGGGCTTGAGTATCTTCATATTCCTACCCCAACGACCAATCCGTTGTCAGCTACTAAATGGTCCTGATGAGCAGGTGTTTCTCCTAAACTGACCATTACCCATTCCTTTGTCTGTCTCCCTCTCTCTGAGCTCCTTCTCCATCTAACCTTTTTCCCCTCCATCTCCTTCTCCGCCACTCCAACATCTGCATATATGTCAATTTATTTCTAGCTTCAATCAGTTCTGAAGAAGGGTCACTTGACCCAAAAAGTTAACTCTACTTTCTCACCACAGATGCTGCCAGACCAACTGAGTTTTTCCAGTAATTTGTGTTTGTTCATAGTTTCTCCAGCCTTTCTTGTTTATTTTCCAGCATCCACAGTATATTGCTTTTCTCTGGTTAAGGATCTAGTGCAGAAATAAACAAATCGTTTGACTCCAGTTAATGTAGTAACTGGATCATATCATGTAACTGTACAAATATGAAACAGCCCATTTCAAAATGGGTCTTTAGTTAGTCTTATTGCAAGATGATTTCCAAAGAGGTGCAGGTTAAGTGGAGTGGCTATGCTAAATTGCCCATGGTGTTGAGCAATGTGCAGGGCAGGTGAGTTGGAATGGGAAATTTGGGGTTACAGGGTTAAAGCGGGTGGGAGAGCGGTGTCTAGGTGGTACACTCTTCGGAGGATTGGTGTGACTCAATAGGCCAAATGGCCTGCTTCCATGCTGTAGGCATTGTATGATTCAATGATGCCTGCTCAAGATATCTTTGATGTCACTTCGTTCCTGCAGTCCAAACAACCAGAGATGTTTTCATGTGGTCTTGGCTTTTCTCTGTATTTCTTCACAATGTTATATACACCAAAGATCAGGAACAACAGAGCAACTACACCAAAGTAAACTGAATATGCCAGAAACTGGAAAAAGAAGAAAAATATTTAAGAAACTGCTTGTAACGAACAATTACTCAACCAGGAAAAGATACTTGTTTGCAAGAATTCTCCCAATCTGTGGTCTTAAGTACTCATTAGTTTCTGCTGAGGATATTTTACTAACATTGCAAAAAAAAAGCTAAACTGGTAAAGTATCCATTTAAATATTAACAAACTCTTCTCCATCCACCTAGTCATCACTCTACACAAATGATCAGTTTTACATGTAACAAGGTTGTTCTCTACCAATATATTCAATTTAAACAGACAAAGTTAATTTCCTGGTAATGCCTTGTGTGATTAAATTACGTCATGAAGCTCAAGCAATTAAAAGGGAAATAGCAACTTGGATACAAAATTGGCTAAGGGACAAAAAAAAGTATCCAGTCACCCAACTACAATAGAGTATCATGAGGGACAAGATGAGGATTACTGCTCTTTTTGACATGTGCTTATGACTCAAACTTGGCAGTATATGGTATAATTTTGATATCTGGAGATGAAAAAAACACCTGGAAATGTAACAAAGAGAGGATTTAAAAAAAATTAATTCATGGAACGTGGGTGTTCCCAGATAGGCTGGCATTTATTGCTAATTTCCCTGAATGGCTGCTGTCCATGGAGAAGGTACATCCACAGTGCTGAGGAACTTCCAAAGTTTTGACCAGCAACAGTTCTAGGTCAGTATGGTTTCGAATAGAACATGCATATGGTGGTGTTTCTTTGCATCTGCTGTTCTTCCAAGCATTAGGGGTCACAGGGATGGAACATGTTGGCGGAGGACCCTTTGTGAGTTAGCACATTGCATCTTGAGCTTGCACATGCTGCTGTCACTGTACATAGTGGTGATGGGAATGAATTCTAGAGCTGGTGAATGGGTTACAGATGAATTCAGCTGTTTTGTCTTGAATCATGTTAAAACTGCTCAGTGTTATTGGAACTGCACTGATCCAGTAAAGTGATGCTGGGAACAGGCTCAGGAGAAGGCCAAGATTGAATCATCGGCACAGTACTCTAGCTTAAGGCAACTATAAAAGCTTCAGCCATGTCTTTTGCAGGGATATTTTGGGCTCCCAGTCATTGAGGAGGGGATATTTGTGAAATCACCTCATCCAGTGAATTGTTTAATCACCATTCATGACTGAATATGCAGCACTTAGACCTGGTCGATTAATTGTGGAATTACTTAGCTCTGTCCTTTGCATGTTGCATTGGCTAATTAGCAACTTTGGGGAAAAAAAGTCAAAACAATGGCACTTTTAAAAAGGGAGAAAGACAGACAAAAGGCAGCAAGTACATCGTCAGTGAGGGAGAGAGAGAAAAAAAACCTACACTGCTAATTGACGCAGCAGTGACTGCCTTTGTTGTTTGAGTTCACGTATCTCTGGACAAAGGAGTGCATCTAGGAAAAATTAACAGACAGCAAAATTCACAGCTAACCTTGGAGGAACCTGTGTGAGTGAGCGATAAGTGAGTGATAAGTGTATAGTTTTTAACGTGTAACCTTGCTGTAAGTCTACAGTAGTGAGTAGAGTGGGTCCTTTTTTGATTATATGTTTAATTGAAATCTGTCTCTTGATTAAATTTTAAAAATACAAACCACAAATGCTAAGTTAGCCTGGAGCACTTTTTTTTTAAAGAGTAAAAAGACTGTGCTACTTTCTGGGTCTGTAGATTGTGAAGGAGCAACGATGGCCTTTAGTAGAGTGATACGCTCTTCCTATTGGATGTGGGAGTTTCCATATTACTGATGATTATGTCTGCAGGAAGTGCTTTGGTTGAGAATCCTATCAGATCGCATAAATCGGTTGAAGCAGCAGTTAGAGGCAATAAGGAATTTACAGGAGCTAGGAGGTTTGATACATGGCAGTTATAGGAAGGGAGAAAAACCACAGAGACATTCAGGAAGATGCGTTAACTCCAGGAAAGGTAGGAGCGGTAGGCAGGTAGCGCAGGACTCTTCTGTAGCTATTCCCATTTCAAACAAGTATGCGGTTTGGAAAATGGAGGGGGTGACGGACCTCTCAGGGGAATGTAGCACAAACAGCTAAGTTTCTGGTGTCGAGACAAGCTCTAATGTAATGAGGGGTATGTCAGTTCCATGCGATAGATTGTGATAAGGGACTCTTTAGTCAGAGGCACAGACAGACGCCTCTGCAGCCAGCAGCAAGAAATCAGAATGGTGTGTTGCCTCCCTGGTGCCAAGATCAATGATGTCTCAGAGAGGGTGCAGAATGTTCTCAAAGGAGAGAGGGACCAGCAGGAGGTCATTGTACACATTAGAACTAATGACATAGGAAGGGAAAAGGATGAGATTTCGAAGGGAGAATAAAGAAAGTTAGGCAGGAATTTAAAAAGGAGGTCCTCGAGAGTAATAATTTCTGGATTACTCCCAGTGGCACACGCTAGTGAGATTATGAATAAATTATAATTTATAAATATATTAAGGACAAGAGAGTAACTAGGGAGAGAATAGGGCCCCTCAAAGATCAGTGAGGCAGCCTATGTGTGGAGCAGCAGGAGATAGGGGAGATACTAAATGAATATTTTGCATCAGTGCATACGGTGGAGAAGGACAAGGAAGATATAGAATGTGGGGAAATAGATTGTTGTAGGGAAACATGTGGTGATATCTTGGAAAAATGTCCATATTACAGAGGAGGTTGTGATGGATGTCTTGAAATGCATAAACGTGGATAAATCCCCAGGACCTGATCAGGTGTATCTTAAAACTCTGTGGGAAGCTAGGGAAGTCATTGCTGGCCCCCTTGCTGAGATATTCGATTCACCAACAGTCACAGGAGAGGTGCTGGAAGACTGGAGGTTGGCTAACATGGTGTCACTATTTAAGAAAGGTGGTAAGGAAAAGCCAGGGAATTATAGACCATTGAACCAGACATTGGTGTGGGCAAGTTGTTGGAGGGAATTCTGAGGGACAGGATTTATATATATTTAGAAAGGCAAGGACTGATTAGGGATAGTCAACATGGCTTTGTGCGTGGGAAATCATGTCTCACAAACTTGATTGAGTTTTTTTTTGAAGAAGTAACAAAGAGAATTGATGAGAGCAGAGTGGTGGACGTGATCTATATGGACTTCAACAAGATTCCTCATGAGAGACTGGTTAGCAAGGTTAGATCTCATGGAATAAAAGGAGAACTAGCCATTTGGATATAGAATTGGCTCAAAGGTAGAAGAGAGAGGGTGGTGTTGGAGGATTGTTTTTCAAACTGGAGGCCTGTGACCAGTGGTATGTCACAAGCATCAGTGCTGGGTCCACTGCTTTTAGTCATTTATATAAATGATAAGAATGTGAACATATGAGATACAGTAGTTAAATTTGCAGATGACACCAAAATTGGAGGTGTACTGGACAGCGAAAAAGATTACTCGGTACAACAGGACCTTGATCAGATGGGCTAATGGACTGAAGAGTGGCAGATAGAGTTTAACTTAGGTAAATGTGAGGTGCTGCATTTTGGAAAAGCAAATCTTAGCAGGACTTATACACTTAATGGTAAGGTCCTGTGGAGTGTTGCTGAACAAAGAAACCTTGGAGTGCAGGTTCATTGTTCCTTGAAAATGGAATTGCAGGTAGATAAGATAGTGAAGGTGGTGTTTGAGATGCTTTCCTTTATTGGTCATTGCATTGAGTATAGGAGTTGGGAGGTCATGTTGCAGCTGTACAGGACATTGGTGAGGCCACTTTTGGAACATTGCATGCAATTCTGTCTCCTTCCTATTGGAAGGATGTTGTGAAACTTGAAAGGGTTCAGAAAAGATTTACAAGGATGTAGCCACGGTTGGAGGGTTTGAGCTATAGGGAGAGGCTGAACAGGCTGGGGCTGTTTTCCCTGGAGCATCGGAGACAGAGGGGGTGACTTTATATAGGTTTATAAAATCATGAGGGGCATGGATAGGATAAATAGACAAGGTCTTTTCCTGGGGTGGGGCAGTCCTGAAATAGAGGTCATAGGTTTAGGGTCAAAGTGGGAAAGATATAAAAGGGACCTAAGAGGCAATCTTTTCACACAAAAGGTGGTGTGTGTATGGAATGAGCTGCCAGAGGAAGTGGTGGAGGCTGGTACAATTACAGCATTTAAAATGCATCTGGATGGGTATATGAATAGGAAGGATTTAGAGGGATATGGGCAATGTGCTGGTAAACGGGACTAGATTAGTTTAGGATATCTGGTCGGCACGGACAAGTTGGACTGAAGGGTCTGTTTCTGTGCTGTACATCTCTATGTCTCTCGTCCTGCAGTGAAGCTTAACCAGAGTGTCATCTCAATTTTAAGGTATGCATGGTGCTTCTCCTGCAGTGTCCTTCTACACTCTTCATTGAACTAGGGTTGATTTCCTGGTTTGTGGTTAAATGCTGAACCATGAAATTACAGATGATGGTTTAAAACACTTCTACTGTTGTTGATGTCCTTCATTGATACCCAGTTTTGAATTGTTAGATCTATATAAAATCTATCCTGTTGAGCATGACAGTCGTGCCACACAATGCAAGGTATCCTCGTTGTGAAGAGGATACCTTGCATTGTTAACAGTCTCCACAACGACAGTTCAGTGGTCATTCCTACTGAAACTACCTTAAATGGACATTCCTATTATGCTGCTCTTGGTGATGGGCATTGAAGCCCTCCACCAAGAGCATATTCTGCACTCTTGCCACACTCAATATTTCCTCCAATGATATTCATAAATGAAGTACTAATTCATGAACTGAGGGGATGGCCATTAGGTGGTAATCAGCAGGACGCTTCCTTGCCCATGTTTTATCAGATGATTCTAGACCTTAAAGTTTCAACACTGAAGACTCCCACCACAACTCTTTACCAAATTATACTATTGTCTCACTACATCTGGTGGATCTTTCCTTACAATGAATCAGAGATTCTTGAAGTTGTTGGTGGTTGTGTCAGGGACAATGTCATATGCTAAGAATCATATCTTGAAGACAATATCAGACTGTTGTTTGACTAGTCTGGAGGACTCTTCTAATTTTGTCACAGACCTCCAAATGTTCATAGGATTGTTCTGAAGATGTGGGTGAACCAGACCTTTTAAGAGAGTTAAAAGTTAGCAGTGACAGCACCCCGTGTTCTCAATAAGACACAATGTGACATGTGCTCCAGCTACTGGAGTAGCTGGTTGCCTGGAAATGACAAAACAGATTCAAAGTAGGCCAATCAGTTTGAATTATACCCCAAAAAATACCAAATTCCAATAAAGTTTGAATTGAGTATATTGATAATCTTAAAAGCCAAAGACACAATCCAATGCTGTGGGTATAAGACTGGGAAAACATTGAATAGTTGGGAGGAGAACTGCCAAGCCCCAGCATGTAAACAGACTGCCTGAAAAATAGCTCTCTTAAAAGTACCTTTACTGATCAGTAACCTGTGACACAGAATTTCTTGAAGTATAACAAAGAATAAAGTTGTTAATTTTTACTTTAACTAGTTCTTCACTTATCGAATTTTCATAGATTACTGCAAGGGATAAAACTTTTGTGTCACTGGTTTTAAATTAAACAGGAGGGTTTACCTCGTGTCGGAACAGGAGGTCAGAACATCAAGACCGAGTTTGCCATTATTTTTTCTGGTGCCTAAGCCAATGCTGGGCTGTCCATCCAGTTTATTTTTTTTTTAAGAATAGACTTTATAGCAATTAGATATAACCAAATGGCTTGCTAGGTCATGTTTCCCATTAGACAAGTTTTAATTCCAGACTTCTTTTATTGAATTCAAATTTCACCATCTGCTATGATGGGATTCAAACCTACAACATTAGTCTAGAACTCTAGATTATTAGGCCAATGACGTTATATCTTCCTGATGTCTAATGGTGTAGTGGTAAGCAGATTGGCGAATTGAGCAGATAGATGGCAGATAAAGGGAATACAAAAACCAAGATCTAACACTGCACATAACAGACCTTTAAGATTGGCAGACCAAGTCAAGGAGGCCATTTTAAAGAAATCCCACACAAATACCTTGGCTTTAGAAGTACAGGCCAAGTTCACAATGAAGTTAAATGTTTCATTTAACAACACTCAGCGCCTCTAATGATGCAGCGTGCCTTGGAAGAATGTCAAAAGCTTGGAAAAAACTTAGTGGAATGGCATCAAAGATGAAACACTTCAGATGTAGAAATTAGAGGAGTGAGTCTCTTCTATTTATGGGAGTTAGATTTATGTTGTCTATTTTCTGCACAAATTAAATAGACTATTTAACGTAATCATGAATGCTCAACCCTTGATGCCCTTTCATCTGCTCTTCTAGCTAAAACTTAATGAAGTGGTTATCACAGTACCTGACACCTTACCTGTCCAAATATGTCCAAATTCAGCAGACTAGATTCCACCACAATCAAAGTCAACAGCGTCTGAAGAACTAAGGCGACAAATGTATTCACACCAAACACCAAAGCATACAGTTCCACACTGAGATTTGCAGCAATCTTAAATCTTTTAAAAAGAAAAACAATTAATATTCAGTTTTCTTAAAAATGCTACAAAATTCAATTTTCAATCAATCATACTTTTGAACAAGAAAAAAACTCTACTCACGTTGCTACAGTAATAAGCATCATGTAAATAATTCTGAAAACAATATAACAGACGTAGCAGACCCAGATGTTTTGGAGTGTGTCCATCAGGAACACTGAAACAGCAACAACAAGAGAAAAGACCAAGAGTGCAACTTCACTCCAGATGGACGATATTTTTACATAACCAACAACAAATGCTGCTACAGCACCTAAATATAAACCAAAAGAGAGAACATTAAAATAAAGTTGTTATGAATTCTTCATATTCTTCAGTCAGCCTGTATTTAAAGCAATTTAAATTCAATACTTGCTGTAACTGTATCTGGCAATGACAATGTGTAAATCAAAATTTATGACTATTAAAACAAATCTATTTAAGTACTCTGGTTGCAAGAGAATAAACAGATAAGGGAAGCACGTAAAGACATTGCAATGCATTAACCTTTTCTATGTCCTGTAGCATTTCAGCTTTAGTGATAGGGACAATCATTAGATCATACTGTAGCCTTAAATATACTTTCACATTGCCAACAATCAGTTAGAATATTGAGATTTGGTTCCTCTGGATTATGCTCTGAAGGAGCTGAGCCATTCTACCCCCTTTATTCTTTTCCCAATTTCACATATCCATTCATTCACCTTGTAAAGGTTATTACAGGTTCTGCTTCTGCCACTGTCTCTCATGGGACATCAAGAACCTTACCAAATCTCCACCTAAAAATAATTCCCTAACTTATCCCTCTTGTACTTTTGGCAACTATTAGCAGAGGTCCTACTGATTTATACAGCACAGAAGATGTCCTTCCATCCATCGAGGATGTTAGTCTCTTCCAAAGATAGGTTTTCCAATGATTAAGGACAATTAACCCTCATCTTATCACTCAAAACTATGCTTGGCTGTTTTCCGAAAGTTATTCGACTTTCTGTAACTAGCAGCTGCCCACATTAAACTGTTGGTTTAATTTCAAAAAAACCAAACGTTCCCTGAATGAAAACTGTTGTAAAAGTCAAAACAGTTCAGTATCTTCCAGTTTTATACACAGTCCATAAAAAAAAGCCCCAACAGCCAATTAATTTTCCTTCCAATAGAAGAAAACATGTGTTTTCATCTTCATCTTCATCTTCTCTTTAGTTCCCAAGTTCTCTGCTTCATGTTTTACCATGGTGTAAGTTCCTTATCACTCTTTGTTTTATTTTAAAACTCATCACTTTCCTTTTCCAAACTTGAAATTTAATTTGACTTCCTTATGGGCACCCTACTAACTAGCCTACATCCTCCTGAAAATGACAAAAAGTTCTTAGTGAACTCTGACAGCAGTTTTAAAATAATGTATATATAAACCAGAATATGTAAAATGCATGTTATTTATGTTAAGATCAATTGTGCCAACACTGATTGGCATGTTTAAATTAATGCTGTAAAACATCCATAAACTTTATTTTTGTTCTTCATATTCTCTTTCAAAAATAATCAATGGCTAGTATCCACATGGAGTCTATATAGCATTCTAATCAAATTCCTTTTGAAAATCTAAAGATATCCTCTCCATCATTCCTAGTTGTCAGACATGATTTTCCTTTCACAATCTTGTAGGCTGTCCTCAATTAGCTCTCATTCCAGCTACAGATTTAAATTTTAACCCAATATTAATATTTTTAGAATCTTATCCATGACTAACATTAGACTGGTCTAGTTACCCAATACTGTCAAAATGATTGGTTTGTTCCATTCTCTTTCTCTGAGTGCATCATTAATACAGATAAATGAACCACCAGGATCCAGTGCTCTAGGCAAGAGTTACAAGAACAGTTAGATAGTATTGATGGCATACGGGTTAGATGGATGGATGGATAAGTTAGCTAGTGGTGAGAAGGTAGATAGAAAAGGTAAACAAGATACACCATCTTGAAATGCTGCACACTTGCTGGACCAACAGATCATGTGTCTTTGTACGGTTGTAACGATGTTTGATCTTTCATATCATCTGAACGTATTAAGCTACATGCAAACAGAATTCAATGCTTTTTACACTTGAATTTACTATTTTTATCCATGTCGAACTTTCTTATACGATATAGATATTCCCATACTGCCTTTACCTGAAGACTTTGAATCCTCAAACTTTCGCCAGTGAAAACGTAGACAGTGAACTCACGCTGTATCATCATCCATTAATGTCTGCTTTCATCTCTGATCTCCTCTTTGGACTTATTAAAATTCATTACAGTTTCTCTTTCTCTTCCTTCCCAATCTATCTTTATACCTTCTTAGCCTATGTAATCTTTTTTGCTTTGTAGCTATAACACTTCTTTGCATTAGATATCATCACATACCTTGAGTTTTGAGCAAGAGTTTGAATGAGGCTTTGTTTTGTCAGTAAATGCCCAGTTTTTTTCTGTGTTAGTTTTTCTCAGAAATATGTCAACACCCTTGTCAAACTAAAACATTCATACCCTTGTGGCAATTTACATGCAAACTCAACTGCTTTTATTGGGAAATTATGAATGTGAGCATACCCAAAAGCGCAGATGCTGCTTCCACTATTCCATTGTAAATCTGGGAACTCTGGAAAGGACGTATTCGCTCCCACAAGACTTGAATATAATTCACTATCTGAAAGTAGCCACAAGTTGACAATGCCCACCATGCTGACCAGCAGAGTAGTGGCCAGGAAGAATAACACTGCAGAAAGGTCTTCCATAACATTACAAGAACAATGCATATTCTTTTGAAAGGCTTTTTATTCTGAAAAACAAAACAGAACTTAAAAATACATCTAGATGTTTAAACAGGTTTCATAAAAAAGCAATATGCAATATTTTTCCCAAGGAACTGCTTTTTATATTTGTAAAGTGGTTTTAGTACAGCAATATTCTCATTAGAAATACACTCTACAATCATTGATTGAACATTGCTGTGACATTTCAGCTGATTTGGAAGCATGCTGCAAAAGGTTACGTTTACCCATTACTTTAAAAGCGAAGCAACATTGGCACATTAATATGCTGGAAAGGACGTATCACGGCACGTTGGCTCAGTGGTTAGCACTGTTGCCTCAGTGTCAGAGACCATTGTTTGATTCCAGCTTCAGACAATTGTCTGTGTGGAGTCTGCACATTCTCCCAGTGTCTGCGTGGGTTTCCTCCGGGTGGTCTGGTTTCCTCCCACAATCCAAAGATGTGTAAGTTAGGTGAACTGGCCAAGCTAAATTGCCCACAGTGTTCAGGGATGTGTAGGTTAGGTGCATTAGTCAGGGGGAAATGTAGAGTCATAGGGGAATGGGTCTGGGTGAGTTACTCTTCGGAGGGTTGTTGTGGACTGGTTGGGCCAAAGGGCCTGTTTCCAACTGTAGGGATTCTATGATTCAACACCACTCATACTGTAACACAGGTCTAATCCTTCTCCTTTACACCTGACTGCTAACAAAGAGAAAGTATGAGAAGAGAAAAAGAGGGAGAAAAAGGCAGGGCAAGGAGGAAGAAAAAGCAGAAGAGAAAACAAGTTAACAGATAGGAAAATGTTGTCGATCACACTTCACTACCACCCCTTGCAAGGATTCCAAGGATACCTGGCCCTAGAAGTTTAAGTAAACCATTGTGGTTTATTGAAATCTGCTTTTTCTTCTTTACAGTTTCTGTCAAAGTCCTGTGCGACTATCACAAAGCCAGAGTACAAAAATGTCTTATAACATATAGAGAAAGAATAACAGCAGCACAAAGAACTTATTAATTATTCAGGGCATATTATCTTTTACATAACTATACCTACCCCGTACTCTAAGTAAAGTGGGAATATAGATTTGTCTGTGAATGCAGCAGTTTTTGCTATACTCAAGAAAAGAAATATGGAGGGAATTGAAAATCTAAGATTACACTAGATGCTCACCCAAAACATCACATTTCTGATTTCAGAAGCAGAAAGGAAGGAAAACCACATTAACAAAAGTAAAACATTTTAAGCACATTACCATAATTTCATTGGTGTATGAGCTGCTATCTATTGGTTCTGGCAGATGGTCATTTAACATACTGTTCGCATTATCAAGGCCACGGTTTAGTGGCGTCGTTGATGCTGATTCAAGTTCTTCTTCTTCTGACATTGAGCCGTCATGTTTGATTTTGAATCCATTGTAGTCTGCTTTCACTCTGTGAAAGAACATGCTCTTCTGTGGCATTGGAAGAAATACTGATGTAGTAAAACCAATTGCTACACAGACCAAAGAAATAACATTGAGGTGGAAGAGGGACACCTCAGCAAACGAGACCAGGATTTGTCCAGTAATCGATCCTATTGTGTACCCTACCAAAGTGGCACAGCGACAGTATCCAGTTACTTTTTGGTACATGTTAAAGTCCACTACAGAGTAGATATAGGAGTAATAAGCCACCTCTGATGCAGTTACCATTCCATAGAAGAATTCAAGAAACTTCATTGCTAGTAGTCCTTGGGCACACAACAGCATCAACCAGGTAACGATCAAAGCTGCACCTTGTAAAACAATGATGGGCTTGTATCGGAGGTAATCAGTAGCCAGAAAGATGGGAAACAAAAGCACGAGGTAGGAGTAAGTCCAAACCGGAAAAATCTCATTCACCTATTTAGAAAATAGAAGCCCAACAGGTTGAAGACAGGAGATTAATTTCTAATTTTCAATTATCAATCTCGCAAAATGCAAAACATACTTTGTCAGGTTTTTACAACTATGTTTGTAAATACTATAGCTACAATAGACACTAAACGATAAGGAACAAAAATTAAAATTAAAACCTGTAAAACAACATTTTTATTTCCTCCTGAATGTAACTCATCCAGAAAAAGCTCAATATTATGTAAATTATAACTACTCTTCTAATCCAATCATCCTAAATTTTCTCCCACTGTACCCTGAAAATACTAAATTATGCTGCAGTAGTCTACAAAAACTAGCAAGCAATTATCTCACTTCAAGTGGCATTGCTCGACAAGAACATAAACAGTGAGAGTCCAGCCAGTCAATATGACATGTATATGAAGGACCACACACTGGAATACACTGGAATCTCACCCCATCTAAGATCCACACACACATTTCAAGTTGAGGGTTAGTGGTGATGGTCAGGAACAGAAACTTTGGTTGATTCTTCCTGACCTATTCCTTGCCCTCACAGAAGAGAGGCATATGGCATTTGTGCTCATGGAATGCTGTCCCAGCTGACATTAGCTAACAGCATGTCTCATACTGTACTGTTCATATTCATCCTCGTGTGGCAATGAAGGACAAGAATAACTTATTTCACTTCCTATAATGATGTGCAACCAGCCCTTCAGATTTCATCAGTAACTATTTGCAAATTAGCCTCTTGCAGCTTGTTAAAATTGTGCAGAACTCCTAGTCTTTTTTTTAAAGAAAATGCACAATTCCATTACAACAGTGCAGGGATCAAAAAACACAGAGCTCCAGGTGACACCACCACAGTGTGCTACAGTAAAAATTGGGGTCTCACAGATGGACTGAGCAATACATCATTAGTGACTGGCACCAAATTATATATATTATGGTCAAGAACAACAACTTTATTTTATTTGAAAAAGAACACACAAGTCCCAAATTTTAAACTTTTTGCAACACAAAGAAATGGTCTATGTTCATCTCAGACCAATCAACACATGGTTGACCAAGATCAAACCAATACAAGTATAAACTTTTTTAAAATAAAATGATAGACAAGTTTCTGTGATAACTCATGTCATAATCAATCCGATCAAGCTGATGCAACCTTTGTATTATCAGTGCAATTTCACAGTATATCACCATTAGACTATTTTACAGACAAATGACATCCTTTTTTTTAATTTTTGGGCACAGAAGATATTTACAAAACTTGGGCTGGAAAGCAGGTAAGTGGAATTAATTGAACAGTTCATTCTGTAGTGATGTTGCAGAAAATTTCAGATTAAGGACATACATTTTAATAAATTATTATTTTCCTTTTTTGAACCCATTGTGATGTTTAATGGATAACCTATCAGTTTGAATTAATTCAAGCTTCATACCTGAATGAAGTATAAAGTGATGTTAGCTAACTTGCTGGAATTTTTTTTGAAGAGGCAACAGAAAGGATCAATGAGGTAATGTGGTTGATGTGGAGTACATGGATTTCCAGAAGAGGCAGGACCATGCAACAGACTTCTAAGGAAGGTTATAGGTCATGGTATAAAAGGGACAGTAGCAACATAGAAACAACATTTGCTGATTAATAGGATACAGGGTGTAACAGTTAATGGATATTTGTTGGCTCAAGTGAAGTTCATGATGGAGCTCTCCAGGGGTCAGTATTGGTCCCTTGCTTTTCCAGATACATATTTATGATCTGGATGTCACTGCACAAGGGATAATTTCAAAGTAATACTAAAGGTGGAAAAACTGTAATCTGCGAGAAGGACGGTGTGGAACTCCAAAAGGACATTGACAAGTTGGTGAAATGGACGGTTGTGTGTCAGATGAAGTTCAATGCAAAGCAATGAGAGATAATGCACTTCGGTAGCAAGAACCTAAAGACAACATCAAATAGGGGTACAATTCTAAAAGGGGGTTCAGGAGCAGAGGGATCTGGGTGTATATGTGCATAGATCATTGCAGATAGTAGGACAGGTGGAAAGAGTAGATGGTAATGGTTACATTGTCTTCAGCTTTATTAACAGGGGTACAGAGTACAAGAGCAAGGTGATGCTGAATTTGTACAAGATACGTGTTAGTCCTCGCTAGAGTATTGTGCACAGTTGTGGGTGTCACATTATAGGAAAGATGTTAACGCATTGGAAAGAAGCGATTTACAAGTATGGTTCAAGCAAAAAGAACTTGGATAATGAGGATAGTTTGGAGAAGTTGGGATTATTCTTCTCAGAGGGTAATTAGCCATGAGAAGAGAGGTTTTCAGAATCATGAGCAGGGTGAACAGAGTAAATAGGGAGAAGCTGTTCCCACTCATAAGAGAAAGAAGAATGAGAGGGCATAGATTTAAAATAATGTGCAAAAGACGCAAGGGCGATGAGAGAAAAAAGCTTTTTCCACAGAGGTGAGTAGCAGTTGGAATATGAAATGCACCGTCTGGAATTGTGGAGGAGGCAGGTTCAATTGGGGTTTTCAGGACAGCATTGAATGATTATTTAGATAGAAATTATGTGCAACTGTATAGGGAAATGGTAAGAGATTGGCATGAGCTAATTGCTCATTTAAAGAGCCAGTACAGGCATGACGGGCCAAATGCTCTCCTTCTGCAACATAACAATTCAGTGGTTCAATTGGTTCGTGATACAATTGTGCAAAGTCATGGCAGAAAACTGGAACAAGTCACTGCAAAGAAATAATCTATGAAACTTCTGGATGCAGGTTTGCTCACTCAGCAAACAAACCTACATCCAGAACCTTAACCTGAGCTACAAATCTTCTCAAACCTCGCAATGAAACTTCCTTTAAAACTTGAAATTAGATTGACTCAGGATAATATGACTCTACGATTCTACTATCTAACATTAATTAAAACCTGTATTCATTGACAGTAGCATGCCATCTAAATACTTCACTCATGTTTCTGCCCTGGTCAACCCATTGTCCCTGCCTGTTCCTGCCCCACAGAACTAATGTCCTCTTATCTAGACTCCGTCCTCTTCCCTTTGATTCAGGAACTCCCCACCTACGTTCAGGACACAACCCACACCCTCCACCTTTTCCAAGACTTTCAATTCCCTAGCCCCCCCCCCCCACCCATATCTCACCTTCAACATGGACATTCGGTCTCTCTACACCTATATTCCCCATGAGGAGGGCACATAAGCCCTTTCTTTCTTCCTCTCCTGCAGGCCCAACCAGTACCCCTCCACCGACACACTCATTCGCTTGGCAGAACTGGTCTTTACCTTCAATTTTTCCTTTGACTCCTGCCACTTCCTACAAACGAAAGGGGTAGCTATGGGCACCCACATGGGTCCAAGCTATGCTTGCCTCTTTGTAGGATATGTGGAACAGTCCATCTTCTGCAGCTACAGCACAACCACCACTCACCATTTCATCCACTACACTGATGACTGTATTGGCATTGCCTCATGCTCCATTGAGGAACTCTAACAGTTCATTAACTTCACCCTCACCTTCCACCCCAATCTCAAATTCACCTGGATCATTTCTGACACCTCCCTCCTCTTCCTGGACCTCTGTCTCAAACCCCAGCAACCGACTTAGCACCGAGATCCATTTCAAACCCACCAACTCCCACAGCTACCCCGACTACACCTCCTTTCACTCACCGTCCTGCAAAAAAAAAATGCAATCCCATACTCCCAATTTCTCTGCCACATCTGATCCCAGGATGAGGAATTCCACTCCAGGTCTTCCCAAATATTTTCCTACATCAAGGACCCTAATTTCCCCTCTCCTGTGAATAATAATGCTCTCAATCATATCCTCTCCATTTCCTGTACTGCTGCCTTGAAGCCCCCTCCTCCCAACAATAAGGATAAAGTCTCCCTGGTCCTCACCTACCACCCCATCAATCTCCAAATCCGCCATTTTCTCCACCTGCAGTTGAACCCGACCACCAAAAGGATATTTCTCCCCACCGCTATCTGCTTTCTATAGGGACTGTTCACTGCATGACTCCCTCATCAGTTTCACACTCCCCATCAACCACTCCTCCACACCCAGCACCTTTCCTGCAACTGCAGGAAGTACACCTCCACCTCCCCTCTGTTCAAGGCCCCAGTCAATCATTCCAAATCCAGCAGAGATTCACCTACACTTCTTCTAACCCGGTCTATTACATCCGTTGCTCCCGATGTGTTCTCCTCTCCATTGGAGCGACCAAGTGCAGATGTTCGTGAAGGATCTGGGTTCTGTATGCTCCTATCAACACTATCTTCCAGTTGCCAGGCATTTCAACTCCCCCTAACACTTCCCTGGTAACATGTCCATTCTGGGCCTCCTCCACTGTCAAAATGAGGCCTCATGCAAACCAGAGGAAAAACACCTTCTATTCCACCTCAGGAACTTACAGCCCAATGGCCTTAACATGAGAGTTCATCAGCTTCAGCATCTCCCCACCCCCCACCTCATCCCATGTCCAGCCCTCCCTCTCCTCCCCAACCTCCTTGATCTAACCTAACTGTCTATCTTCCTTCTTACCTATCCACTCCACCCTTCCCACTGACTAATCACAATAACCCCTACCCGCATCCACGTATCACCATCCTACCTACCTTCCCCCAGTCCCAATCCTTCCTTCTATTTACTTCTGTGCTCCCTTTCCCCTCCAGAATCCTGGAGAAGGGTCCGAACCCATAACGTCAACTTCCCTCCTCCTCTGATGCTGTCTGATCTGCTGTGCTCTTCTAGCTCCACATTTTATTGTCTTTGACTTCTGGCATCTGCAGTCCTTATTGTCTCCACTGTATCTTCCAGATTGGCTAGAACTCTTAAAGGTACAAAAACAGAGTTCACCTGCAGACTCCTCTCTTGGAACTGCTCTTGGAATTGTCTGAGGCCTTCTCCTCCAGAGCTAACCATCCATCGAGAGAGAGAGAGAGAGAGAGAGAGAGAGAGAGAGAGAGAGAGAGAAAGCAGCTTCGCAGATCCAGAGACAGAGCCACTGAGAGAGCGACTGAGTAAATTTACAAGAAACTTGGAAAGTATTGTAAATTTAAGGGGCTAAATAAGATTAGGGATAGTATGTTTAGTATTAAAGATGACAATAATTTTGTTCCTAATAAATTGGGAATGTTTTGCTTTGGTACAACTTGTATTAATTTTGATTTGACTGCCTTGGTATCGTGGGACACCTGGGAAAATTCATTCATAATGTTCTGGTCGGAATTGTCTTCAACTTGTTCAAAGGAACCAGACAACACACTGATTAAGGAAAACTAATCAAATTGTCAGAACTACTTACCATTTCAATTTTAAAACGTCTTCTATCCAGTTTTTTGGACTACAATTGCACTATGCGTAACATGAGAGAAATACTCTTTAAAAAAAAAAGTGGGCAAAATTACGCAAATGGTTAATGATGAGGTGAGCAGTGGAAATTGAAAAGTTGCCAAATGGTATTGTGCTCCATAGTGTGCACCAATAGATTTGAGACTGAAACAAATGCATAGGCTGGAATGCTGAGTACTTGCCCATGAACTGTATACTCAAACAGCTCACGGTGATCGTGTTCGTGCATTTCGCAGAATCTCACAATTGGTACAGCACAGGAGGTGGCTATATAGCAAATTGTGCCTGTAGTGGCTTTTAAGCAAGTCACTCAGAGCCATTCCCTCTCACATTCTCTCTTTTCAAGTAGTAGCCTCATTCCTCTGTGAATGCTTCAACTGACCCTGCCTCCACTCTCACAAGCAGTGCATTCCATACCTTAACCACTCATATGAAAATTATTTTCTCATGTTCCTGTTTCTTTTGCTAATTATTCATTCTCGATCTTTTCATGAATGGGAAATTTCTCCCCATACAACTTATCTAGGCTCCTCATGTTTATTTTAAATACTCTCAGATCTCCTTTCAGCCTTCTCTCCTCCAATGTATCTTCATAACTGAGTCTCCTTGGAGATATTTAAAAAAAAAACAAAGTTATTCTGTCTCTCTTAATCCCAGTTTTCCTAATCTTTATTTAGTTTTTCTGTACATCAGAAAATCTAATTTATTTTCCTTGAGGTCCTGGTTACAACTGTGTCTCGCAAGTAAGGCTCCTTTGTTCTGATGTTTGAGTAGCCAAGTTTCAGACACGATGGTTCAATTTCACACAACACCAGGTTATAGTCCAACAGGTTTATTTGGAAGCACTAATTTTCAAAGTGCTGTTCCTTCATTAGGTAGTTGTGGAGTATAAAATCATAAGAAAGTACTCCGAAAACTAGTGCTTCCAAATTAACCTGTTGGACTATAACCTGGTGTTGAGAGATTTTTAACTTTGTACACCCCAGTCCAACACCAGCACCTCCAAATCATGACAAAGTTCTAAGATGTGGATGGAGGTCAGCAACAGCAAGCAGCTACCTGTGACCACAAGACCCAGCCTAAAGTGACACTAGCACTCACCTTGAGGCATAAAGATAGCATCTATTTCTATTACTTAAACTGAAATGAGACACAAACTTAAAAACACTGTCCAAACCCAGGAAGTCAGAAACAGTAGCATGGTCAGGGGTACTCATGTAAAGGAGAGAGAGCTGCTCAGCACTTCTAGCATTTTCTGTTGACGCATCTCAGACTTTCAGCATCCGTGGTATTTTACCATTTGTAAATGACTCTTTAAATTACCTCCTTTCATCTGAGGCCGACAGTCGCAACGCGTGGTGAGAAACAAATCGGAAAACGCGAGGATGTTAAATCTGAAGTCAGTGAAATCTAATTTGTTTTGCTGTCTCATGGCGCTGACCTTGGTGGCGACAATCCAGAGACAATCTGAAAAACTACAGACTACACAACACTCTCTGCGGAATAGGCAACTCGGTCAGAGACTCGACAACACAGCACTGAACCGCCAAAGTTGTTGGAAACACAAACACTAAACAAAACATCGCCCAACAGAAATGAACAGGATACGCTTGTCCTTTTAAAGGTGACCTGCTGCAGCTGGCACCACACTGCGCAATCTTGAATAATGCTTGCTCCTTTACAAACGGGAATTCGCTTCTACAAAGTCATGCACATTGTCAGATTTCCAAAGGGTGAGAGGGAACCGCGGCGGTGCTGGATTGGTCACACTTACCTGCTGCTCCGTCAGGTTTTTGTCAGGTCCCATCAGGTAAGGGGTGAGGAAAGGTTCAGAGGGCCGGACATTGGAGAGGAAGCCGCAGACACAGAGCAGTGCGGTGGGGTAAAGCCAGTTGCTGCCGGTACTCTCCATAGCCACGCGCCGCCAGCAGTTACAACTGCCGGCTCTGTCCGCTCACGCGCTCCTGCTCCAAGCTCCAACCCAACCGCCCACACCATCGAACGCTCCAACAGCAACGCAACAGCCCAGGGGTGCGGCTTGACGCCATCAAACAGCGACGGGCTGCTGGAATCTTGCCCGACTGGTAATGGGGGCGCTGACAGATTGCGTACGCGACCTTTGCTTTGAATATTGTTCGAATAAACGCCTTCCCTTCCTGTCGGAGTGAGGAGCTTGGTGAAGATTGGCAGTGGGTCTGCAAGAGGGAGCGTAGACACTATGGGCCGAGGAGTGTTTTGGGATTAAACTTCACTCTGTGTTTCAAAATCTTTAATTTTGTATAAATCGTTTTGGTTTATTGTTAAAAAAATCTGAAAAATTGTTTGCATGTTTCAGTGAGAGACCGCCTTGTTAAATCAAAATACATTCTATCAGTTTGCTATAACTTTCTTTCAGTCATAGCATCAACTGGGATCGTAACAATGTAGGAGCAAATTACTGCAGATGCTAGAATCTCAACTGAAAACAAAAAGTGCTGGAGATCACGTCGGGTAGGCAGCATTCATTGCAGATAAAGCAACCTAATGTTTCGATTCTAGATGACTCTTCATCGGAGCTAAAGACTTTTATGACCTAGTGTGATCGTCAGCATTTTTTTTCAGTTGAGATCACAACAATGCCTATCCTAATTGCCCTGGAGAAGGTGGTTGAGAGTTGTGGTGCATCAACAATGCTGTTAGAGTTGGAGCTCCAGGATTTTGACCTAACAGTGGTAAAGTAACAATCTATTTTGTAAAGCATGTAGATACTCAAGCCCCAGTCCTCTTCCAATCATCATGAAAGTAGAAGATTTGTTCAAATTACTCAAAGTCCCCAGCTTCTTCCTTAAAGTGCTGAATGGATTATACCTTCAAATAATGATGATCTTGCTTTGTGCACTGCCTGTACAGTTGTAACCCGTATTCGTCGCTCTGTCTGAGCACCTCATGATCTGTATGTGCTTGTTTGCTACGATTTGTTTGCACTACTCACAAAACAAAGCTCTTCACTACTTAGGTATGTGAGACTACAATAAGTCAAATCAAAACTAATCTCCTCCTCAAGGATGGGAACTCTCAGATTTGCGTTGAGAGTGTGTTGCTGGAAAAGCACAACAGGTCAGACAGCATCCAAGGAGCAGGAAAATTGATGTTTCGGACCACAGCCCTTCATCAGGAATGAGGCTGGGAGCGTCAGGAATGGAGAGATAAATGGGAGGGGGTGGGGCTGGGGAGAAGGTAGCTGAGAGTTTATGGAAGTTTCTGAGGTTTGTTTATGGAAAATACTTTCAGCTACCTTCTCCCCAGCCCCAGCCCCACCCCCCCTCCCATTTATCTCTCCACCCCAATGGCTCCCAGCTTCATTCTTGATGAAGGGCTCTGGTCCGAAACATCGATTTTCATGCTTCTCAGATGCTGCCTGACCTGTTGCATTTTTCCAGCAACACACTCTCAACTCCGATCTCCAGCATCTGCAGACCTCACTGTCTCCTAACCTCAGGTTTGCACCTGGCAAGGGCTGCAGAAATGGAGGCTGAATTAATATTTCATGGTGACCTGCAGTCAGAATAAGGGAAGTTAACATAGGAACATAGAAACAGGAACAGGCCATTCAGTCCCTTGTGCTTGTTCCACCATTCAGTGAGACCATGGCTAATTTGTGGCCTAACTCCATGTATCTGCCCTTAGCCCATACCTTTTAAGACCTTTGCTTAACAAAAATGTATCTATCTCAGATTTAACATTAACAACTGATCCAGCATCCACTGCTAATTGTGGAAGTGATTTCCAAATCTCTAATAGCTTTGTTGGTAAAAGCTCTTCCCAAAATCTCTCCTGAATGATCTGGCCGTAATTTTCAGACTATGTCCCGAGATCTGGAATCACCAGAGTGGAAATAATTTACAGGCAAAGGATAAATGAGAATAGTAATCTACCTTCCAATTCTTTGTTTCTTTCTGCAAGGAGAGAGAGGGAGAATGTTATAGATTCATAGGGATATACAGCATGGAAACAGACCCTTCAGTTCCACTCATCCATGCCGACCAGATATCCCAACCCAATCTAGTCCCACCTGCCAGCACCCGACCCACATCTCTCCAAACCCTTCCTATTCATATACCCATCCAGGTGCCTTTTAAATGTTGCAATTATACTAGCCTCCATCACTTCCTCTGGCAGGTCATTCCAAGCAGATATGTACTTTTATCAGGAGGTTTTCAACTCTGTTATTGTTTACATACAAGCTATCCATCTACTCAGGAGCCAATCAGAAAGTTGTTGCCATGTTGACAGTCCTGGTTGAAAATAAATCAACAGGCTGTCTCCGTGCAAAGCCACTCTGAACATACACCCACACTGCTGATGAGTTCAGCAATCCTTCCCCACTAGTTGAGTGAGGAACCTGTGGAAAAACAATTCAAAATGATTTCCAGTGACCTGTTTTAAAACTACAATATTTTCTTCCACAGTTTCCTTGATTTAATGAAATATTCTTTTCTCATTTTGGTTCAGAATCCAAAAGTAAAAAGATGAAATTTTACAATGGTAATATATTTTCAAGATTGAGAGTTGTTTGGAGTGAAACAGGTGATCATGATCCTATGTTTCTACTGCCCTTGTCTTTCTAGATGGTATTGTGAAGCACCTGTCTGATTTTTCATTTTCACAAGTATTTGCTCAGCTTTGGACAAATAGTGGTGTTGCTGATTGAGGAAATCTGTTTCTGTATCAGTCATTATTATGAGATGTTTCATTAATATCTTAATTTGCAGTTTCTTTCTCAACAGTTCCAGAGATATTGCTGAATACAATTTTAAAGAAAGAAACTGGATCCACAAATATAACATCTGTTGCAGACACAACACTAGTGTTTACACAAGTGCTAGATAATCGTTACAATGTATTAGTTATATCAAGGACACAGCATGGTTTCAGGAAAAACGCATAATTAACTTTATTAGTGATTTCCTCTAAACTTAGTGTTTCAAGAAACATCTCTGGATTTTATATAATTAGATTTCTAGAATAACTGTGAAATCATTTTGGGGACAAAAAAAGATTCTATTGCATTCTTTGGAAAATTAGTGGAATAGACCTGGGGTAGATTGACATTGTAAAAGTTGGGAGAGGTTATTAAGAGAGAAATGCCCATGACCACAGGTTTGATTTGAGCAACTCATTACTTGTAATGGGCCTTTTACTTTTGAAGGCGTCATTGTTATCATTACGAGTTACCTTAGATTCTCTAAGGTATAACAATGTTAATCACTCAAATTACATTAAGTTTATGCCTATGCTAAATGCACAATGATATAGCCCAGAGTGTAACATTTGTATTCCTTTCTGTATATAGATAGAGTCTTCTTGAAGGCAAGTACAAGCAGCCCCTGCATTTGAACAGGTTCCATTTTTGAGTCTGTAGGCTAATTCGTACGCAAGTCAGCGCACAATATAAAGTGATTGTTTGTATATCTTCATTTGGTGGATCTTTAAATTTACACCTCGATGAGATTATGTTCTTAAGTATGAGCATTTGTAAGTTGGATGTTCATAAATTGGAGACCTCCTGTACTTTGCAATGAGGGTAGAATGAATTATTAGGCTTCTTTATTTCATAACATTGATGCTCAATTCATGCTCAATTCAATTAATAACATTTGTCTTTTTTGGACCATTGCAATGGGTTACTGTCTGTGTGGAGTTTGCACATTCTCCCCGCGTCTGCATGGGTTTCCTCCAGGTGCTCCGGTTTCCTCCCACAATCCAAAGATGTGCAGGTTAGGTGAATTAGCCATGCTAAATTGCCCATAGTGTTAGGTACATTAGTCAGGGGTAAATGGGTCTGGGTGGTTGCTCTTTGGAGGGTCAGTGTGGACTTGTTGGGCTGAAGGGCCTGTTTCCACACTGTGGGAATCTAATCTAAGAGACACTGGCACAACAGTAAAGTTACCGGGCACTCAGGTTAATACTTTGAGGACATATGGTCAAACCTCAATAGGATAGCTGCTGGAATTCAAATTCAACCAATATAATCTGGAAATAAAATTGAATTGTTCTCAACGATGGTTATGATGAAGCTCTAATTGACTCTTACAATAAACCCACCGAACCCACTATTCCCCTTTGGAGAGGGATATGTCACTTTATCTGGTTTAGCCTCCAAGTGACTCCAGATCCGCAGCAATATTGTTAATTCTTAACTGTCCTCTGAAGTGGTCTAGCACTCAGGTCAGGGGCAATTTGGAATTAGCAACAAATTTTGCCCTGGTCAGTGATGCTCACATTCACTGGAAGGAAAATAAAACAAAACATACTCCCTAATCTTTGCTGAGATAAGTAAAGATAAATTTGCCATAGCCCCTGATGACTATTCTCTCATTAGAGCAAGGAATAGTGGTGGTTTCATGTATCACCATATCCCCATCATTTGATTCTTCACACATGTCTAATTTTTCTGACCCTAACTTCTTCCCCATTTCCTCCTTACTCAGCACTAATAAGCTCCAAACAATAGAAGAAATAATGGATGTTTAAAGAAAATAAATACATTCTAAGATAGTACACATCTCATATAACTTTAATTTTTAAAATAACCTCTGGCAAGACCAATAGACTATGATGTAGATCTAACTAACCAATTTGATAGTTTGGGTTATATTTTGACAATTCATAAAATATCTTAACTAAAATAATGCTAATTAATATTTACTTTTTTTACATCCGCGTTTTCTCATTATTAGAGAATGTTGCCTGCCTCATAAGAGGCATAACTTTAGTACAAAAAGTCTCTTTACAACAGGTTCTTCTTTCTCCTGTGAATGCCCTGAAGATATCTTCATTCCAAATCACATCCGAAGAATTCAACTCTAAGTGCAATGCTGTTGTACCAAGTTTTTGGAATAATCCGGATATATTTGGCAAAAATAGCTGGATTAATGTAGCTTCTTTTGTGCCGATAATTTTCTGTATTTGCTGCGAAAATCTGCAAATTAAAGATAATATCAATTAAAAATTAAGAGGATGGTGAAATAGTCTTAGCCCATAAATAGACAGGTTAACATCTCCACATGTGCCACCCCCCCCACACTTTACATTCCCCTCCTAACCATCACACTCCACCTCCCACAGAAACCACTGAGATTTAGTAGCAATATTCAACCACATTATTTTTCTTTTCCTTGGATAGAACAAAGCCTGTCAAATGAATTAAGATGCTCCTAATTGTCAATATCCAGGACCTCAGCCAACACCACCTCTCCAGCGATTCTCATGGTTTGCAATGTATGAGTACACCAGTTACTGGATACAAAGCAAAATTGAAAATTATACTGATCCCTTTCTGACCCTCCAACATCTCAGAGTCATCACCAGCTCAGATGTCAGTTCTTGAATGAGGTACAAAGATCCAGTTCAGAATTCCAGCTACCAACTAGAAATTTGTGACATATTTCTTTGGTAAAATATTGGTAGTCATTATGAATATAGCTTATTCATTGTAAATCAATATAACTTAAATATAATAGTTTTCATTTGAATGTGCTTTATTGAATTAAATTGTGATGATTGCCATCAAGCTAAATATGTTATTTATTAGAGAGAAAATTATATTAAAGTTTAATATCATTTGTGGCACAAAATGTTTTTGTCCATATGTCAAATAAAAAATGCTTAGTTCCTTGTTTGAAAAGCCATGAGGATTAATGATTCCGCCAACACACAGTAATTGGCAAAATGGATCTGTTTCACTTCATTTAGAGTCAAAGTGTCATAGCGATGTACAGCGTGGAAACAGACTGTTCGGTCCAACTTGTCCATGCCGACCAGATCACCCAATCCAATCTAGTCCTACCAACCAGCACCCGACCAATATTCCTCCAAACCCTTCCCATTCATATTCCCATCCAGATGCCAAAAAATGTTGCAATTGTACCAGCCTCCACCACTTCATCTGGCAGCTCATTCCATACATGTACCACCCTCTGAGTGAAAAAGTTGCCCCTTCGGTCTCTTTTATATCTTTCCCCTCTCACCCTAAACCTATGCCCTCTAGTTCTGAACTCCCCGACCCCAGGGAAAAGACTTTGTCCATTTATCCTATCCATGCCCTCATGATTTATAAACCTCTATAAGGTCACCCCTCAGCCTCCGACGCTCCAGGAAAAATAGCCCCAGCCTATTCAATTTCTCCCTATAGCTCAAATCCTCCAACACTGGCAACATCCATGTAAAGCTTTTCAGAACCCTTTCACAACATCTTTCCAATAGGAAGGAGACCAGAATTGCATGCAATATTCCAACAGTGGCCTAACCAATGTCCTGTACTCAGTACTCTGACCAATAAACCTTATCACCTTTCTTAAACAGTGGCACCACGTTAGCCAACCTCCAGTCTTCCAGCACCTCACCTGTGATTATTGATGATACAAATTTACTGAAGACAATATTTTTTATAACAACACCAAAATGCCTTGATAACTTTAATTAGGGATCAGTATTCCCAGTTTTGAATTTTCAACAATATAAAGCAAGTTAAGTGAGTCCTTTTTTATTTCAACTGATAGATGAGCTATCCCGAGGAAATCAGTATTTTGGGATAACGATGGTAATTCATTGATCAGTTGTATGCAAAATAAATGTAACTATTTTTTCACTCTTTCCCCAGGAGTAACTCAGCAAAATAAGCCAGCTACTTATTGAGTTTTGAATTCATTCACAGGAGGTGGCTGTTGCAGGAAAGGATAGTACTAATTGCCCATTCCTAATTGGTCTAGGAAAGGTCATGGAAAATTGCCTTCTTGAAAGTCCATGTTCTTACAAAACTGAAGGTACTACTTCACACTCTGATATAGTCTGACAAACACAGACTATCAACTCTTAGCTATTTTTCGTTTGAGACCCTGAGCAACCTATTTATCGTAAGTAGCTTTACAGTTGAACCTGGTTATTGTTTTCATCACCAAGCATATTTACCTGTGCTATATGATGTATTCTTGATTACAAAGAAAACACTCCATGTGCATTATTACTATTGGGCTGCAAATCTGAGAAAAATGCATTATTTTCTTACAGCTTTCAACAATGTATGCCCCTACCTTCTCACTCCCATCCAACTGATCTGTATATGGTAGCCATGTTTTTCCATCATTGCTAAAATGCACACTATAGGACTGCACAAACATTGTGGTGGTGAAGGACTTGGCCCCTTGTGTAATGATGCCACTTATCTTCTTTTTCTTCAGGAAGTTAACCTGAAGCCATTGGTCTGCATTTTGTTCCTGTTACAAAAATAAAGTTATTTTTGAGGATTGTTTAGGGACACTGAATAATTCTAGAATTCAAGTAGTTATTTTATAATGTATACTAGCATTTATTGAATTCGATTTTGCTTGATCTGTATCAATTTTCCTTCCCCATCCACTCCTTTGGGATTGGGATATCTAAATGATGAAAGTGTTTGAACAGAATTTTTTCTCTGTCATTTTGTACTTCAGGGAAGACTGACACAGTATCAAGAATAGCTGTAGAATTGGGGTAGACATTTATAATCTGTTTTTCTACTGGGTGCCACTGGGCAAGTTACTGTCAGACCTTAATGGACCTTAGATACAAAGCATCTCCAAATTATTACAGGTGGTCCCTGGGTGGTAAATGGATTATGTTCTTGAGTTGGTTCACATGTTAATTTATATACAAGTCAGAACACAATGCAAAATAGTGGCTTGTAAGCACAAGGAAATAGTTGTATGTCATATGTTTAAAATGAATAGTAATGCACCTGTATGTGGGATTGCATTAAGTACCAGGCTTGTAAGTCAGATGTTCATAAATTGTATAAGCAGTGCGACAGGCGTACCACAGTGCTGAGATTTCATAAAATATGTGCTGATTCTCACCAATGAGTTTTAATATCAAGTGCTAATGTTTGTGAATGAGTATGTTAATGAACATAATACAACTCTAAAATTAAGCCTTTAGATTATCAACACACGTGTCAGTTGTGATTCAATTAGTAACACTTTTTATCTTTGAATCTAGAGATTGTAGCTTCAAATCTTGAATCAACCAGTAAATTATACCACGGCACCATTTCATAAAAGAACAAGGTGCTATCCTGGGTGGCCTAGACAATGCTTATCCTTCATTATCTAATTTATGATCACACTGTTGCGTTCTGGAAGCTTGCTTGTTGCAAATTGGCTGCCTTATTACAAAGCAGCTGTAAAGCACTTTCAGTTGACTGGTCGGAATAAATTACTGCGGATGCTAGAATCTGTACTGAAAACAACAAATACTGTAGATGTGGTCATAAATGGTGCTATAATGCAAGAGTTTTTCATTAACTAATACTTAATAAGGTTATTTTAATATAAATTAATCACAGGCTGTTAGATAATTTAAGCTTTTTTGTCCTGCATACATTTGACCTCCATGCATTAATTCTGCCTTCCAAATCCAGACGTGCAAGTGATGGTTTCCAAGAACCCCACCATGAACTCAGATAGGATGAAGCAGTTATCTGGTAGTCTTCAATATTTTCATTCTTCATTCCCAGAGGTTGTGAACAAACTAAAAAATGGCAAAGAGTTAGTTATATGTATGTGTAAGTAAGTGAAACAAGGAATTTAAATTAAAAATTTGCCATTTTTGTATCACTAATTATAGAAAAACTATACAGTGCACTGTTTTATACTAATTTCCTCTTCCAATAAAATGAGTGAAGAGATGACAGTATTGCCCAATACTGTCCTGTCCCCAGGGCTAATGTGCATTGTGCTCAGCGAAAATATGATGGTGATATTGATTTGATGAAGGCAAATTGTGTTTGAATATTTGATTGAGTTCTTTGGTGAGGTTATAGAAATTGTTGATGAAGGTAGTATGACTAAAATAATATTATTTGTTACTTTTCATAACTTTGGGGATTTGATAGCTGAAGTCCAAGATTTCCAGTGGTATTCATTCAAATAGCAAGAGAAACAATGTTATGAACTGCAATGTTTCTTTTATATTTTGTCCTACTTTATGGTTACTGATAGGAGGCTTGTAGACCACTCCCACTAGTGATTTATTTCCTCTACTATTTCCACCAAAACAGATTCTGCATCCTGATCTCCTGAACCAAGGTCATCTCTAACTATTTCACAAATACCATTCTTGGTTAACAGTGCTACTCCTCCATATTCACCTAACTTTCTAGTTTTCTTAAATGTCATAATCAGGGACTAATAGTAGATAAGTGAGAATAATCACTAAGAGACCAAACCACAATGGCTGTTTACACCAAATATCCTCTCATTGTCCATCTATACATCCTTGAGATAAAGTGAGGGCTGCAGATGCTGGAGATCAGAGCTGAAAATGTGTTGCAGGAAAAGCGCAGCAGGTCAGGCAGCATCCAAGGAACAGGAGAATCGACGTTTCGGGCATAAGCCCTTCTTCAGGAATGGCTGAAGAAGGGCTTATGCCCGAAACGTCGATTCTCCTGTTCCTTGGATGCTGCCTGACCTGCTGCGCTTTTCCAGCAACACATTTTCAGCATCTATACATCCTACAAACATAAGGTGGAGAAAACATTGCTTTAAATCAATGGAGTGATGAACAGCCAGAGTTAGAATATTTATGAAGTCAAAGACTTTTGTCTTGCACTCATCAGGAGTGAAAATGCAAGAAAACTGACTTGGAAATGAAGCAGCAATTTATGCGATGTGACGAGAGGGTGCTGATTGATTTGCATGGAGATGTAGCAGAAACTTAACTATCATCATTAAGGGATTAAATTCAAACCAGCTGAGACAAATCTGAGTGGTTGGGGTGTTGCCATAGGAAATACAGCAGGATTTGGCTGTCTGCATTACATCTTTTTCACTGAACAATGGACTTGCAAAGACATATTCCTCTTGCCTACAATGGACAAGGTTTCATGTATGATTAAACGTCTCTAGCATGCGCCAATGAATCACACTGCAAACTTAAAATTTTTAATTGGTTTTCAGTGTAATGTTTAGCACATCCAGGATTATTTATTGAACACTTTCCAATAACAAAATCACATGTGATTTTGTACACTATATATATTCTGAGGCACATATATATATTCTGAGTTCAATATTCTGGGTGAGCACCGTATGCATGCTTTTATTGAACACTTTCAGTGTACAAAATCACATGTGATTTTGTACACTATATATATTCTGAGTTCAATATTCTGGGTGAGCACCGTATGCATGCTACTCACTGCAGTCAGTCAAAGGGAAATGTTGCTTGATACAGTCTTCCTGTCAAGGCTGAATAGTCAGACTTTTAATCAGTAAGGGCATCAAGAATTCTTCGGAAAAGGCAAGAAAGTGGAGTTGAGGATTATTAGATCTAATTGAATGGTGGAGCAGACTCAAAAGGCTGAATGACCGATTACTGCTCCTACATCTTATAGCTTTTTGGATGGATGGTCTACATGTCTAGCACTATACCAGAATTGAAAATCAAGCACCACAACAATAAATAGCATGATAGGTAGAATGTCGTTTTGGAAACATCAGTTAGTGGAGAATACCACTGCTACAAAGCAGCAGTGTGAGATGGTTATCTTCACCTGTTGCTCAAATATTTCAGACGCCTCCCTCTTCCACAGGCTGGACACTTTTAAGGCCAAAAAAGTTAGCCTTAGGCTATCCCATGAGTTTGTGTGATATACAGTTGAGTGCTAATTGGATTAAGTATGATATTATCATGTAGGAAAATTTGGCAATCAATCTTACGTGAGGTGGTGATGAGATGGTTAGGTCCCTCATCATGAAGCAGCCAATAAGTCTGAACTCGTACTACATCAATTTGTAGGAATCCTGGTACATACACTGACCGGTGAATGTTTGCAGTGAGCAGTCAAACCAGCTCCCTTTCCTGACATGCTAGTTGAGAACCTGTCAATGAGTTCTCAACTAATATCTAGCACACGCCTATGATTGTATGTAGGGAAATGAGAATTATTGAATTGTTCTTTCAAACAGAAGACACAGGCATGATAAGTAAATTGGCCTTCTGGCCATTGTATGTTTTTATGATGTGATAATCATGGCAAGCACTTCTCTCAAAAGGTCACCACTAAGCTACTTGCCAATGAAATTAGCAATTGTAACACGATTTTAAAAAAATTAAATATCCTGGTTTTAGATTGTTTCTAAACCAATTAATATATTCCTGACACAAGGCATTTTACAGCTGAAGGGGATGGTGAGTATTGGGTAAAAATAGAAAAGCATTTCTTGCAATTACGTATACTTACAATCTATTTCACAGCCATATAATTCCATGCGAAGAGTAGGTCTGACTTGGAAGGATACCGGATTTAATTTTAAATACCTTGCAATAATAGGAGGGTTGAACCTGTTAAACTTTACTTCTGCAGCATCAGAGTTTCCTTCAAACACCTTCAGATGTATAAACAGAAAAATTAAATTCAACAAGTTTTCATAGGGATCATGAACATGCCAATTAGGAAAGCTATTAATGTTAAATGAGACAAAAAAAAACTGGAATTAAAAAATAGACAGGCAGGATGCTGGAAGGACACAGCAAGCCAGGAAGCATCAGGAGGTGGCATGTTGAAGCAACCTATTTTGCATGTTCCACTTTCAAAAAGTACTTTTGCTTCAGTTCTGGTCATCCATCTCTACTCCTGTTCAATGCTTCTTTGGACATTTCCCTAAATTGATCCCAAGTTTCTCCAAATCCTCTGATAATTATCCAGTAGATGTTTAGTGAAATGAACAGATTAGAACACCTTTGGAGTGAACCAGAGTCTTATCTCAGATGCCACCATCTGTAAACTTCATTGGATTCCCACTATTTTATTTTCTCCTTCACAGAAACAAGCCTGCATTGCATCTTGTCTCTGTAGAGACTCAATCCATGGGCAATACCAGTTGCCACTTTTGCCCCTGCAAATCTCCAGCATTGGCCATGCACTTCACAATTGACATTAAGTTTTAAGAATAGCAAATAAGCCAATTGGCTTAAATTGGCTTTCCATTGATCATTCTCATCTACGCACTTCTCTACAATTTAATCCTGCAATGTTAGCTATGAGTGTGAGCCCTTTCATTTTAGTCTGATGGTAGTTGGTTCAAGTCTTACTGCAGAGACTTGGACCCTAAATCCTGGCTAAATGGAGTATTGAAGGTATGCTTCTCTGTATGAGACACCATCTGTTGAATGAGATATAAAACCAAGTCTCATTCTATCTTCTCAAATGGACATGAAACATCCCTCAATTAGGGGAATTTTCTGGGAAGTTCTTGTGGGAAATGATATCAGCATGAACTGAGGATTAGAGCTATCTTGAGTGGAGTGGAAGACAAATATGAATAAGACCTGAAGGGGTGATAAGAATGCTGATTCATGTATACAGAAAAGCAAAATGTCAAAATAAACAAGGTACAAGAGTTACAATGTGAAAAATACTTCCAAACATTAAGGGAGAAGAACGGGTAAACAGCGTGTCCATGTTCCTGTGCACCATGTAAGCAATTTTGCAACAATCTTTCTTAAAATGTGCCAACTCTTTTTAAAGATTTTCAATAACAGAAGGGCAAAAAATATTTTTAGTGTTTTTCATAAATTCATGACATCCCATAGCATTTCACAGACAAAGTAGTAAGTAGTTTTGGCCTATTGTTGAGAGTAATCACCAATTAATCTCCAAGGTCATTCAAACAACAAAGAATTTTCTTTTTCCAACATAAAAACTTAATCTATTTCAATGATACCAGTTGAAGGATAAATGTTGGCTAGGACATGGTAGAAAAAAATGCTATTCTGCAAAAGATATCATGGGATCATGATATACGCATCCACATGAGAGGGTAGATAGGTGTATCCGAGATATCTTCAACAGTGCAAATTGATGTGTTAAAGTTTCTTAAGTAAGGCTTGAATCATAACGTTTTAAGTACAAACTAAAGGTATTCCTATTGAGCTAAGACTGAAACTATCAACAACAATGTGCTATAATTTCTTGAAGAAATTATGGAATATCTCTGTAACTATAACAGCAATTGCCTGCTATATAATAGGTGGAATGTTGAGTAAACATGCAGCTGAGGTTATATCAATGCACCTTTAGCATGACCATGGCCCACATATTCTCAAGAGTGACCATCAAGATCAGATTGTGATTCCACTCCCATTTATTTCCGTTCGTATTCAACTCCAAGTTTCTAGCTGGAATTCAGATCCCAGCTGCTTCACAAATGTGGAATGTATAAAAAAGTTCCTCCATAGTGAATGATAGTCTGGGAATGGGTTTTCAAACTACTGCCTTTTATAGCAGTCACTAGACCATATTCTATTATTTTAATGTCCACCAGCACAACCAACCACACTGACATACAAGTGTGGGGATTAGGGTGACAGTTGATTAAGGGGTGATGGTACCTGGTTGGCAGAGTGTCAGCTAGGTATGAGTAGGGGTACAGTAGGTAGTGTTCCAGGTGAGAAGGGTGCCAGTTCGATAGGGCTCCAAGTGCCAGGTAAGTGATGGAGTGTTAAGGATGGTTGAGATCAGGTTGTGGGATGGTACTTGTATTGGTTGCATGGAGGGGAGGAAGGTGTCCAGGCCAGATGGTTGTTGAGGGTCACAGGCATGTATGATCTGGTGAGAGTTCAGGCTGGTGGGAGAGGTAGGAGGTAGGATTCCAGCGACTATTTGGCAATTGGACTATCTGGACCTGGATATTGTAGATTTATGCTTAAGTCTGTTGTCAACCTTTGATGGTTTTCGATGTTGATGTAACTTGTTCTACTATTCCTTGGGTAAAAAAGTTTAGCCAGATTTCTGCTCTTACGGCAAATTTTTAAACTTGTCTTCCCTCCCAAACTGAACAATTTGTCTGGATTAGTTCTGTCAAATTTCTTCAAAATCTTGAACGCTGCACACTTCAGCCTCTTTTTCACCCCACATTGCAGTCGCCTATACTGTCATATAATTTGTCTTTAGGCAGATAAGGTTTATATTTGATAATCAACCTTTTATATTTGATGGTAATTACTGTCTGTTCTTTTTTACTTAAATTTATCTTTTTACTTCTTTCTATTATTGCATGACTGAAGTGGATAACCTGAGGCCACATAAGGCCATGTCTTACTGTTGGCAAGTATTTGGATAAAAGATGGTTTACAAGGTAGAGGCAAGAAAGCATGCAGAAATTAGGAAAAAAATACCCAAGTGCAAAATATTATTTCATAAGGAAAACAATCTTCTATCTGAAATGTTTATCAGTAGATACATTGACAGACAAGTTTATATCTTATAGAAATTGATATCACTAACAGCCCATCCCTCAGGAAACAAACAAAGCCGGTAGACAGCTTTTGGTATGATAACTTATTCAGATGTCATGATACACACTCACTTGTTTGTAGCTTCTGCTTTTTCCATTGTAATACTTCCAATTTTTCCCATCCGCACTGTATTCAATGAAAAAGGCTTTAATGTAATTTTGCACAAACATTGCACTGGCTCCTTGGGTGGCAATCTCGGTGATCACCATTGGCCTTTCCAGATCAACCTGTGACATAATAATGGTCATAAATTAACTAAATAACATGAGAATAATGACTATTTATCAGTAAATCTGAATCAGACCAGATTCATATGTCTTCCATTCTTTGGTATTAGAACCTAAAATGAGAAAAGTCATAGAAAAATTAACAGAATCTTCCACAATTTATTGATAATTGTCAATAAATCTGCTCCCTTGGTATTCAGAACTAAGAGTTCCACTCATTCATCTACACGCAATTACTTATTTAGTTATATTGCGTATATGAACTGTAAAGCTACATGCCAGTGAAAATTATCTATAATAAATGAATAAGTGAAAATTTAAAATTAAACATCTAGGAGATAGAATTCATTTGATGAATTAGTGCATTGGATGCAGATCTATAATACACATATTGAGAATTCAGAAAGACTGGTCAGTGTGTTCCACATACTTTCCCACGGACAGAAAACTATGCAGGTCAAGATGATCTTCACATCTCAAATTTTCACGATGTATGTTTACTCTTTAAAGTTGGGTCTCCAAAATATTAAATTTACACCCTTACATCTTAAAGTAGAATTTCACTAAAGAGGATTACATACAACTCCCAGCACATTTAGTCAATCTGAATTTGGTGCATGCAAGATCCTTATTTGGCAATAGTTTTAAAAAGCACTAGATTATAAAACTGTTTGTGAAAACCCATCTAGTGCCTAATTATGGCAGTTGGATCTGATAGGGGTTGGTATTGACCGAGGTGCTAATATATTCTGCAGAATATGATCTTTCCTGTGTTACTGGAGACCAATAGTTCCACTGTAAGACGGCCCACTTGCTGGACAGCCCACTTATGGTTTGACAGCTCAATACTAAAGAAAATGAAAAGGAGACTGAACAATACTTATTTATAACTTGAGTAACAGTCACAGCTTGAATCTACAGGTTGGTATCTGCTGAGAGAGGTCACACTAAATATTGCAGATGATTGTAAAAAAAAGATATTTTGCTTGTCTGCATTTGTGCTTTGGGGCAGTATTTTAGTCATATTAATTTTTTAAATTCATTCATGAGATGTGGGCATTGCTGGTTGACTAGAATGTAATGCCCAACCCTAATTATTCAGAGTCAACCGCGTTGCTGTGAAGCTGGAATTACTTTTAGGTCGGACCAGGTAAGGATGACAGATTTCCTTCCCTAAAGGACATTAGTGAAGCCGATGGACTTTTCCGAATAATTGGGAATGGTTTCATGGTCTGCATTAGACAATTAATTCCAAATTTTTTAAATTGAATTCAAATGCCACCATGGCAGGATTCAAACACAGAATATTACCTAGATCTCTGGATTAATGGTCCAGTAATGATACCACTAGGCCATCACTTCCCCTGCAGATTGATCTACAAAAAGGCTATCATACCCTTTGAAGAAGCAAATGCCTGAAACCAAATTATCTTTTCTATGTTTTTCAACGTTATTTGTTTTGATAATCATTTATTTCCAAAAGTGTGATTATGATTAAACATTTGAACATGTCCCCCCTTATGGTTACTTAATGATTAGTTCCTTAAGAAATGATGAAATTGTCATTTGCAACAATTAAGACATACTTGAATCCAAAGCTTCTTGTGGGTGTGCATATGAGCACTCCAGGCATTGATCATGTCGCTGTTATGTAATCGTGCTAGATGTGGCATCCAGTCATCTAAGAAGGAAGGAAAATAATACAACAAAATGTAAAGAAAAACTGCAAGCACTGGTGAATTCAAGGTAACAGAACAAACAGCCATTTAGTCAGCATTTGTAAAGAGAAATATTTTGCTGTTTTATGTCTGCAATATTGATCAGTATCAAGGGATCAAGAAAGTCCACTAAACTTTCCATCTGTTTAAATCAATAGAAGGGCAGTCAGTTCCATTACAGGTACAAGCTCCTCTCTGCCCAGTTTTCCTGTTTCCACCAAAACCTGAACCAGTAAATCTAGGAAGAGGAACAGCAGTGTTGATTATTAAGTCTGCTGTGTTGAGTCAGTGTTGCCTTGTTTGAGCAATTAATCTAAATCACAGTTAATTGCTTATAAAATTATGATTTTTAATAATATGACAATAAATGTCTCACTGTTGTGCCATTTTTATAGCTAAACTCTTGCACTATATATGTTAACAAATATAGTGTTCATAAACTCAGAAAAGGCAAGCTAGTTGCTAGACTACGTGCAAAATAGGCCTGTTGCTTTAGTCCAATTTCTCCCATTGAACTCATACCATGATGGTCTCTGGTGCTAACTGCACAAGTGCTACTTTCACAGATACTCCTAAATACATAATGGAACCCAAGGAAAAGTCATCCGGAAAACATACAAAGGAGTTTGAGTTTCATTGAGAATTATTACCCTTTAATACCTTTTACACCAAGTTATATTTCTTTCTGGAATTTTCCTCCAGGCAGTTTTCATACAAAATGCAATTTCTTTTTATAAAATGCAAACCCATTAATACTTGCCTAAGCTGCCCAATATCAAAGCGCGTATTTTGTTATTTAATTATTTTTATTCATTAGTAAGATGTGACTAGGGCATTTATTGCCCTTTCTAATTGCCCTGGAGAGGGAGGTGGTAAACTGCTATCTTGAACCACTGCAGTCTTTGAGATATGGAAACACTCAGGGAGTTCCAGGATTTTTACCCAGTGACTATGAAGGAACAACGATCGAGTTCCAAGTCAGGATGATGAGTGGCTTGGAGGGGGCCTTGCATGTGGTGGTGTTTCCATGCCTTGCCCTTCTAAATGACAAAGGTCATGAGTTTGAAAGGAGGAACCTTGATGAATTACTCCAGTGTATGTTGGAGGTTGTACATACTGCTTCTTCTGCAGTCATGGTGAGGAGTTTGTTGAATGTAGTATGTGGAGTGCCAATCAGGCAGGCTGCTTTGTCCTATAGGGTATCAGGCTTCTTGGAAGATGTAGAAGCTTCACTCATCCAGGCAAGTAAGGCGTATTCCATCACATTCCTCACTTGTGCCTTCTAGATGATGGACTGACTTCGGAAAGTCAAGAGATGAGTAACTTACTGTAGGATTACTAGCCTATTCAGTAATCATACTGTCATTGAATGTGAAGTAATGATTAGATTCTCTCTTGCTAGAAATGGTCACTGCCTGGTATTTGTGTGGCATGAATGTTGCTTGCTACTTGTCAGCCCAAGGCTAGACATTGAAGAAGAAGTTGAAGATGGTTGGGCCTCGGACCCTATGTTGAGGAACTACAGAGATGTCCTGGGGCTAAGATGATTGGCATCAAACAACCACAACCATCTTCTTTTATACTGAGTATGACTCCAATAAAAGAAGAATTTTCCACCAACTTTCATTAATTCTAGCTTTGCTAAGGCTCCTTGTTGCCACAGTCAGCCAAATGCCACCTTGAAGTCAAGGGCAGTCACTCCCTCTTCATCCCTAGAATTCAGCTGTCTTGTCCATATTTGGACCAATACTGTAAAGAGATCAGGAATTGAGTGCCCTTGGTGGAACCTAAGTTGATTGTCAGTGAGCAGGTTATATCTCTGTGAGTGCTACTTGATTGCACTGTCAATGGTCCCTTCCATCACTTTACTGATGATTAAGAGTCGACTAATTGGTTGAGATGGATTTTTTTGTGTACAGGACATATCTAGGCAATTTCCACATAGTCAAGTTGATGCCAGTGATATGCAGAGCTATCTCACTTGCTCTAACTAGAATAACTCTGGTGAATCAATTTGAATTCATTAAAGAAAATAACAGCCTCCATTTTATGAATGTCAATTTATAGTACTGTTGAATAGGGCGCTAATTAATTAGTAAGTCAACTCTGATTCACCAAAGGTTTACTAAAGAGTGAAATACCCCCTGGTTATTATACCAGTCAATAACTTCTGCATACGTGACACTTTAAAGGTTCCTGGCAAGATAATGGTGTAATTTCTAAGTTCAATTTAAATTGTGAACATGTTTACAACATTGCACTTAAAAAAAGGGGGAATTTTAAACCCCAAATAGTTGGTTTGGGGGCAAGTCAGACCACTTCCACATCTAATAGTCATCTGTGTATAAAAGATTACTTTTAGAGGGTTAGCCATATCACATCTTAAAAAGGCACTGTCTACAGCGATATATATATATATATATATATCCCTGGCAGGTTGATGTCCTCGGCAAGGCCAGTGTTTATTTTTCATCATTAATTGTCTTCAAGGCGGGGAGCAATCTTCTTGACTGACTGGCTAGGCAATTATAGAGTGCAACTCAGAGTTAACCATGATTTTAACAAGGACTTAAATGAACCATTTCTTCCATGTTTTTCCAGATATCAAGAAATTCAGTAATTGAAAACAATCAAGATTAGGAGGCATTGTATTGTATGTGAGTGTTTAAAGTTAGGATGGTCTGATCTCAATAAAATCTCAGTCCTTGCAGTTTCTCAGTTCATTCTGATAACCATTTTTGAGTGTTCGTGTGATTTTGGAAATTTAGAGACCTTCAAATGAACAATACCAGAATCAAGGCAATAAGGATGTTTTTCTATAAAACAGCAATTCACAAACTTGCATCCAGGCAATCCTTGTCAGACTTTCCAAAGAATTGGCAAAATGAGAATGTGCCATGGCTATGGGTAAGCAAAAGAGTGACAAAGTTGTGCTCTGTCCCGCTCCCAACCCAATCCAATTCTCCCTCCCAAAACAAAACATCACCGCCCTCAACATGTTCCTGCTCACTCCCGTCTCTGCTTCTCTCACGGTTCCTCCAAAGCTTATAGCCTCAGCACACATCTTTCTGATCTATGTAAAATAGCACTTGTAAAAAAAAACACTCTTTACAAAAAGCAATTTCATATTATAAACATTATATAGTAATATGATTTAAATGGATGTCAGTGATTAGAACTCCATTAGAAAAGGGACCCTTCAAGAATAAATATTTGAGAACCACTGTAACAGAACACAGAACAAAGATGATAACTACCACTGAGGTCAGCCACGCACATCTCCTCATAGTGGATCTGCAGATGCCAAGGTGGGGGGGAGGAGATGGGGTGCAATAATGCTTTGAAAGGCTATAGGATTCTAATAATTACAATGGCTTATTAAATAAGGCTGCAATGTATCAAACAAAAATCATTCTGTGGTTATCCAGTGTGAGACTTACCATTTCCCACAACAGCCACACTTCTCACTTTTCTAAATGAGAATTAGTACAAGATCATGTTTGTTTTTATGCTGAGAAGCCACATTGTCTAGACTCTGATGCAAAATTGCCCAAAATGTTTTTGCTTATGATGAACATTGGGAAAATAAGGTTTTCCTATCAGTTTGAACTGGATCCAAGTCACACAGGGGGCTTGAATAACATTTTGTTAATCCACGGTATTAACTTGTGCTCCCATTTTCACATGTTTTAAAAGCAAGTTGGATTGTTGAAAGTAGCAGTGGCAAAATACTTACCCGCATAGTCTGATGCAGTGATCTGTGGATCCGTTATACTTCCAGATGCCATACCCAAGGGATAATCACAACCTATACAAGAAGAAAAAGAAATAAAGCATCGAGTATAATCTCATATAATTTACTGAAACATTACTGTTTTGTCGATGTTGTTGAAGTTGATTTAATCCATTGCTGTATTAGTCCAGACTGTGTAAAATCTAACATAAGAACACAAGAAATAGGAACAAGAGCAAGTCTTTCAGCTCATCACTTTTCAATAAGGATCAAGACTGAACTTCTAACTTCCCTCCAGTTCTGCACACTATCCTCATATCACATGATACCCTTAGCACTCAAAAATCATTAAATTCATTTTTCAATAACTGAGTATCTGCAGCTTTCTGAGGAAAGAATCCAAAGATTCAGAATGCCTTGAGAGTAGAAATTTCTCCTCATCTTAGTCATTTATGACCAATCCCTTATTCTGACGCTGTGACTTCTAGTACTACATTTTACATGCATGGAACTACCTTCTCAGCAGCTAAATTATCAAATCTCTGAAAACTTTTACTTTTCAATGGAATCACGTCTTATATTTTAGTCTAATCTGTCTTTCCTCAAAGAGGACTCCCCTCATTCCAGGAATCAGTCTGACATAGCTTTGTTGAATTTTCACTAAGGGAGATCTATCCTTGCTTAGGGCAGGGTACCAAAACAGTGTACCATACTCAAAAAGTCCCACCAACGAAATACACAAATGCTGCAAGACTTCCTTATTCTGCTACTTAACTCCTGCATTACAGGTCAACATACCATTGGCTCAGATCATCACTTGTGCAGTGTACACGGGAGTGTGCATAGGGACACTGCAGAACCCCTGATATAGCAGACTCTGAGCAAACAGCCCAGAAATTAATTTGGAGAATTCCATTGCAGTTAAGTAAATAGTTACTCAGGATAAGTTAAGACTATTAAAAATTCTAATCTAACTATTAAACTGACCCCCTCCCAAACCTACAACACACAATCGAAACTATGACTTTCCAAAACACCTTACAGCCCTGAATCTGACCCAACAAACTTCTCCTCACTTCAGGACCTGTTGCCCCTCCTCTGCTTGACAACTGAAACATCCCATTCCTTCCGGTATCTGACATCCTCCCTCCCCGCCCAGGAGCTGACAAAGTCCTGACTCCACCAAGGACCCAAAGTCCCACCTCCCCAGCAGGACATTCCACTCTCCACCCAGAACCCAAAATAGCCAATCTCTCTCAGGACCTGGCACAGTTCCCCCTCTCTCACTTGCAATCAGAGAATCCCCACTCCCCCTAGGACACAACAGTTACATCACCTCTGGGAGCTGACACAACATCCTACCTCGCTCACCTCAAGACCCAAAAAATACTCCTCTCCACCCAGGCCCCAACACATTCAGTTTCCATTCAACACCTGATAAAACACCCTTCTCCCCACCACCTCCCTCTGACCTGAAATCTCTCTGTACCCAGGGCCACAATCCTCACATATTTCATTCATTAGTTAAAATTTCAGCATGAACTGAAAAAAAATGTTCTAAAGATATCTGATAAATTATAGTTTTGTTAAAACATGCATTAAACTGCATTATAACTCAGATTTTCAAAAATGTAATTATCCTTGCTAGGTAAGTAAAATATTGTTCTACTTTTAGAAGCTTGCTGCTCAAATCAGTGAAGGAGCAACAGATAATCATCTGTGAAATTGTTCCACTCCCAAATTCTTCATACGCATTCTTCTCAGACAAAAGTTTATGCTGAACAAAGTCACGCTTCAACTACACAAAGCCATGGTTAAGCAACACCTAGAGCAATGCGAGTAGGTCGGGGCACCATGCGCTAGGAAGGATTTTGGCTTTGGAGGAAGTGCAGTTCCTATACCAGAATGATAGTGGATGGCAAGAGTGACCATACAAATTGGGATTGTGTTCCTTAGAATATATAAAGGTAAGGGGTGATTTAATCAAAGTTTTCAAGATATTGGGGTAACAGAAAGAGTAGACAGATACTTTTTCTGCTGTTGGGAAGTCGAGAATTTGAGACCATATTTGAAAAATTAGGATTGAGATTAGGAAACACATACACAAACAGCATGCCTTTGGAACTTTCTTCTGAGCTGATTAACCAATGTTAGTTTTTCAATCTGAAATTGATAAGACTTTGTTAACCAAGAGTATTAAAAGATAATGGGGCAAAGGATGGTAAATAGAGTCAGGGTTCTACAGTACAGAAATAGACCCTTCAGTACAACTCACCATGCCGACCAGCTATCCTGAATTAATCTAATCCTATTTCCCAGCATTTGGCCCATAGCTCCCTAAACCATTTCTATTCATGTACCAATTGAGATATTGTAATTGTACCAGCCTCTACCATTTCCTTTGGCAATTCGTTCCAGTTATGCATCACCCTCTGCATGAAAATGTTGCCCCTCAGGTCTCTTAAATCTTTCCCCTCTCAACTTAAACCTATGCCCTCTAGTTTTGGACTCCCCTACCCTGGGGAAAAGACCTTGGCTATTCACCCTATCCATGCCCTTTCTAATTTTATAAACATCTATAAGATCACCCCTCAGCCTCCCACTCTCCAGGAGAAAAAAGCCCCAGCCTATTCAACCTCTCCCTACAGCCCAAACCCTCCAATTCTGGCAACATTCTTGTAAATCATTTCTGAACACTTTCCCATTAACAACATCTTTCCGTGAGTAGGAAGACCAGAATCAAATGCACTATTTTAAAAATGGTCTAACCAATGTCCTGTACAGCTGCAGGATGACCTCCCAACTCCTATACTCAATGTACTCACCAATAGAGGCAAGCATACCAAACCCCTTCTTCACCATCCTGTCTACCTGAGACTCCACCTTCAAGGAATTATGTACCTGTGTCCCTATATCTCTTTGTTCAGCAATACTCCCAAGGATGCTACCGTTAAGTGTGATGTGGAGGAGCCAGTATGGGACTGGGGTGGACAAAATTAATAATCACACAACACCAGATTATAGTATAACAGGTTTATTTGGAAGAACTAGTTTTCAGAGTGCTGCCCCATCATCAGGTAACTGTGGAGCAGGACTATAAGACACAGAATTTATAGGAAAAGATTACAGTGTCATGCAACTGAAATGATATACTGAACAAACCTAGATTGCTGTTAAGTCTTTCATCCTTGAGAAGGAACTTCTTTTAAGTCACATTCTCAAGATAACGTAAGGTTTTATAACAAAAAAGGTGACATCTCAGCTTAGAGAATGCTTTAAAGGTGTATGGGTAGAGTTTGTCTATGTCCCAATCTTAAGTCAGACTGGTTCTATTTCCAAAGTAGGAATTAAATATTACACGGATTGACTGCCTGCAGATTGTACGCTTTTTGAGCAAAATAGGATGTATCTGCAAATAGAATTCTGCAAATGCAAAATTGTGTGTGTGTATGTATGTGTGTGTGTGCGCACGCGTGCATATAAGAGAGAGAGGAAGGAAGAGAGAGAGTATAATGTAATGGGATCACCTGTAGTGTGACATGAACACAAGATCCCAGTTGAACTTGGCTATCTGCCTCTGCTCAGCCGGTCTGCGTTGTTGCGTAGTTCAAAACCGTTTGAACTAAATAGGTTCTAATCAATATTAGGGGAGTTCAAGTCACCCATGACAATAACCCTGTTACTTCTACACATTTCCTCACACCTTCAATGCATTATCTGAGATGACATGACACCCTTGAGAAAATAACTTTAAAAAAAGTTCTGGTATTTATATATGAAAGAACTGAAACCAACATGGTCATTCTAAAAGATGTGAGACTTAACAAACAATCCAGGTCCTTTTCACTTTATCTTTTCAGTTGCATCACACTGTAAAGTTTTGGTATAAATTCTGTGTTTTACGATCTTATACTCCACAACTACCTGATGAAGGAGCAGTGCTCCGAAAGCTAGTGCTTCCAAATAAACCTGTTGGACTGTAACCTGGTGTTGTGTGATTTTTAACTTTGTCCACCCCAGTCCACACTGGCACCTCCAAATCAAGGTTTGAGGTGTTAGAGAGGGAAGGCATGATTAAATGATAAAAGCTTCAGGGAAGTGACAATGAGGCATGCATGAAACAAAAAGTGAGTTTGGAGGTGTAAATAGTGACAGGTGAGAAGGAAAGCATACAAAATCTGACAAAAAAAAGGTTCTTGTGATCTGGAAATTATACACAGAAAGAGAGTAGACCCCAGTTCAATTAAAAAATAATACACCAAGTGCAATTTATTTTTGGAAATTATGATTTAAGCATTAAGTCCATAAGATCACCGTAAATAGTGATTGCTAAATATTGATTCAATAGTACGTGATAATCATTTTAACACCAATATTTTATTGCAGTCCAGAATTAACTAATCAATGGAACAGAGTAACAATCAGTTACTGACAAGTGATTGAGGTTTGGAATGCATTGCCTGGAAGTGTGCTGGAGGCAGATTCATTTCAGGCATTGCTTCTGTTTAAGTAATGTGCCAGGATACAGGGTAAAGTGGGAGAATGGCACCAAGTCATAATGGAGATTTGGAGAGGCGGTACTGACATGATAGGTCAAATGACCGCCATCTGCACTGCCACGTCATTTATATAAATGATTTAGACGCGAGCATAAGTGATATAGTTAGTAAGTTTGCAGATGACACCAAAATTGGAGGTGTAGTGAACAGTGAAGATCCCGGATTACAACGGGATCTTTATCAGATGGGCCACTGGGCTGAGAAGTGGCATTTGGAATTTAATTTAGATAAATGTGCTGCATTTTGGGAAAGCAAATCTTAGCAGGACTTATACACTTAATGGATTAGAGTGGTGCTGGAAAAGCACAGCAGGTCAGGCAGCATCCAAGGAGCAGGGAAATCGACGTTTCGGGCATGAGCCCTTCTTCAGGAAAGAGGCAGAGTGCCTGAAGGGTGGAGAGATAAATGAGAGGAGGGTGGGGTTGGGGAGATCCACATTGATGTCCTGGGGTTGAAGTGTTCTGAGGTGGAAGATGAGGCATTCTTCCTCCAGGCGTCGGGTGGTGAGGGAGCAGCGGTGAAGGAGGCTCAGGACCTCCATGTCCTCGGCTGTGTGGGAGGGGGAGTTGAAATGTTGGGCCACAAGGAGTGTGGTTGATTGGTGCGGGTGTCCCAGAGATGTTTCCTAAAGCGCTCTGCTAGGAGGCGTTCCGTCTCCCCAATGTAGAGGAGACCGCATCTGGATCAACAGATACAATAAATTATATTACTGGATGTACAGGTAAAACTTTGATGGATGTGGAAGGTTCCTTTGGGGCCTTGGGATGGAGGTGAGGGAGGAGGTGTGGGCACAGGTTTTGCAATTCCTGCGGTGGCAAGGGAAAGTGCCAGGACAAGAGGGTGGGTTGTAGGGGAGCGTAGACCTGACCAGGTAGTCACGGAGGGAACGGTCTTTGTGGAAGGCGGAAAGGGGTGGGAGGGAAATATATCCCTGGTGGTGGGGGCTGTTTGGAGGTGGCGGAAATGTCGTCGGATGATTTGGTTTATGCAAAGGTTGGTAGGGTGGAAGGTGAGTACCAGGGGCGTTCTGTCCTTGTTACGGTTGGAGGGGTGGGGTCTGAGGGCTGAGGTGTGGGATGTGGACGAGATACATTGGAGGGCATCTTTAACCAAATGGGAAGGGAAATTGTGGTTAGCACTGCTGCCTCACAGCGCCAGAGACCCGGGTTCAATTCCCGCCTCAGGCGACCGACTGTGTGGAGTTTGCACATTCTCCCTGTGTCTGCGTGGGTTTCCTCCGGGTGCTCTGGTTTCCTCCCACACTCCAAAAAAAATGTGCAGGTTAGGTGAATTGGCCACGCTAAATTGCCTGTAGTGTTAGGTGCAGGGGTAAATGTAGGGGACTGGGGCTGGGTGGGTGTGCTTCGGCGCGTCGGTGTGGACTTGTTGGGCCGAAAGGCCTGTTTCCACACTATAAACAATCTAATCTAAAGAAGGAGGCCATCTGGTGTGTTCTGTGGTGGAACTGATCCTCTAATAGTAAGGTCCTAGGGAGTGTTGCTGAACAAAGAGACCTTGGAGTGCAGGTTCATAGCTCCTTGAAAGTGGAGTCGCAGGTAGATAGGATAGTGAAGAAGGCGTTTGGTATGCTTTGCTTTATTGGTCAGAGTATTGAGTACGAGAGTTGAGAGGTCATGTTGCAGCTGTACAGGACATTTGTTCAGCTACGTTTGGAATATTGCATGCAATTCTGGTCTTCTTCTGAGCGGGAGGATGTTGTGAAACTTGAAAGGGTTCAGAAAAGGTTTACAAGGATGTTGCCAGGGTTGGAGGATTTGAGCTATAGGGAGAGGTAGAATTGGCTGCGGCTGTTTTCCTTGGAGCGTCGGAGGCTGAGGGGTGACCTTATAGAGGTTAATAAATCATGAGGGGCATAGATAGGATAAATAGACAAGATCTTTTCCCTGGGATGGGGGAGTCCAGAACTAGAGGGCATAGGTTTAGGGTGAGAGGGGAAAGATAAAAAGAGAGACCTAAAGGGCAACTTTTTCACACAGATGGTGGTACGTGTATGGAATAAGCTGCCAGAGGATGTTGTGGAGGCTGGTACAATTGCAACATTTAAGAGGCATTTGGATGGGTATATGAACAGGAAAGGTTTGGAGGAATATGGGCCGGGTGCTGGCAGGTGGGACTAGATTGAGTTGGGATATCTGGTCAGCATGGACGGGTTGGACCGAAGGGTCTGTTTCCATGCTGTACATCTCTATGACTCTATGGCAGCTATACATGGGAATGCCACCAGCTGCAAGTCTCCTCCTGACTTGGAACTCTATCACTATTCCTTCACTGCCGCTGTGTCAAAATTCTGAAGTTCCCTCACTAATGGCATTGTATATCTACCTACAGCCCTTGGACTGCAGCAGCTTAAGGAAGTAACACCTTCTCAAGGACACATAGGGGCATGCAATAAATTTTAGCCAGCCTGTGTCGGCCATGTCCTAACAGCGTATATAAAAACAAGTACCTCATTTCAGTCTTAAATTGGCAACCCCCCTTTATTCTGAGATTATGCTCTCTAGTCCTCAACTCTCCTATGAGGGAAAACATCCTGTTAGCACTGAGCCAGAAGAATCCTCTCATTCTTCTAAACTCCAGTGAATAGAGTCCCAATCTATTTAGTCTTAGCTTATAAGATACTACCTCCATATCAGGAATCATCGTATTGAATCTTCTCTGAACTGCCTCTAATAAAGTAATATCTTTCCTGAAATAAGGGGACCAAATCTGCTGACAATACTCCAGATGTGGCCTCACCAGCACTTTGTACAGTTGCAGTAAGACTGAATGCAAACACTACATTCAATTCTTTCCTCCAAGTCATCATTTCACAGATTCATTGTAACGTTGAACATAGGTGCAGGAGGAGGTCATTTGTTTATGAGGAGCCATGATTATGGCTGATCATCGAACTCAATACCCTAATCCCGCCCTCTCCCCATATCCTTTAATTCCTTCAGCTGCAAGAACTACATCTACCTCCTCCTTGAAAACATGTGTATTTTGGCCTCAACCACTCTCTGTGGTAGTGAATTCCACAGGCTAATCACTCTCTGGGTGAGGAAATTTCTCCTCTGCTCATTCTTAAAAGGTTCATTATCCTTATCCTTAAACCATGAACCCTGGTTCTGGACTCCCCCACCATCAGGAACATCTTTCCTGCAACTAACCTGTCTATACCTGTTAGAATTTTACATGTTTATATGAGATACCCCTCATTCTTCCAAATTCCAGTGGATAAATCCTAAGCAATTCAATCTATCCTCATATGTCAATCCTGTCATCCCAGGAAGCAACCTGATAAACCTTTGTGGCATTCCTTTATTATAGGATATTCTTTCTCAGATAAGGACACCAAAACTGCCCATAATATTCCAGACGTGACCTCACCAAAGACCTGTATAATTGCAGTTAGACATCCTCATTCCTGTACGCAAATGCTTTCGCTCTGATGAGGTTTTTCATGGTAGACTGGTTAGATCATTTAGAATACAGGGAAAACTAGCCATTTTGATACATTTTGGCTTGAAGGTGGAAGACAGGTTGGTGGTGGAGGGTTGCCTTTCAGACTGGAGACCTGTGACCAGTGGAGTGCCATAAGGATCAGAGCTGGATGTACAGCCTTTTGTAATTTGTGTAAATGATTTGGATGCGAACATAGGAGGTATGGTTAGTAAGTTTGCAGATGACACCAGAATTGGAGGTGTAGTGGACAGTGAAGAAGGTTACCTCAGATTACAACAGGATCTTGATTAGATAGGCCAATGGGCCGAGGAGTGGCAGATAGGATATAATTTAGATAAATGTGAGGTGTTGCATTTTAGAAAGGCAAATCAGGGCAGGACTTATACGCTTATACGAGTCATAGAGTCATAGAGGTGTACAGCATGGAAACAGACCCTTCAGTCTAACTTGTCCATGCCAACCAGATATCCCAACCCAATCTAGTCCCATTTGCCAGCACTTGGCCCATATCCCTCTAAACCCTTCCTATTCATATACCCATCCAGATGCCTTTTAAATGTTGCAATTGTACCAGCCTCCACCACTTGTCAGGCAGCTTATTCCATATACACACCACCCTGTGTGAAAAAGTTAGCCCTTAGATCCCTTTTATATCTTCCCCTCTCACCCTAAACCTATGCTGTCTAGTTCTGGACAGCTCCATCCCAGGGAAAAGACCTTGTCTACTTATCTTACCCATGATTTTGTAAATCTCTATAAGGTCACCCCTCAGTCATCGACATTCCAGGGAAAGCAGCCCCAGCCTATTCAGCCTCTCCCTATAGCTCAGATCCTCCAACCCTGGCAACATCCTTGTAAATCTTTTCTGAACCTTTTCAAGTTTCACAACATCCTTCCAATAGGAAGGAGACCAAAATTGCATGCAATATTCCAAAAGTGGCCTAACCAATGTCCTGTACAGCCACAACATGACCACCCAAGTTCTATACTCAATGCTCTGACCAATAAAGGAAAGCATACCAAATGCCTTCTTCACTATCCATCTACCTGCAACTCTACTTTCAAGGAGCTATGAACCTCACTCCAAGATCTCTTTGTTTAGCAACAGTCCCTTGGACCTTAACATGAAATGTATAAGTCCTGCTAAGATTTGCTTTCCCAAAATGCAGCACCTCACAGTTTTCTAAATTAAACTCTATTGGCCACTCCTCAGCCCATTGGCTCATCTGATCAAGATCCCGATGTAATCTGATATAACCTTCTTCACTGTTCACTACACCTCCGATTTTGGTGTCATCAGCAAACTTACTAACTATACCTCTTATACTCACATCCAAATCGTTTATATAAATGATGAAAAGTAGTGGACCCAGCAACGGTCCTTGTAGCACTCCACTGGTCACAGGCCTCCAGTCTGAAAAACAACCCTCCACCACCACTCTCTGTTTTCAACCATTGAGCCAGTTCTGTATCCAAATGGCTAGTTCTTCCTATATTTCATGAGACCTAACCTTGCTAACCACTCTCCTTAATGGTAAAGTCCTGGGGAATGTGGTTGAACAAAGAGACCTTGAAATGCAGGTTCATAGTTCCTTGAAAGTGGTGTTACAGGTAGAGAGGATAATGAAGGAGGCATTTGGTATGCTTGTGTTTATTGGTCACTGCATTGAACATAAACTTGGGAAGTTATGTTGTGACTGTATAGGTCATTGGTTAGGCCACTTTTTTGAATATTGCATGCAATTCTAATCTCCCTCCTATAGGAAGGAAAGGGTTATGAAACGTGAAAGGGTTCAGAAAAGATTTACAAGGATTGAAGAGTTTGAGCTTTGGAAGAAGCTGAATGGGCTTGGACTACTTTCCCTGGAGCATCAGAGGCTGGCAGGGGCAGGGCGGGGGAATCCTGAAGAAGGGCTTATGCCCGAAACATCGATTCTCCTGTTCCTTGGATGCTGCCTGACCTGCTGCGCTTTTCCAGCAACACATTTTCAGCTCTATATCTATGACCCCTCAATTTAAAACTATGTCCCCTTGTGCTAGCCATCACCATCTGAGGAAAAAAGCTCTCACTGTCCACCCTATCTTGCCCTCTGATTATCTTATACATCTGAATTAAGTCATCTCTCAACCTTCTTCTCTCTAATGAAACAGCCTCAATTCCCTCAGTCTTTCCTCTTAAGACCTTCCCTCCATACCAGGCAACATCTTAATAAATCACCTCTGAACACCCTTCCTATAATGCGGTGACTAGAACTGTACGCAATACTCCAAATGTGGCTGCACCAGAGTTTTGTACAGCTGCAACATGACCTCATGGCTCCAAAACTCAATCCCTCTACCAATAAAAGCTAACACACTGTATGCCTTCTCACCAACCTTATCAACCTAGGTGGCAACTTTCAGAGATCCATGTACATGGACACCGAGATCTCTCTGCTCATCCACACTGCCAAGAATTTTACCATTAGCCCAGTACTGTCTATTCCTGTTGCTCCTTGAAAAGTGAATCACCTCACACTTTTCCATATTATACTCCATTTGCCACCTCTCAGCCCAGCTCTGCAGCTTATCTATGTCCCTCTGTAACCTGCAACATCCTTTGGCACTGACCACAACTCCACTGACCTTAGTGTCATTTGCAAATTTACTAACCCATCCTTCCACACCCTCTTACAGGTCATTTATAAAAATTACAAACAGCAGTGGATCCAAAACAGATCCTTGCGGTACACCATTAGTAACTGAACTCCAGGATAAACATTTCCCATCAACCACCACGCTGTCCTATTTCAGCTAGCCAATTTCTGATCCAAACCGTTAAATCACCCTCAATCCTATGCTTCTGTACTTTTGTACAGTGGCCTACCATGGGAAACCTTATTAAATGGAGAAAGTGAGGTCTGCAGATGCTGGAGATCAGAGCTGGAAATGTGTTGCTGGAAAAGCACAGCAGGTCAGGCAGCATCCAGGGAACAGGTTCCCTGGATACTGCCTGACCTGCTGCGCTTTTCCAGCAACACATTTCCAAACCTTATTAAATGCCTTACTGAAATCCATATACACCATATCAACCACTTTACCCTCATCTACCTGTTTGGTCACCTTCACAAAGAACTCAATAAGGTGTGTGTTACCCTTCACAAAACCATGTTGATTATCCCTAATGAACTTATTCCCTTATAGATGATTATAAATCCTATCTCTTTTAACCTTTTCCAACACTTTACCCACAACCGAAGTAAGGTTCACTAGTCTATGATTACCAGGGTTGTCATCCAGCCTAGGGGACTTATCTATTTTCACACTTCCCAGAATTGCTAACACCTCCTCGTGAACCTCAATCCCATCTAGTTTAGTAGCCTGTATCTTAGTATTCTCCTCAACAACATTGTCTTTTTCCAGTGTGAATACTTGAGGAAAAATATTCATTGAGTGCTTCTCCTACCTCCTCTGACTCCACGCACAACTTCCCACTACTGTCCTTGATTGGTCCCAATCTTACTCTGGTCATTCTTCTATTCCTGATATATCTATAGAAAGCTTTAGGGTTTCCTTGATCTTATCTACTGACAACTTCTCATGTCCCCTCCCGGCTCTTCTTACAGTTCTCTTCTTAGGTCTTTCCTGGCTAGCTTGTAAGTCTCAACCGCCCTAACTGAGCCTTCATGTCTCATCTTAATATAAGCCTTCTTCCTCTTGACAAAACATTCAACTTCCTTATAAACCATGGCTCCCTCGCTCAACCACTTCCTCCCTGCCTGACAGGTACATACTTATCAAGGACACACAGTACCTATTCCGTGAATAAGCTCCACATTTCAATTGTGCCCATCCCCTGCAGTTTGCTTCCCCATCCTATGCATCCTAAATTTTGCCTAATCGCATCAAAATTGCCTTTCTCCCAGTTATAATTCTTGCCCTATGGTATGTACCTAACCCTTTCCATTGCTAAAGTAAACATAACTGAATTGTGGTCACTATCACCAAAGTGCTCGCCTACCTCCAAATCTATCACCTGGCCGGGTTCATTATCCAGTACCAAAACCAATGTGGCCTCTCCCCTTATTGGCCTTATAGAAGTCCATAAAATCATGAGAGGCATGGATAGGGCGAATAGCTAAGATCTTTTCATTGGGGTGTGGGAATCCAAAACTAGAGGCCATTGATTTAAGGTGAGAGGAGAAAGACTTAACTGGGACCTAAGGGGCAACTTTTCACGCAGAGGGTGTTGTGTGTTTGGAATGAGCTGCCAGAGGAAAGGATGGAGGGTGCTACAATGACAACATTTAAAAATCAGCTGGATCCGTAAATGAACTGGAAAGGTTTAGATGGATATGGGCCAAGTACTGGCAAATGGGACTAGATTTAGGATATCTGCTTAGACTGAAGGGTCTGTTTCGTGCTGTACAACTCTGGTTCAGTTTGCCTTCTTTACAGCCTGCTGCATTTGCCCAATTACAGGTAGTTCTCCTATAAAAGCCATAGTTGCATTCCAGCGAAACCTCGCTTCATAGAAAATCGCTTACTATAAATAATGGGGCCTTTGGGAAAAGTGGGGTTAGGGGCAGACTAGCAAAAAGTATCACTCGCGATCACTGAAAATTAACCGAACAGTCCGACACAAAGTGTAGCACAGGCAAAGTAAAGGTACAAGTCAAATTTATCAATAAAACAAAAGTAAATTTAACACAGTACAATTGAAAAATATTGTTAATGCAGGGTCAGAAGGTCATCATGGTGCTGAAGGTAAACTCCCTCATTCGCTCATTACTGTTAAGCGAGCTGTGTCACATATTCTCTCCTTACACTCAAAACATTTTATAATATCAAACTTCTCTTCTGGTGTTATAGCCTTTCTTTTGTGTTCACCACCCGCAATTTTATCACCAGGGCGCTTATGCCCCTCCATTTTTTTCAAAAAAGGGATAATCTATGACTAGTGTGTCTTTCACAGGAAGCTGCTCAATGTATCTCTCTTCAGAGAGCTGCTCTCTGTACTGTACCTCTCACAGAAAGTTGCTCTGTTGGTACTGACATTGACACATGCACAGATCAGCATGAAGACTAGCGCTGACATTGGTGCTTGCACAAAACAAAACATTTGAAACGATCACCACTGGAATTGCGCTATTGTGAGCAGAGGTAAGTGTTCTCAAAACTCCCATTCCTCAAATTCCTCAGTGACGTTAAAAGCAAATTGCGCTGTTGGAATGCAGTTACCCAAGAACTACCTATACTTCCAGCAACTTGTGCAGAAGGGCACCCAGAAATTGTTGAATATTCCCCTCTCTCAATATATAACCACTCAAATACAAATAAAAATTCTTATTTTTTTGACCAAAGTGGATAACATATTTATCTATATTATACTGCATCGAACATGCATTTGCCCAGTCACTTAGTCTTTCCAAATCAAACTACAACATGCCTCCATCCTTGACACAGCTCACTCTCCCACCCAGCTTTGTGCCATCTGCATTTTCTTTGAAATATTACTGATAGTTTCCTCAACTAAATCATGAATATATATTGTACATAGCTGCATTCCTGGCACTGATCTAGGTGGTATCTCCCCAGTCACTGCATGCCATTTAGAAAAAGACCTATTTAGTCCCACTCTGTCTCCTGTCAACCAACCAATTTTCTATTCATTTCATACACTCTCCCCAATCCCATGTACTTTAATTTTACACATTAATCTCTTATGGGAATTTGTTGAAAGTCTTCTGAAAATCTAAACAAACTACGTCCACTGGCTCCCCTCATCAACTGTACTAGTTACATCCTTGAAGAATTCCAGTAGATTTATCAAGCTGGATTTCCCTTGGGTAAATGCTGAATATGCCTGATTCTACCACTATTTCCTAATTGCTCACTTGATGAAAACCTTGATAATGGATTCCAACATCTTCCCCACTACTGATGTCAGACTCACTGGTATATAATTCCCTATTTTCTCTAAACTTGCCTTTTTAAACAGAAGGGTTACACTAGCTACCCCACATTCTGTAGGAATCTTGGAAGATGATGACGAAAGCATCCACTATTTCTAGCACCATTCATTCAAGTGCTCTGGAATGTAGATTACCAGGCCCTAGGGATTTGTTAGGTTTCAATCCCATCAATTTCTCCAACACCAGTTCTCCACTATTACAGATTTGCTTCAGTTCCTTCCTCTCACTGAATCCTGTGTTCCCCATCATTTCTGGTACTTTATTCATGTCAACCTTTGTGAAGATGGAAGCAAGGTCATTAGCCATTTCTTTTATCCCTATTATAAATTCCCGTTTCTGATTATCAGGGACCAACATTAGTTTTCACGAATTTTTTTCTCTTTGCGTACTTATAGGTACTTTTAGTCAGTTTTTATGTTCCCCACAAACTTACTTTCTCCCCTCTTTAATCAATCCCTTGGTCCTCCTTTGCTGACTTCTAAACTATTCCCAGTCCCCAAGTCTATTGTTTTTTCTTGCCCATTTGTTTGTCTCTCCTTTGCATCAAATACTACCAAATGTTTAATGCTATCAGAGTGCTGATGCTGACAGAATAGAGCAGACTGTTTAGGGCCGGTAGCCCATGCCAAATATTCTTTGAGTTTTTTTTATTGTCTTATTAACAATAAACTGTCAGTATTTTGCTCCTCGGTGGTTATTTTGTACTTTCATTTGTTACCAATTACACAGATCAAACTTTACTACTCAAAATAACGAGAAAAGGAAACGATAAAAATAATGAAATAAGGAGAAACAAGAAATATGAAGGAACAGAAAGAAAGAATACAAATAAAAAATGGAAGAATTAGAAAGGAAAGTGACAGCATAAGTCTTTAGCTTTGACTCTGAAAAATGTCATCAAGGAATTCAGGTAAAGTCTGAATTCCAAGACCAAAGCCTATAATATCTTGTCAATGTTATTTATGCATTCAGACAGGTCACAGCCTTGAACCAGTTTGTGGTTACAGTTATTCCTGATTTCCTGCCCCTTCTATGTTTGCATTTGGTAATTGTCACAACAGACATTCAGGAACTGCAGGAACATAGGAATGAAATATGATTTTCAAGTGTTATTTTGAGATGATGAACGTTAAATTTTATTTCATTTAATGTAACCCTGTACATTAGTGTGTGACAGAAAAAGAAAACTGGAATACATTATTGTATTTGAATAATAAGGGATATGCACATACCTTTAGATAGAACAAGCAAATGTGCCTGCATCCCTCCTTTGTAATGCTCTCCATTTTCACAGCCTAAAAGCCACGTGCCAGGTTTTGATGAATACATTTCAATGGCTCTAAAGGCACCTATATATTTCAGTAACATATTTGATTAGGACAACCTGGATACCTGATGAGTTTAGAATTAGTCAAGTATAAATAATTCCGTTCTTACTTTTATTACTAGTAAAGACAAAGTAACAAATATAAAGAAAGTGCACTTGAGTATAGCACAGCATTGATTAGATTCCCTTAACATTAAATAACATGTTATCTAAATGTACTTTTACGAGTGTAATGAAGGAGCAGACCTTTATCCTTACCTGGATACAAGTTGTAAATGCCCAGACGATGTTCACCACCCCTCCTTTCAATAAATGTCTGGCTATGGAAACGTATAGCATGCATGTCATCTGAGCCTCCCACATTAATCAAATACCATCGCACCAGCTCTTTTTCATATATCACTAGACCCCTTAAAGAGGCATTGACAAATCCATTGATAGCTGAAAAAGCAAAGTGGTTATTTAACAAAGAAAATGTTTTGGAACTGTTGTTACTGAGTACTATGAAAGGAGTAATCTGGTCACAAGACACAGAATGTGTTTACTATCGAAAGGCAGAAAGAATTCATTTTGTTGGCATGTACTTTATGTAAAAATGGGTGCTGATCTTAAGTTCATATTGCCAAGTATCCAGAATTGTCCAGGGATCTCTGGGATTGAAAGATTAATCATCTGGACACTGCTGCAGATGGTACACTTAAAGTTAAGGCAAGAGTTATATGAATTGTGTACTTTATCATTGCTGGAACACGTCTGTTCACTATTTTAAAAAAAGTATTAAGCTCAGTTTAAAGGATGTTTGACTGATCAAAACTGTTGGTGGTCAAGAGGTCACTGGATGAAACCTCCAGGAACGTACCTAACTAGAATTGGCAGCATATTGTGGTAGAAATTCCAGCTCCAGTATTCTTCCAGCAAATAAAAATAATCTGGATATAGAATGAAACAATTGAAGAAATGGCTCATATTGGTAATGGGGCTGGGGGATGCTGTTGATGGTGAGAGAGCAGGTCAACATGTATTGCTGGGTGCTGTGGAAACGACTTACAGTATTCACTGTTTGGTTACAGGAGAATGGTTCAATGGGAAAAAAATAAAAGGAAAATATATAGAAGAAATACCTTTAACAAAAAAAAATACATCTTGGGATTAAACTACAAAGGTTCCTAATCACTATCACATCTGACTTTTCATCAAAAATAGCAGTTCTGTCACTGGTTACTGAAAGGGTTTTAAAGTTAATTACATCTTAAAATTGTGAAAGGAGTAAATACCATGAAAAGTACTGTGCTGTTTAAAATTGTAATTGTTCTTGCTTATCTCACAGGATTCTTTACAAAGTTGGTGTTTGTTGTCGTTCAGGTACCAACTTTTGGTTTCATCAAAAGTGTTGAAGAGCAAAACAAACTCGCGAGCATCATCGGGAATTTCATTAAAGGTGCTCAGTGTTCCATTCTTACAGATCAACAGAGGCCCGATCAACCCAGAGTTAATATCCTTCACCTGCAAGGAATAAATAAAACTTTAAACATTTACAAAATGAAAATATTTCAGTTTTCTGTGTAAATTGCTTGCATTCTCCTCTGTCATTTTATTTGTAGAGCACTTACATAGTCCACGCTGGAATAATAGACCCAAGCCTTGCAGACTGAATCGGTAGAAGTTGGTGCTGACCGAGGCGGCACATTCCACACGTATGTGTATGTGCTGTTTGGAGCAACAGCATCATCTAACTTAAACCAGTCAGTGGAATAATCTTCATAGCTCATTCCTTCAGATGACTTCTCATATGACACTCCATGGGCATGAATGGAGTATGGTCTTGAAGCAAAGTTTTTAAAGAGAACCTGATGATTAAGCACAGGCTTTATAACATTATTAACACTTTATTTACAAAATCATTTCTACAAAGAAGTTTAATATCATCTCATCAATATTCTATGTACCTAATCCTATAGCATTGACAATTTCACCAAACTGGTTTGAGTCACCTTTCAATTTTCTCACTACAGGAACAATGGGCATCCATTCTGATCCTGGGAATGAAGAACATTACAAATGTTCAGCATTAAGGGAGTATTTTTATAGAGAGTCTGTGAGACGTGAGCTTTGGCTGCCACTATAATGCCACTCATTATTTGTTAAATGCCTTGTTGACAAACCAACTTGCCTCACTAATATTCAGGTTTCTAATTTACAAAACTCCCCAGAGTGGTATTTGGCAAATTCAGCTCATTGCTTGCTGCAAAGGACCCTCATATTGGACACTGGGTACTAAAATCTCAGGGCACACTCCAAGGGCACAGGTATACATACATGTCTGTCTACAGACATTGGCATCTGATATGTGCCAGCCTCTAACAACCCTCATGCACATATCTGATCCACTTGAAGAATGTTTCTGCACACGCCACATTATTGTAATGCTACTGTGTCCTCAAGGACACTTACACACCCAGCTCATGGACTAGACCAGTTTGCATCTACAGACCGTTGCTCACTGTCAGTAGCACTCACTCACTTTGAGATGACCTGGTTGCTCACAGCATCCCTGCCTTCCATTGCCTTGCCTTTTCTTGCTTTACTCCCCTCAGCCAGCAATATGAGGCTCATATTATTTGTGGCTTACCTTGCCATTTAGCACATATACAAAGTCAGGAAGCTTGTCGTGGTTGTCAGCAGGCTTCAGTCAAGTCAAAAGGCATAGACTTTGTTCAGGGAACCATGGCCTTCTCCAATACCAATCCAGAGGTTTGGAAATGATCCGACAACAACTTAGAACGGTCAGATTCAGGATGTTCTCCATTAGAATAAGGAGCTAAATGTTGGGCAGCCTATCACCTATCTTGAGCCTTTCTGCAGGCTTTTTGTGGGCTGCCTTCCCCATGGAATAAGAGAAAGAGCGAGAGACAGAAATGAAAAGTAAGTGGCATAGCCATTGGCCCTGATGCTAACAGAAAGGTGTCCCGTATGAGTATGTATCCAGTGCAGACAGCATACAGGTTCATGGTTTCAGAGTTGGGGGTGGGTGACAGTGAGTGAAGGAAGGATGTTGCCAACATTAGTGAGAGTGGTAGAGCATGAGCCTTGGTGGACAGTGGATACAGTAGCTGAGTGACAGTGTATGTGATATATTGGAGAGAAGATTGTTTTACTTAAAGGGGAGAAGGGTATTGACCTTCTTCAATCATTCTGGGGTTTCTTCCAGACAGCTGAGGGTTCACTGACCTGGGTAGCAATCTTGAACCAGGCTGGTATTGTCTAGTGTCATGGCCTCCATTCCTGAGTCCTGAGAGTACAGGAAGTCCCACTTCTCTATTACCCTGTCCAGCAGGACTTCCTGGTCTCTGCCCCAATAACTGGGGCACCAATTTCCCCCTCAATGCCATGCCTGGGGCAAATGTCAGGAACCATGCAGGGCAGCTCTGAATTGACAATGCTTGCCCTGGTATTTTTAAAGGTTGTGCTGGTGCAAGGGAATACAGTCAATTCCTTTGAACAGCAAGAGGTCGTGGGAACCAGTATGTGGTAAGATGGTGTGGGAATTGGATGTGAGAGAAATTGGGAGTGATAGGCCTTGAAAAGAAAAACCATCCAAAAATATTCAATGCAACTTGTTATGCGCCAAAAAAGGCAAGATTCAGTCCTGAGAAGCTATGGGAAGCTTTTTCAGAATTTGAGTGATCAAAGCAGGATATAAGCTTGCGTGCAGTGTTTAATTGCCTCTCTCAGGAAATTCTCAAGACACTGCATGGTACATTTGGCTTATATGGATGTGCAGGAACAATGTAAACATATATAGCATGGAATAAATTGTGAAGATTAAAGAAGAATTATTGGACATTACATTGAGAACATCCCACTTTTCTTTTGAATAATTGAAATGGTATTGTTCATATCTGCTTGATTATTTAAATAGAAACATGCCATCCAATTTCTCAGTAATACATAGCCTGTCAGGATTGGCTATGTGCCAAAATCTTGGAGTAAAGTTTGAATTTACAACTTATTTGAGACAAATCCAACTCATCAAGTCAAACTGAAAAATTAATGTATAATATACTGTTTAAAACTAACTTGGAAGCAGGATCCTACTATTGAGCTTGCAATAAGATGATGTAAACTATGACGTAAATATTACAGTATACCTTGATGACATCATTAACTTCTGCTCTGATGACAGGTCCAAGTATTCCCAGGTGTTCGTATCTTTCTCCATGATTATAGCGTTCCCTAAATAATGCGTCTGTGTATCTCCGGAAAATGACTTTTTTATACACAGTATTTGATTGCTCTGCTGAATGCCTAATAACAAATTTGGAAATTGTTATACATGGAACAGATTCTCAAAATTAGGCAAACATAGATACTGTATATGGACTGTGCTAACAATCATGATTAATTATCTTTATTGATCATTGATAACAGATACCTGTGTGAATGAAATTTTAAACACAATTTAAGTTATCATTAAATGGGCAGCATGGTGGCACAGTGGTTAGCACTGCTGCCTCACAGCGCCAGAGACCTGGGTTCAATTCCCGCCTCAGGTGACTGACTGTGTGGAGTTTGCACATTCTCCCCGTGTCTGCGTGGGTTTCCTCCAGGTGCTCCGGTTTCCTCCCATAGTCCAAAAATGTGCAGGCTAGATGAATTGGACGTGCTAAAATTGCCCGTAGTGTTAGGTGAAGGCGGTAAATGTAGGGGAATGGGTCTGGGTGGGTTGCGCTTCAGCGGGTCGGTGTGGGCTTGTTGGGCCGAAGGGCCTGTTTCCACACTATAAGTAATCTAATCTAAATACAATACTTAGTGTTAGTGATGTAATTGTGTTATAGCCAACACATGTTTTAAAAGTTCATGCTTTAGAAACAGCATCTCCTATCCATCAATTGTGTTACGGCCAATTCAAGTTGACGAAACAAGCACTATAGAATAGCAACCTGTATTTTAAGATTATTTGGTCTTTATATATTTTTATGGAGTAGGTCTTTGAATTGGCACTTTGAACTACCCTGCACATTTGATATAGTTTGATATCATTCCATCCCACGATTTTGAGATCCCTGGTCACCAAACAGATACACTTTGTAATGTCCAAGTAATCTTGCTGGAAATTCTGTTGGATTTTGAGTCCAAGGACTCCAAGCATGACCTATGTCTCATCATAAACCATCCTGTCACCCAACAGACCGAGACGTCCCCTGTGGTCTATTTCTTCCCTTGCACATATTCAGTTTGTAGCAGCAAATCTCATCAACTTCAAATGAAATTCTTGCAATCTTGGTGTCATGCTTGCTTTTCAATAACTGAAAATCTTTCTTCTCTTCAAGTCAAAAGTGCATAGTACATAGTACACTGAACTGTCTTACAATCTCTTCACACCCAGGATAGTACAGTTCCCAATTCAGTCAATGATGCATCTGCAGCAACAATCATAAACAGTTCTGGAATGTAATGACCAATATTTCAGGTGTTTCTTTGATCCATTCAAACAACAGCTGTTGGGCTTCTTCCCAGCACCAAGCCTGATCTTACCTTAGTAGCACGTGTGATGGTTTATTAACATTTGCTAAACTGGTTTAAAATATTACCATTTTAATTCACCCTCCCAATATATCGCTGAAACTCTGTGATATTCGAAGGAGATGGAAACTCTTTAATCTCTTTGGTTTTCCATGAATTGGCTTCTGTCACATATGATGTTTCAGAGGAACTAAATATATGGCTGTGGGAACGTGCACTTGTAAATGAGGGTGAGTCCTGTTTCTCAGGCATTGTAACACTGTTTCCATCTGGCTATGTTCTAGTGGGTCCCTGAACTAAGATGCCATCTGTGTGGCAGATTACTCCTTCCAAATCTCCCAGGATACTAGTTATCATTTGCTGAAAAATGTCTGGTGCAAATGTAATACCAGACATACAAAAGGTATTCAGCCAACAGTATGCTAAACATTGAAAGTAATATTAATTCCTCACGTAAAGGTAATTACTAAAACTACCATTTACATCTAGATTTGAGAAAATTCAATTCTTTTCCATCTTTGCCAATCTCATCTACAGGTGACATAGGATGAATTTCCATTCCTACTGTTTTATTCAACTATGACATTTATATGGGTTCTCAATGATCGATTTGAGTTTGATATAGGAACCACACTGAACACCTATTTGTAGGATTTTTAAAGATGAGAAAATTTCTTGTTGTAACATTTAGTTATCTTCTTGCTTTATCTTCTGCAAAATTGGAAGAGGATCTTTTCTCAGTGTAAATAAACATAGAGGATTATTACTTCAGGAAATAACTTGATGTGACCAGCCTTATGAACTGCCCAAGTCCTTTGATTAATTGTGGAAAATTAGCTGTCAAGACTTAAGGTTTCATTTGGCTTCACAATTCCACCACTTTGTAAATTCGCTGTAAGTGTGCAAAAGTTCTTTGACCTAAACGTGACCATTTCTGATACTGGATTATCAATAAGGTTTCTGTAAATTTCCTGTCTTTGTATTGAAGCGTGGCAGTCATGTGTTCCATTAATTTAGTTGTGTGCTCTCTGGTTTCTGGAGTTTTAAGGTTACTTTGACCACAGTTCAACATTGGAAAGAACTGAAACTCCAGCTCCAGAATCCAGATTAGAATATGTTTTAAATCAGTTTCTATACTTCAACAACTTCCAGTTGATCATTTCGTCTCATCCAAGAACAACACCCCTCCGCAATTAAAATCCTCAATTTCTTGAATGTTGCTAGTCATTGTGTGATTTTCATTTGTTTCTGATATGCATGCTGCTTTCTGCAATAGGCTACTTTAAAATGGCTCTTATTATTACAAAAATGACTCTCTGGATTATGGCAGCTACTGCACCCTCTAGGTTTCCCTTGCTTCTCTGTAGTCATGTTTTACTCCTGAACTGAACAAACTCTAGTAAGTTTCCTTATAAATTCTAATGATTGTGCTATTAGGTTTTCTACTCTTCACTTGTCTGGTCAACTGAACAGCCTTCAATAACGTTAAATTGTCTTTCACTTGTAAAAATATCCAACCGTTCATCCAAGACTTTCACAACAATTTAGTCTCTGATTAATTCCTCCTTTAAATCTGCATTTTCTCAATTTTCTGACAGCCTGTATAAATAACTGAATGAACACTCTCTCTCTGTCACTGGATACACTTATTGTAATTTACTCAGCAATGATCTATTTTCGGAGACCAAAGTAGACGTTGAATGTTTTAACTACTTTGTCATGTACAGCTATTCTTTCACTGATTCCTTCTCATCTAGGATTCAATCTGCATAACCTCCTACAACATTGCTGGGCTCCTTGGCAAGTTTTGTAGCTAGTCCCAATGCGGTACGATGCCTTGTGAATCTCTGGTACCAGGTCAGTTACTATTCAGCTTGCTTTAAACCTGCAACTTGCACAAAGTATTCTGTTGGCAATTTCTCATCCATTCACTTTTTTATGTTGCAGTTCTCTGCATGCTGTTCATTATTGTCTGTCACCTGTTATTACCATATACTATGTTTGAGTTCAGGAGAACGTTTTGTGAATATCGCAGAAGTCTTGTTTATTTAAACATAGCGAACATTGACTGTATATGGGGTCAAAATTTCATTCTCTCATGAGGTGAGACTTCATGAGATTGCTAGGAGAACTATCTTATAGTAAATATATGATCTTACATCACATTAAGTAATGTAAACTCTCATTTACATTGTCAAAATAATACTTTTCACTACAGAAGTAGATGATGAAAGAGCACAGATTATTGAAATTTGGCAGGCAAGTAGAGAAAGTGTTCAAAAGAGTTACAGGATTTTAGGTTTTACATAAAAAAATTCCAAGGAAGTTAGGATGAACCCATATAAAAGAAATATTTGTTAAGCCCCAGTTGAAGTATTGTATCTACTTTAGGAAGGATGTGTAGGCTTTCTAGAGGGTGCAGGTAGGTTTGATGGGAATGAATATATAAATAAGACACTTGGTCTTGGACAGATTGAAAGCTGAGTTTGTTTTTCTTAAAAAGAGGTTTGAGGGAACACTTAATCTAGATATTCAAAATGATAAGGAGCCTTGACAAAGCATTTAAAAAAGAGAAATTGTTAACTGGCAGTGGAGGCGTTGAGAATCAGGGGATAGTGAATGTCAAAAGAACCCTTTTTTTTAAATCAGTGAGATTTTAGGATCTGGAATGCACCACCTGAGAGTGTGATAGGTGCAGATTCAAACAAGATGTTTAAATGGGAATTGGCTGAACACGTAAAGACAGATCAGTGGAAAGTTGGCAAGTACAACGGACCAAATGTGTTGAAATCATTCTAAAAGTTACTTTAAACAACAACCCAAAAATGTTGAAAAATATGGTACTTACATAGTATTCCCAGTATAATCCCAAAAAATTTCTTCTGCTGCAATAAAGTAATGCCTCACATTTCCTCGACTGCTCCGTAAGTAATGTTCAACTATCATTTCTGGATCTCGGGACATGTCTGAATGAGTTCGTCTGTCATTAGTGTAAGGGTTCATAGAATCTAAATCAGGCTCATCATTTTTTCTAGCAGCTCCAAGATGGTCTGCATCCATGTTTGCAATATATTCATCATAATCAAGAGTATCTCCATTTTTACGCTTTGGAATTCCTATTATAATACTATTCGAGTTGTCATCTTGATAAATTACTGAATTAGGTTTAAGGTGAAATCCTCTTGGTGACATACGTGTTTTGCCTAAAGGAATATGAATTCTTTGTTTAATGCCAGGTTTGAACCCTCTTGGAGACACTTGATCCTTCAGCACCTTCCTGCGCTTCAGCATTCTTTCAAGTGCTGCCTGCCTTCTAACATTTCCTTCGATTTTGAATTCTTTTGTAGAATTGTCATGCATTGCCAGCTTTACATATTTTTTCAAATGCTTTAGGTTTGTAACACTAATGCCCTTTTCTTCCACTTGGTATGTCAAAAAAGAACTTTTGGGTTTCAGAGGTGTGCCCTGAAATCGAACTCTATGTTTGCCTGTTGAATGCTTCTTTAAGTAAATAAATACTTTTTCAGAAATTTCACTGCTCTCCTTTCCTGGTTGTTCTGAAGTATTGGTGAAGTGTTCAACAACCTCATGGGACAACTGATTGAATAAATTACCCTGTTCTCTGCCAGTTGTCACTGTACTTTTGCTGTGATTATTTGCATTGGAGTTAATTTGATTTTGTTCATAATCAGCTGTAAAGTCAGTTGCTTGTGAACCTGTTGCATTCTGATTTAATGAAGGAGGTGAAAGCGTTGCTTTTCTGCCTGTATTATTTGATGCTGTGGTTGTTTCATTAAAAATATCGGTGTTCTCCATTTCATATAGAGTTTCATTTTTCTCATTTTGACTATTTTGTTCTGTGTTATATTCTTGTGGGACTTGATCAGACTCCTCTTCTCTTTCACCATCAGTAATATTGACAGAGCTGATGTTCTCTGCGGTTATTTGCAAATTGTTTTGCTTTAGTATTATAGGAGTCTCAGCTAAACTCCTCTTACTCTTCACAGGATTAACCACAGTATGTGGGTTATTTGTGCTAATTAGCAAGTTATTATTTTTGGCAGCAGAGCTTCGTGAAAATTCTTGAAGTTCACTATTCTTACTCTTTTCTTCAAAGTCTTCTCTAAAACTTTCCATGTTAATATCTCCCTCCATCGTAACTGCTGTATTTTGTTTTAAATGAACAGATTCTGTTTCAGATATTAGTGTCATCTCATTGTTTCTTTCGTTTAATGGCACTTCAGATGTACTTTTATCTAATTCCTTAGGCTGCTCAAGCTCATCCTCAGCCACATCATACTCCAAGATATCAGTTTCATTTTTGTTTGCATCATTGTATGGTTTATTCTGACTTCCACTCGCCTTTGAATGGAATTGACTACCTTGCCCGTCAGGTGTTTTACTGTTGAGTTCTCTTGAATTATCATTTTCATCTTCAATAAACTGTAAAATATCTTCTTCCTCTTCTGTTTCCTGTGGTGCGAGAGCTGATAGGAATCCAAGTTCTTCCAGAATTTTACGTTCCTCTTCATCAAGTTCTTCTCTACTGGCTTCCTCACTGACCTCTACAAGCACTTTATCTGATTCAGATTGAATCCTAAAGAAAACTAAAGGGTATTCAATGCCTTCATCCTCACACTGATAAACTTTAAATCTTATCCTCATACCATAGGTCACTTGTCGTGAACTTAAAGTTCCAAGGAGCCATTCACCTACAAAATAATGCATAATATCAGAGGAGCAGCAACATTACAAAATGCTTCATTACTGTAATAATGGAATGATAGCAGGCAAACAATGTACAGGATCACAGTAAAAGCATTAAAAACAAAGTACAATGATGAGGGACAGAGGACAGGATGTGATCAAACTATGTGATCTGAACTGCATCAATGCTTGGACAGAGGCATTCATGAAAGTATCACAAAACATTGATAAACAATCTGCTGGTACTTTCCAGCATTATGCATTTTCTAACCCACCAGCAATTTTGATTATATTATTAAACCTTACCAAGTCATTTAAGAATTCTTGGAAGGTTGGTGCCATTGGCCTAGCCATTAATAATCTGGATGAAGGAACTGAGGGTTGCTAAGTTTGTAAAAATAAATGGAGGGACAGATAGTGTTGAAGAGGCGTGAGGCTGCAGAAGGAGTTGCATAGGCTGGGAGGTTGGGCAAAGTGGCAGATGGAATACAATGTGGGAAAGTGTGAGGTTATGCACATTAGTGGGGAGAACAGAGGCATAGACTATTTTCTAAACAGGAAATGGCTTCAGATATTTGAGGCACAATGGGACATAGGAGATCTAGTTCATGATTCTCTTATGGTTACCAGACAGGCTAATTCGCAATTAGGAAAGCAAACACAATGTTTGAAGGCAGCTAGAATATGTAAGCAGAGTGTATTGATGAGGCTGCATAAGATTGTGGTCAAATTATATTTAGAATATTGTAAGCAGTTTTTGGCCGTGGGTCTAAGTAAGGATATGTGGGAGTGGAGGGAGTCCAGGGGAGATTTACAAAATAAATCTGGGGATGAAGGGCTTGTCAGATGAGGAGTGGCTAAGGTCTCTGGGTTTTGTGTTCAAAGTTTAGAAGGATGACAGGGCATCTCTATGAAACTTACAGAATAGTGAGCCCTGGATTAGGCCACTGTTGGAATATTGCATGCAATTCTGGTCTCCTTCCTATTGGAAAGATGTTGTGAAACTTGAAAAGGTTCAGAAAAGATTTACAAGGATGTTGCCAGAGTTTGAGGATTTGAGCTACAGGGAGAGGCTGAACAGGCTGGGGCTGTTTTCCCTGGAGCGTCGGAGGCTGAGGGCTGACCTTATAGAGATTTACAAAATTATGAGGGGCATGGATAGGATAAATAGGCAAAGTCTTTTCCCTGGGGTCGGGGAGTCTAGAGGCATTTGGATGGGTATATGAATAGGAAGGGTTTGGAGGGATATGGGCCGGGTGCTGGCAGGTGGGACTATATTGGGTTGGGATATCTGGTCGGCATGGACTGAAGGGTCTGTTTCCATGCTGTACATCTCTATGACTCTATGTAAGGTTAAAGGAGATTTGAAGGGTAAGGTAGTGCAAGGTCAAAGAAGGTTTTAAAGTTCAGAATGAGGGATTTAAAAGTTTTTCAGAATGTAGATTCAGTGTAATGAGCAAGCATGGAAGTGATAAGCAGGCAGGGCTTAGTGCAGGTCATGATGTAGCCAACTATAGCCACTAAGTACTTTCAAGAATTCATGTTCAGTGGTTATAAGAACATGAATGATGACCTTGGTAGTAACGGAAATGACCTAGGCCAGAGTTAGCAGCAGTAACCAATGTTTTTAACACACCCTCTCAAAGAGGTGGTGGTGATGGTTAAAAAAAAGAGACCTTCCATCCATTGCTATTGCCCTTATAGCTATTGCTGCACAATCCTTTTAGGTTTTAACACAAGGTGCATTAAGAGTCTGTCAAAAGAAGATGCTTGTAGTTTTTTGAGGTCAATCATCTCACATCAAGGTAATGTTCTAGGCCCAACTATCTTCAGTTACTTCATTAAGGTCGGTCCTTCCATCAAAATATTGAAAATGGGGATGTTTGCTGATGGATAGCACCAGTTGTGATTACCCAGATACTGATTGGAGCATTATCTGGACAATATCTAGGCTTGTTCGATAAACAGCATAAAACAGTGGCCTAACCAATGTCCTGTACAGGCACAACATGACCTCCCAACTCCTGTACTCCTTACTCTGACCAATAAAGGAACGCATATCAAACGCCTTCTTCACTATTGTATCTACCTGCGATTCCACTTTCAAGGAGCTATGAACCTGCACTCCAAGGTCTCTTTGTTCAACAACACTCCCTTGGACGTTACCATTAAGTGTATAAGTCCTGCTAAGATTTGCTTTCCCAAAATGCAGCACCTCGCATTTATCTGAATTAAACTCCATCTGCACTTCTCAGACCATTGGCCCATTTGGTCTAGATCCTGTTGTAATCTGAGGTAACCCTCTTCACTGTCCACTACGCCTCCAATTTTGGTGTCATCTGCAAACTTACTAACTGTACCTCTTATGCTCGCATCAAAATCATTTATGTAAATGACAAAAAGTAGAGGACCCAGCACCGATCCTTGTGGCACTCCACTGGTCACAGGCCTCCAGTCTGAAAAACAACCCTCCACCACCACCCTCTGTCTTCTACCTTTGAGCCAGTTCTCTATCCAAATGGCTAGTCTCCCTGTTTTCCATGTGATCTAACCTTGCTAATCGGTCTCCCATGGGGAACCTTGTCGCCCGCCTTACTGAAGTCCATATAGATCACTTCTACTGCTCTGCCCTCATCAATTCCCTTTGTTACTTCTTCAAAAAACTCAATCAAGTTTGTGA